>NC_064408.1:131350000-131697500 GCF_023375975.1 Astyanax mexicanus | reverse complement strand
GAGATGTAACAGTTTTAGAGCCTGACCCAGAAGGAGAAGCTGACATGAACCTAGCTGTAGAGACAGTGCAAGCTGAAACTAGACCAAAGAGAGTAGTAAAACCTATAGTCAAACTCACATATGATCAGCCAGGTAGTTCCAAATATTAGCACCTTACTATTATACATAGAGGGGTGATAATCAAGATTATTCTAGATTACTCTAGTTCAAGTTTGTGAACTAGAATACGTATACCCTTATATTTCATTATTTTTATTTGTTTTTCTGATGAGGACATCCAGACGTTTGAATGGGGCAGGTTGTAGCCTGGTATAAAAAATATAATAGACTGTGTACACCCTTATATTTCATTATTTTTATTTGTTTGTCTGATGAGGACATCCAGACGTTTGAATGGGGCAGGTTGTAGCCTGGTATAAAAAATATAATAAAATGTATTCATTGTTCATATTTCATAGGAAAGATAAACAATGCAGTTCCCCGCAGAGCTAGGTTGAAATGTAATAGCTGAACATGTGCTTTGTTTCAGCATGTTAGATCTATTTTAAGCTCATTGGCCAAACAGCTGTAACTAGCAATAGTGGCACTCTGGGGGCGGGACTTGGAGAGATTGAGTGAGTGAGTGAGTGAGTGAGTAAGAGAGAGAGAGAGAGAGAGACAGAGGGAGACTGAAACAGAGGAGCAGCAGACAAGAAGAGAGAGTTCTGTGAAGTTGTGGAGAGTTTTATGTTGTGTAGTTACTGAAAATTAGAATAAACTGAGTTTGTGTTCAGTGAACAACTGACAGTAAACTAGTTTAAAAGACCACAGTAGAGCATCTTTGCTGTGTGTATGTACTGTGCTGAATCTGCTACACCTGCTGGCTGTAGCTGCTAGCTACACCAAGTGTGGAGGACTGCTCTACCCTGCTTCATGGAGGAACACACGTTCGGCTAGCTGTTTCTGTCACGAGTGAAAAGGCCATTTTAAGTTTATTCAGCCACCACGCACACAAGCAACGAAACAGGCCTGCAACAAAGGTGGGTGTGTCAGTGAGCGTGCTTGTGTCAATGTCTAGTTTAATTCAGACATTGGACATTGTTTGCTTGTTATTACAAAAGGGAAATGTCTAAATCAGGTTATTGTTAATGTTGTATATTATTATTATTATTTTATTGTAAAAGTAACTTTATATTGGCATATACATTTGTATTTTTGTTTACATTTCAAGGGTTAAATTCAAGCTAGGCTTAAAAGTATAGTAAAGAAGTTTGTCATTTGTCAAGAGTTAAAAAAAGAAACCACAGCCCCTTGTTTTAGAAACAGGAGACATTGGGAAGGAAGTGAGGGTGCTACAATTAGAATCCAGAACAGTAAAATGTTGTGGCAGTGCAAGTTTATGACTGTTGACAGGAATCTGTAGCAGCACAGAAAACACCTAGAAACTGACGTGATATTTCAATCTTGGCTTTTACAATTAGAATCCAGAACAGTAAAATGTTGTGGCAGTGCAAGTTTATGACTGTTGACAGGAATCTGTAGCAGCACAGAAAACACCTAGAAACTGACGTGATATTTCAATCTTGGCTTTTACATGCCAATGGAACTGTTGTGACCCACAAACAAAACACCAACCTTTCTAATTATTTTACCAGCAGTTTGTCTTAACTTCTTTGTCGTAACTTCATCATCACATAATTTAATATTTAATGATCTCGAAGAACAAACTACCAGTATATAGTAACAGTATAGTAATAAAAATGTAATACCTGAGTGTCTCCAGTGAGCAGTGTGGATCCTCCAGTCTGGCAGAAAGCAGCTTCTCTCCAGACTCTCCTGGGTGGTTGTAGGTCAGATCCAGCTCTTTCAGGTGGGATGGATTTGAACTCAGAGCTGAAGCCAGAGAAGAACAGCCTTTTTCTGTGATCATACAACCAGATAATCTATAGAGAGAAAATTAGAGTAAGTTATTAACAGAGAGAGAAAGAGTGACAGTGAAAAAAAGCGAGTTTAAGTGAATGTAATTTAGATTTTTTTACTAGAGCAGTCTCTGTTCTATGATTTGGAAGAAATATTGACTGGAATTTATCAAAGCAGTTAATGGAACTAGGAACTGGGTGGGCAGAGTGAGCACGACCTTTTCAATAAGTTTACCTGTAAAAGGAGGTTAGAGAGGGATCTATAGTTTTTTTGATTATTCTTGTGAGTAATGGATTACAAACTGCAGTATTCAAAGACCGAAAAAAATACTCATGGATAATGAGTCTTTTTTAGAGTCTTTTTAGATATTTATAAAAAATATTTAATTGTATTAATTTCTGGTAGGGGAGAAGGCAACAGGATGATGACTTTAGGCCTAACACAATTTGTCAAGGATTGTGCTGAAATGAAGCAGCATCAGAGCAATCTCTGTTTTGAGGGGAGTGACCTTATTTGATGGATCTGAGGTTGTTATGTTCTGTCTGATTTCAGTAAAATAGGTGGCAGATTCATTGCATTTGTTAACTGACAGGAATTCAGGATCAGTAATTTTGGAGGGATTAATAAGATGGTCAACAGTTACTAAATATGGTTGCTGAGCACGTTTTTATTGATGCTGTTGGAAAAAAAGGACTGTCTGATTTGTAGTCAAACCTATCTTTCTTCAAGGTCTTTAAGCTTCAACATGAAAATTCACTTAATTTTACTTTAGCTTTTAGACAAAGATTCTTCTATGACATTTCCAGTGGATATCATTGGCCTTACATACTATACAATAAGAACATGATTTGAAGATATTTTTTACTAGAGCAATTAGATTCCTGTCACTCCAACACCACTGACTCCTATTCTGTAATTTTCTGATAGTTAAATCGATAGTGCATCAGCTATTTAATGTAATGATTGGACTGTGCAGTGTGGCACTTGTTGCATCTGCAGTCAAACAAGCTTAACAAAGATTAGCTTAGTGGGATAAAGATCCACTAACACAAATGAAACTTTTAAAAGACTTGTTAACTTCATCTTTAGTCATGTAGTCAGTCCCTTCTTTCACACTGTAAAATTAAGAAAAGCATATTGTCATTAACTATCTGGGCTGGAATGCTGCTGCTAAATGTGGATTTTTTGTTTAGCTTCGGTTTACCCCTCTCTGTAACATCATAACTCTATATAACCCAGTCACATGTTTGTATTATTTTGTGGTATTACTCCTTACTGCCTCCTTTACTTTATCTTATCCACAGATGTATGTGTATAATGTTTCCATGTAGGATGTCAAAGCTTTTTTAGTTTTTAGTGGTTCAAAAGAAAATTTGATTTCCTGTCTGTAAGGGGAGCTCAGTAGCTATAAATACAATTCTTTTCATATTACTTTATTTTTTACTCTATTTTGAGCAGTCACTCAAATCCATCCTTCAGATTTGTGTCATTAGCATCTAAACTTCATAAATGGAATCTAAAATCAACCATGTTAACGTGCTACATTTAGATAGAACTTGAAAAAAAACAATTGTTCAACCTGTTTTGGATTGTATTGGACAGTTTTGTTCTAGAACATGTAGAGAGTAATGAAATTACAAGATCAGGGTTAAAGGAACCACTATACTAATACTAGTCAAAGAAAATACATTAACTAATAAACAGAGAGCTCTAGTCACCAACATGGACATGCAGCTCATCCATTTCTGAGAGACAGATTATATTCTTTAACTGGGTTAAACATTTGGAAGTTAGAGTGTTTAATCCTGCATATCACCACAGAGAAAATGTTTAGCAAAGCTAATTGGGAGCATCTGTAAGAAATGTATTTTTTCACTTTCGATTATTGTGTGCCTAAATAAAAAAATCTTTGGCAGATATTTGTATGAACATCATAAAGATGACTGGAGAGAGTCATCCGTTGATTGGCTGGTGTTCTCTACACCTTTTGTGTTTTGACATATAAATATCTCTGAATATTATATTTTCACATTTATTATTTAAAAATGAACCAACTCACTTGAGAGTCTGCAGTTTACAGTGTAAACTCTTTAGTCCAACAGAGAGCAGCTCCACTCCTGAATCTTGCAGGTCATTGTTACTGAGGTCCAGCTCTTTCAGGGAGGAGTTTTCCAGCTTTAAAACTGATCCCAGACTTTCACATGTCTTTACTCCAAGATTACACAAAGCAAATCTGAAAAATGAGATAAACCACAAATGATTTTATAATAAATGTAAAGTTTATATAACACAGTTCTGTAATTTTCCAAACATACATTGTCATTACTTTTGCACATAGCAAAATTTGGTAAAAGAAAGGCTGGATCTTTAAGGGATGCCACTTATTGTTATGAAAAATCTGCTGACTGGCTGACGTCACATTCTGATATGAGATGCGTACTTCATCATGGACTTTTCACTAAGGCCAAAACCATTGTTTAAAAAACGTATAACATCATTTTTGAGTCATCATGGAGAGTACATATACTTTATGCCAATAAGGCTATTTTCATACAGCTTTGGGAAAGCGGCCTAAATCCAAATGTCAGATTCCGTGTGCTTTTTGCCATTTACACTGCCACACAAATCATTCCTTTGTAACAGGTTTGCAACAGATTTTGTCTTATGTAGCCTAAGTTACCTGGTTTTGTTAATGTCCGATAGAGACATTGACAAAATGACAGAAGCAAGATTAAAGAACAGGAAATGTAGATAAAACAGTAAAATCACAGTAACATATCTGCACCTTATCTTTACCACACACATTTCATTTGTATCATATTGGTACTGTCTTTTCTGTGAAATTGTCTCATGTGTGTTGTATTTATTGTATTGTCATAGTTCTTTTTTGCACACTCGATTCATTTTTGCACTTTATGTTTTCTATTGTATTGTTGTTCCATATTGCACCATGGTTCCATAGGAACTAAATTTTGTTCCCCCGTGTACCTGTACTCAGATGTATTGACAATAAAAGCCACAGACTCTTCTTTTAATTTGTTTCCTTTTTTAACCTTTGATTTTATTTTTTTTCCGTGGTCTCCTCGGCTCAGCTCGTCAGATACCCTGCCCAGCACGTTACCTGCCTGACTCAACTCGCTGATTTCGTGCTTCAGCACCGGCGCCAGCTAAAGCAACTCAATTCAGCGAGTCAGCTACCCGATTCGGTTCGTCGGATCCTTGGCTCACTGCCAGCTAAAACTACTCGACTCAGCGAGTCAGCTGCCCGATTTGGCGCACTCTTTTAAGCAGTCACTCAAATCCATCCTTCAGATTTGTGTCATTAGCATCTAAACTTCATAAATGGAATTTCAGTCATCTAAAATCAACTATGTTAACATGCAACATTTAGATAGAACTTGAAGCTTTCCAAGAGCAGAAAAAAAACAATTGTTCAACCTGTTTTGGATTGTATTGGACAGTTTTGTTCTAGAACATATAGAGAGTAATGAAATTACAAGACCAGGGTTAAAGGAACAACAAAAATACTAGTCAAAGAAAATACATTAACTAATAAACAGAGAGCTCTAGTTCCACAGGATGATCCATTTTACTGTCACCAACATGGACATTCAGCTCATCCATTTCTGAGAGACAGATTATATTCTTTAACTGGGTTAAACCTTTGGAAGTTAGAGTGATTAATCCTGCATATCACTACAGAGAAAATGTTCAGCAAAGCTAATTGGGAGCATCTGTAAGAAATTATTTTTTTCACTTTTGATTATTGTGTGCCTAAATAAAAAAATCTTTTGCAGATATTTGTATGAACATCCTAAATATGACTGGAGAGAGTTATCCGTTGATTGGCTGGTGTTCTCTACACCTTTTGTGTTTTGACATATAAATATCTCTGAATATTATATTTTCACATTTATTATTTAAAAATGAACCAACTCACTTGAGAATCTGCAGTTTACAGTGTAAACTCTTTAGTCCAGCAGAGAGCAGCTCCACTCCTGAATCTTGCAGGTCATTGTTACTGAGGTCCAGCTCTTTCAGGGAGGAGTTTTCCAGCTTTAAAACTGATTCCAGACTTTCACATGTCTTTACTCCAAGATTACATGAAGCAAATCTGAAAAATGAGATAAACCACAAATGATTTTATAATAAATGTAAAGTTTATATAACACAGTTTTGTAATTTTCCAAACATACATTGTCATTACTTTTGCACATAGCAAAATTTGGTAAATGTGCTGAGGCTGGATCTTAAAGGGATGCCACTTATTGGTATGAAAAATCTGACTGGCTGACATCACATTCTGATATGAGATGCGTACTTCATCATGGACTTTTCACTAAGGCCAAAACCATTGTTTAAAAAACGTATAACATCATTTTTGAGTAATCATGGAGAGTGGGAAAGCGGCCTAAATCCAAATGTCAGATTCCGTGTGCTTTTTGCCATTTACACTGCCACACAAATCATTCCTTTGTAACAGGTTTGCAACAGATTTTGTCTTATGTAGCCTAAGTTACCTGGTTTTGTTAATGTCCGATAGAGACATTGACAAAATGACAGAAGCAAGATTAAAGAACAGGAAATGTAGATAAAACAGTAAAATCACAGTAACATATCTGCACCTTATCTTTACCACACACATTTCATTTGTATCATATTGGTACTGTCTTTTCTGTGAAATTGTCTCATGTGTGCTGTATTTATTGTATTGTCATAGTTCTTTTTTGCACACTCGATTCATTTTTGCACTTTATGTTTTCTATTGTATTGTTGTTCCATATTGCACCGTGGTTCCATAGGAACTAAATTTTGTTCCCCGTGTACCTGTACTCAGATGTATTGACAATACATCACACAAAGCTTTGCCAAACATTCACACAAAGCAATCCAGACTGTTCTCATACAGAGTTCCCCAATGGTGGAACAAACTACCTTCCACTACCAGATCAGGAGAATCTCTCGCTATCTTTAAGAAACTCCTGAAGACAGAGCTCTTCAAAGAGCACTTACTCTCTTAACACCTCTAACACACTAACTACTTCTAACCTCATTTCCTTCTTCCCCTCCTTCACTCCTCTATCCTATTATTCCCCTTTGACCTCCTTTTATCCCTATCCAAAGATGTTTTACCTTTAAACTTATTTTACATTGTACTTGACTATTGTAAGTCGCTTTGGACAAAAGCGTCTGCCAAATGTAATGTAATGTAAAAATGTAATGTAAAAGCCACGGACTCTTCTTTTAATTTGTTTCCTTTTTTAACCTTTGATTTTATTTATTTTTTCCTGCAGCCATGCATTGTGCCCTTACATTACACATTATTAAAACAAAAACATCATAAACTAAGAAAAAAACTTTCAATACTGTCATCATTTTCTCATCTACTCACCTGAATTCCAATCTGCCAATTCAGACAGAGTTGCAATGCCACAAATTGGACATGTATCAAATTTCAGTACCACATTGTGAAGTGGTCTATATTGGAGCTAAAAAATTCAGATTTTGTGACAAATGACACCTATAAGGAAAAGGGTTTGGGATACATTTTCCTATGTTATGTAGCCACGTAGAGTCACAGACAAAATGATATGACCAATATTTAAAAGGCACGGATATAGATAAAACAATAAAATCACTGTGTAAGGTATAACCTCATCACCCCAGCACCCACCCTATGCATTTCTTTTAGTTAAGCCCTGACTTCTATTACCCTTTAGTCTGTTTAGAATAAAGTGACAGAATCACTGACCTGAGAATCTGCAGTTTACAGTGTGAACTCTTCAGTCCAGCAGAGATCCGCTCCACTCCTGAATCCTGCAGGTCATTGTTACTGAGGTCCAGTTCTATCAGGAAGGAGTTTTCCAGCTTTAAAACTGATTCCAGACTGTCACAGGTCTTTACTCCAAGATCACATGAAGTTAGTCTGTAAAACAAGAATGAACACAGCAGATTTTAATTAAAAAACATGTAATACACAATGTTCAATAACAGTGTAAATCATTCTGTAAAACAGTTTTAGTACAGTGGAAATATGAAATTACAGAAAATGCCTTACATTTGTAATGTCTATTTCCATTTACGTTTATTACAGAATTTATCAAAATAAGTGTTGTTAAGAATTAACAAAAATTTTGGGATATGAACCACGCCTCAAGTTCCCAAGCTCCTCCCCCTGGTCCTATATATACCTCCCAGGTGCTTCTCACCTTCGTGACTTTCGACCTCACACGTGACTTTCGACCTCGCACGCCAGCACCTGTCGAACCTGCCGCCCTGAACCTTGAATCTGGTTGCCTCGAGTTTCGAACTGTTCTCTGACCTCTCATCCTCTGCCGCTCTCATCGCACTCCAAGCTGCGCTCCGTGGTCTCCTCGGCTCAGCTCGTCAGATACCCTGCCCAGCACGTCACCTGCCGGACTCTACTCGCTGATTCATGATTATTCATTCCCTCAATCTATTTCACTGTTAGATTGAATTTATTGTTCCCTCTATTTATTTATCATTCCCTCGATTTATTAATCATTCCCTCAATCTATTTCTCTGTTGGATTTTATTTATTGTTCCCTCTATTTATTCATCGTTCCCTCGATTTATTAATCATTCCCTCAATCTATTTCACTGTTAGATTGAATTTATTGTTCCCTCTATTTATTCATCGTTCCCTCAATTTATTAATCATTTCCTCAATCTGTTTCACTGCTAGATTTATTAATCATTGTTCCCTCTATTTGTTCATCGTTCCCTCGATTTATTAATCATTTCCTCAATCTATTTTACTGTTAGATTTAATTTATTGTTCCCTCTTTTTATTCATCGTTCCCTCGATTTATTAATAATTCCCTCAATCTATTTCACTGTTAGATTTAATTTATTGTTCCCTCTATTTATTCATCGTTCCCTCGATTTATTAATCATTCCCTCAATCTATTTCACTGTTAGATTAAATTTATTGTTCCCTCTATTTATTTATCGGTCCCTCGATTTATTAATCATTTCCTCAATCTATTTTACTGTTAGATTTAATTTATTGTTCCCTCTATTTATTCATTGTTCCCTCGATTTATTAATAATTTCTGCAATCTATTTCACTGTTAGATTTAATTTATTGTTCCCTCTATTTATTCATCGTTCCCTCGATTTATTAATCATTCCCTCAATCTATTTCACTGTTAGATTTAATTTATTGTTCCCTCTATTTATTCATCGTTCCCTCGATTTATTAATCATTTCCTCAATCTATTTCACTGTTAGATTTAATTTATTGTTCCCTCTATTTATTCATTGTTCCCTCAATTTATTAATAATTTCCGCAATCTATTTCACTGTTAGATTTAATTTATTGTTCCCTCTATTTATTAATCATTCCCTCCATTTATTAATCATTCCCTCAATCTATTTCACTGCTAGATTTAATTTATTGTTCCCTCTATTTATTCATCGTTCCCTCCATTTATTAATCGTTCCCTCGATTTATTTCACTGTTAGATTTAATTTATTGTTCCCTCGATTTATTAATCATTCCCTCAATCTATTTCACTGCTAGATTTAATTTATTGTTCCGTCTATTTTTTTGTTGTTCCCTCGATTCATTATTCATTCTCCTTTAATCTATTTCACTGTTAGATTTATTTTTTTGTTCCCTCTGTTCATCGTTTCTTCGATTTATTAATCATTCCCTCAACCTATTTTGCTGTTGGATTAAATTTTTTTCCCTCTTTTTATTCATCGTTCCCTCATTTAAAAAATAAAAAAATAAAACAAATATATATATATATAAAAGTCGCGGCCACTTCAGCGCGGCCCTCCCCGGCTCTGGACGTTCCCGCCGTTAATCACAGCCCTCCCCTCTTCCCACACGGCGTTTCCAGCGTGGATCTCGTCACGTCAGCTCTCCTCTTGCTTCCACCTCCCTCGCGCTGCTTCCCCTATCTCCGGCTCCAGCCCGCTCCATGTATGAATGGACCGTCGCTGGATTACAGAAGGTCCTGAGGAAGAAGACTCATAAGAAGACAGTCTTCTCTCTCCTGCTCACCTCAGACGCCGCCATCCGAAGGTCCCCTGTGCGGCTTCCTGGAAGCCGTGATGACGTCACCTCAACTCCACCCAGGCGGCACGGCCGCCCCGCCCAGACTCCCTCGAACTTGAGGCGGGTCCCTTCCTTTCCACCCGGCCAGCTACTACTCATTCTTCTGTCTTCTCTCGCCTATCTCCTCCCCTTGGCTGCTCCTCTTACTTCTCTCTCCTCTTTCCCTTCTCCTGAGTTTTCTGCTCTTCCAGCCATTGGCGTGATTCTTCCTTTTTCACCGAGTTCCTCGAGTTCCCCAAGCCCCCGTTTCCCCCGTTACTGTTACCTCCGACCCACCTGTTCCCCACGTTACTGTTCCCTCCGACCCACCTGTTCCCCACGTTACTGTTCCCTCCGACCCACCTGTTCCCCACGTTCTTCTTCCCTCTGACCCACCTGTTTCCCACATTACTGTTCCCTCCGACCCACCGGTTCCCCACGTTCCTGTTCCCTCTGACCCACCTGTTCCCCACATTCCTGTTCCCTCCAACCCACCTGTTCCCCAAGTTCCCAGAGTTCCCTCTGACCCACCTGTTCCCAGAGTTCCCCAAGCCCCCCCAGTTCCCCCTGTTCCCGTTTCCTCTGACCCCCCCAGGCCGTCCAGCAGCTGACCTAATTTTCTTTTCGTTTCACTCTCTCCTCAGGTGCTCCGTGTGTTCAAGCTGCTCTGCCTCACTTCCCCACTCCTCGGGTCCACGACGGCTCCTTCTCCCTCTCCACTGCAGCTCCTGCCCCGCCTCCAGCTGGTGCCCGGTCGTTCTGCCCACCTCTGGTCCAGCCATCTCTACGCCAGCGAATCCTGCGAGGTGCTGCATTCTTCAGTCGACGCTTCTCTCCGCCTGCTAGTTTCATCCCTCTTGGCGTCCGCGTTCTTCGCCTGGGTGCCCCTGTCTGCAGTGATGACCTTGGTCCTGCCTGTTGCTCTAATTTTTTTGGGGACTAAGCTGGACTCTGTATACTTCAGGCTTCTCTTACTTGATTTTTTAACAATCCTGTCTTACAAGCAGCAGTTTCTTACTTCTCAGTCAATCGCAACATCGTGCAAGACCCGCCATCAGATGCCAGACCATTATTGGTTCCCATGTAATGAACAGACGTCAGGCCAAAAGGGACAATCAGACCACCTTAAACTTCATGAGATCTACCCCTATGCACAGCCGAAGGACCAGAAACTTCGAACTCAGATGGGAGCAAGTGTCGTACCCTAGACGTTGTTTTAGATATTCATGGTCGTCACATTCCCTTGTCAAGAGAAGAAAACTCACTGTGCCACGAAACCTTTCGAACTCCCATTCAGTCAAACATTATACTGGTCTGCTAATTGTATTACGAGGACGATGCTAACTCTGTATGCCATCTACTATAAAGACCTTTTCGCTCATACCACCCCTAAACGCCGTTAAATATCTTATAAAGTTCTGCTGAAGACCTCAGACTCTCACTATCGCTTATCTCACTTCCAGTTCAGATTCGGCGGCTGGTCCTCGCGCTTTTTGTCTTTTTGGGGGGACCTGGCTTGAGAACCGTCTCAAGCTGTTCTGAACTGTACCCCAAGTAACATCATCACAGTTCCCCTCCCCGCATCGCGTAGGCGGGGTTCATTATAGCAAAGTGTTGTTAAGAATTAACTAAATTTTGGGATATGAACCACGCCTCAAGTTGCCAAGCTCCTCCCCCTGGTCCTATATATATATACCTCCCAGGTGCTCCTCACCTTCGTGACTTTCGACCTCACACCTGCCTCCACCCCATCACCAACCTCATCTTGATCACTCAACTTCGTTACTCTCCTAGGTGCGGGGGGGGGGGGGGGGGGACCTGGCTTGAGAACCGTCTCAAGCTGTTCTGAACTGTACCCCAAGTATCACAGTTCCCCTCCCCGCATCGTGTAGGCGGAGTTCATTATAGGAAGAGGCATAATATACAAATAATGTGTAAATATACAGGCAAAGAATAGAAAACAAAATTTAACTGTGAAAAACAGTAAAATTATTCACACCCCTTGAACCCTTTTTTTACATTTGTCATCTTAAAACCGTAAAACGTATTTTATTGATATTTTAAGTGATAGACCAGCAGGAAGTAGAATGTAATTGTGAAGTACAATCAAAATTAGTTTTTATTTTTTTCAAATACAAATAAAAAAATTGCAAAATCATTCTCCACTAAGCATGAATATGGGGACAGAATACTTTTGCCCCTTCACAGTTTTTAGTTTTTTTGTTTCACATTTTGAAAACCATGTACTGTTTCCATTGCACTTCACAATTAATGTGCCACGTTGTGTTGTTATATCACTCCAAATCTCAATAAAATATGTTTGTGGTTGTGGTGACAGAATATGAAAAAATTCAAGGGGTATTAATACTTTTGCAAGCCGCAGAAATTGGCACCAGGTGTAATATATATGTCTTCTTTACATTGTTTAGTTGTCAGTGTTATTTTTGGTCTGGTTTTAGCATTACTTCCTACATTTTATGTAATATTTTTTTGAGATGTTAAGAAAATCCATCATTTCTGATGGCAAATTAAATTTATTTTCATTCCTTTTGATTTTTGAGCTCAGCTGTGATTTAGATGGTGAATTAGAGGAAATTAAAGTAAGACTGGAATTCCTTGTAAGTCCCTGAAAATGATGCATCAAAAAGCTTACAGAACTTCATTGCCTCAGTGCAGCAGCAGTAACGTACACATCAACCAAAGCACTGAATCACAGAGAGAGAATGAGATCAGGTGGAGACTGAACCTGATGATTAACCACATGCTGATGGTGATGAAGACAGAATTTTACCAGAGGAAGAGTTAGTTATCAGTGAGTGAGAAACTCATAAATCAGCAGATCACATTTAGGCTACTCACTGACCCTCTAACAGTCAGCTTCTATTAACTGGAGTGTTGTGATGATGAGAAATACACAGAGGTGGAAAAAGTACTGAAAAATTGTAATTGAGTAAAATTACCTTTACTTTGCTAAAATTCTACTCAGGTAACAGTAAAAGTACCCATCTAAAAATCTTCTCGAGTAAAAGTAAAAAAGTACTCAATTTAAAATGTACTTTGAGTAAAATTTAATTTTAATTCATATAGGTGACTATAACCCGTATTTTTATAGTTTTACAGTTCATAATTATTTTTTAACTTGCCATTGCTATGCTTTAACTGCTATTTGCATGTTTTTTTAATACTCAAGCAGATTGTTTAATGTTCCCAATAAAAACGTAAGGAATTAACATTAAAAACATGAAATCATACAAAAAAGAATGTTGGTCGGCGCATGCGCAGTGCCGTAAAGAAGCATATATCGATAGGTAGCATAACTCGACAGAACACCAGTTCGCCTCGAGCCGCACACACAGACCCCAGGCTACACAGCTGATTTACACAGCGAACATTATGAGGCATTTCTCACACCCCCAAAACTTTCAGAAAGGTAAACTCTATTTATGGACACAGGTTAAGCACCAAACGTCGCGCAGCTCAGCTAACTTGTTAACTAACCTAGGCAGTTTGATATGTCTCCAGTTTAGTTCAGTGTTGTTTGATGTCTAAAAGGGATTTTAAAGCTTTTTACACTAATATTAAATTATTCAGAGAAATTTAATTTTATCAATTAATATTACAAAATTAACTGAAAACACCTAAAATATACAATTGAAATGTAATATTCAAAATATGGTAAAACAAGAAAAAAAAATACAGGTGCTTCTCAGATTTTCTAATTTTTAATTTTAAAATGCAATATTTATACGTGTGTTTATATAAGTGTTCTTACAGTTCTTTATTTAGCTACTAGGTGTTTACATTCGCCATGTAAAATTATAAACTGCTTTCTTTTACTGGTTAGATAATATAGTGATCTGCTCCTGGGATATTCCTTTCTTCCTCCAAAGGACTGGAAACTTTATAAGAACAGAAAAATAACTTATTTTGCAGTAAAGAATGTATTTCTGTATTCTATATATCTGCTCAGTGACAGTGTCGGGTTACAGACCCCTCCCCAGCTCTGTCTCCGCCCAACGCTGCACCTGATTGGCTGATTCACATGTCTTTCTTCAGAGAAGACTCTGTTGATTCTGCCCATGTGCATTAGTAAGCTGTAAACCCAGCCAAACCTAAGGCGTTAAAATCGATATTATAAGCACTGCTTTGACAAAAATGAGGATTACTGGCGAATGGATTGATGGATTTACTTATTTGGAACGATTTTGAAGCAGCAGGGAGCGGTAAGCGCTGGTGGGGGCTGTATGTGTGTGACTGTTTACCTCTAGTTACCCAGGGGGATTAATTACACAAGCTGCTGTAAAACTGTATAAAACAGTCTAACGCACTCTTTAGGCTCTAATTCAGGAACTGTACAGTGAAATGGTTTGCAGTTTCATAATCCTGGGAGTCAGAAGGTTTGAATGATGTATAACATGTCCGCATTGGATCGAATATGGTACAATATAGTACAACTCATGGCGGCGCGCAGTAGTGCAGCGGCTTCTCACGCTCCTAGCGAACACCCTATTTTGAGCTGTTTTTACATTGGTTCTGAACCCAATTTTACGCGCCCCACGCGTGTGAGTTACAGCAGAACCGAACTTCTGAGGATTAAGGACAGTTTGGTCAGTAAAACAGCAACTATGGACAATAATATCCGAGCTATGCTGGGCGAGCTGCAGCTCCTCCGCGCTCCGGCGTGGGGGAGCGGATCGCTGCAGACAAATGGCAAGAGGAGGAGGCGGTGCGAGCGGCGTCAGAATAGAGGAAAACGCGCTGGGGTGCTAGCCAGGCTAAAGGCTAATGCTAACCGAGCCCCGATTCCGTCGCTTTTCCTCTCTAACGTCCGCTCTTTGGATAACAAGCTGGACCTGCTGTGGCTGAGGATGAATGTTTCTGAGGAGATGAGGAACTGCGCTGTGATTTGTCTCACGGAAATCTGGCTGAACCAGACCATGCCGGACTCAGCCTTCCAGCTCGCCGGCCGACAGCTCTTCCGAGCGGACCACAGCCAGCTATCCGGGAAAGCCCGGGGGGGCGGCTTGCGCGTCTACATAAACAAAGGTTGGTGCACAAACTGCGTGTTGGTAAACAGCCACTGCTCCGAGGCGACAGAACAGCTGACTGTGAAGTGTCGTCCCCACTATCTGCCTCGTGAGTTTTCAGCGGTGTTCGTGATTGCTGTTTACATAGCACCGGATGCTAATGCTAACAACGTGCTGAAGGAGCTTTATGACAACATCAGCTCGCTTCAGAACAAGCATCCGGACGCGTTCTACGTGGTAGCGGGGGATTTCAACCACGTAGAACTGAAGAACACGCTGCCGAGGTTTTACCAACACGTGAACATTCCAACGCGAGGTAATAACACGCTGGACCGTGTTTACTCCTCTGTGAAAGACGCTTACAAAGCCTTCCCCCGCCCCCACCTCGGGCTATCGGACCACATCTCCATCATGCTGGTCCCCGCATACCACACCCCACTGCGACGCTCAAACCCACACAGAAAACCATCACGGTGTGGCCCAGTGACGGCGCCGCTGTGCTGCAGGACTGCTTCGGCTGCACAGACTGGCAGGTCTTCAGGGAGGCTGCTGAGTGTGAGGGGGAGCTGGATCTGGAGGAATACACATCTGCTGTTCTCGGGTACATCAGCAAGTGTGTGGAGGATGTCACTACTACAAAGACTGTGACTTGCTACCCGAACCAGAAGCCCTGGCTGAACGCAGAGGTGCGTTCCCTGCTGAAAGCCAGGGAAGCTGCCTTCAGATCTGGAGACTCGGATGAACTCAGGAGGGCTAGAAGAGAGCTGACTGCTGGAGTTAAGAGGGCAAAAGCTGCATATGCTCAGAAAATCCAGGGACACTTTTCCTCCCAGGATCCACAGAGCATGTGGAGGGGCATCAAGTGCATCACGGACTACAAATCTAACGTTGCACAAAGCTCCAAAGACCCATCCCTGCCTGAGGCTCTCAACACGTTCTACGCCCGCTTTGAGAACCCTGACACACCCCCCAGCACCAGACTCCCACACTCACCAGGAGAGGAGCCCCTCAGCGTGACACCAGCAGAAGTAAGGAGGACGCTGAGGAGGATTAACCCCCGGAAAGCTGCCGGCCCGGACAACATCCCCGGACAGGTGCTAAAAGACTGCGCAGACCAGCTCTCGGACGTCCTGGCCGACATTTTCAACGCGTCCCTCATCCAGGCAGCTGTCCCCACTTGCCTGAAGACCGCCACCATCATCCCGGTCCCCAAGAGCTCCACAGTGACAGGTCTGAATGACTACCGGCCAGTTGCCCTCACTCCGATAGTCACAAAGTGCTTTGAAAGACTGGTTCAGACCCACATCAAAGCCACCATCAACATCACTGTGGATCCACACCAGTACGCATACAGGAAGAACCGATCCACAGAGGATGCCATTTCCTCCGTGGTCCACACTGCCCTCACCCACCTGGAGCAGAAGGATTCCTACGTTCGGATGCTCTTTGTGGACTTCACATCTGCTTTCAACACCATGATTCCTCAGACACTGATAACCAAACTCTCCTCACTTTGACTGAGCTCTTCCCTGTGCAACTGGGTCCTAGACTTCCTGACCAACAGGCCGCAGTCTGTGAGGATTCACAACATCTCCTCCCCCACCGTAATCCTCAGCACTGGCTCCCCTCAGGGCTGTGTGCTGAGCCCCCTCCTGTTCACACTGCTCACATATGACTGCTCACCTCTCCAGCCAGGCTGTCATATTGTGAAGTTTGCGGATGAAAGGGCAGTGGTTGGATGCATCACGAACAGAGATGAGTCCAGCTACAGGCAGGAGGTGGAACACCTGGAGGATTGGTGCAGAGAAAACAACCTCTGCATCAATGTAAAAAAGACAAAGGAGATGATTGTGGACTTCAGAAGGGGCAAGCATGCCCACCTCCCCCTGCACATTGGAGGATCTGCGGTGGAAGTGGTTGACAGCTACAGGTACTTGGCTGTGCACCTGACTAGCAACCTCACCTGGAGCAACAACACTTCCACTCTGGTCAGGAAGGCACATCAGCGGCTCTACTTCCTCAGGAGGCTGAGACGAGCTGGACTCGGGAGCGCAGTCCTCACCTCATTCTACAGATGTGTGGTGGAGAGCGTCGTGTGCTCCAGCATCAATGTGTGGCATGGAAGCTGCTCTGCTGCAGACAGGAAAGCACTGCAGAGGGTGGTGAAGGCTGCACAGAGGATTGTTGGAGTTAGCTTCCCCAGCACCACAGACATTTACACCTCCAGGTGCAGGAAAAGGGCCACCTGCATCAGGAAGTATCCCACCCACCCAGCACACGCACTTTTTGTCCCACTCCCCTCAGGCCGGAGGCTGCGGAGCATTAAGTGCAAAACAACAAGACTCAGAAACAGCTTCATTCCGGAAGCTGTAAGACTCTTAAACTCCACTTAACAAACACACTGCACTGACACCAAGGACAAATTACTGTTTACTGTTTACCAACATGGTCACTTTACTTGCACTGAGACACTTTATCTCCACTGCTCTAATTCACATTATCATGCTGCTATAGCACACTTGCACTCTGGACTTCATGTTGCTGAACCTTTCTACTCTCTATTTATTTTTTTTATTCTTTGGGATATTTATCTATCTATTTTGTATATTCTATTTATTTTATTGTATTCTTTTTTTATCTATATATCTATTAATAACAGCTCTTTGGGTGTAAAACTGGATCGTGAGATCACAATTTCGTTCCACCTCATGTACCACATGTGATGCGAATGACAATAAAATCTCCTTGAATCCTTGAAACGTACGTAAACAGCAAATATATAAATTATAAGTAATATTTTAATAAATAGGCATATTTCGCCGTAAATGTTTATTTTCCGTAATCTGCTAGATAAGGGAAACCAGAGATTCTAAGCTTCAATGTATGGCATATTGTGTGTTGAGCCTATAATTATTCATAAACACAGCCAGATATTAATTATGAAATTTTTCTGGCCCGCGGGTGGGCCAGGGCGTATTAAGAGGATAAAGTAGAAGCTTTTGCCAGTGTTGTCTACTCTCAACGCTCTCTTAGCTCGGCTTGAAACCTAGAATATTTTTTAAGAATGAGCCAAATTTACACGTAGCTAAAGGTGGGTAATCCAGGTCCAGAAATTCAAAATCCATCCCAGGGATTAGGTTGAACTAACTTAGCTCCAGAGCCAGCCAGGCAATGGGAGCGAAATCCTGGGATGGATTTTTACTTTTTGAGCCTAGATTACCCCCCTATAGACCTAAACTCATACAATTAAAAGCACACACACACTCTCCAAACGAATTTACAACACTTACGAACTTACAATACACAAAGTATTGGAACCTTTCCAAACGGACTCGTACTACACACCCAATACCTGCACTACTGCTATACTTGCACTGTCAATACACACTTTAATTCCCCATAAACTGTGAACTTTAAGTACTTTACGCACTCATTCACTTTACCAGCCTTAAGCTACATACCATATTTGCACTACTGTTATACGGGTTCTATTTATTTATAATGTCATTCCATCTCAATCACCATCAATATTGCACTATTGTCTTCCATCTTACATATATTTATTGTGTCTTGTTGTATTGTACATATAGTGTCTCCCACTCTTTTAGATTATATATCATTTCTTTTTACTTATATTTATATATCTATTTCTCCCCCACACTACTGCACCTTGTTTTAGTCTCATGTATGTCTATTTGTGTCCCTGCTGTATTGTACTCATAGTGTCTCCCATTCTCTTTTAATATATCTATTATCTGTACTTGCTGTAAAATTGGGAAGGAGAGTAACGTAATTTAAATTCTCTGTATGTCCTGTACACATGCAGTACTCACAATAAAACTACTTGACTTGACTTGACTTGAATCATAGCCTAGACCTAGCAAGCAAACCTCGGCATGTCTTGGCGTGTACCAAGCCATGGCAAATATTACAAATATCCCATTAGTGCATCACTAGTTTACTACAATATCTTATCAACATATAACTGTAAGAAACATTCAGTTTACCTCAATATGCCTTTTCAAATTAGATGGTGAATATTTGAACGCCATTAGCTCGTGCTGCTGAGATGCATCGCATCCGAAAACAGTTGTTTTTGCATCCAACCATTCCGAAGCCCCTCGCTGCAGCTGGAGACACATAACTGGGGTCTTCCTACCAACTTTCTCACTGGCGCACTTCTGGAGCTTTCCGGATGGTGCGATTTATCTGTTTGTTTGTTTTTTTATGTTGCCGGAATGAAATATGAGTAACGAGGCTATTTTATCCGTGAGCTTTTTTTTTTTTTTGTTTAGTTCAGACAGATTTTTCCCAGCATTTTATTTTTTACTCAGTAACGGGGGAGTTTTCCAATGTAGCAAAGTAAATTCCTTGTGTCAAAATGTAGTTGAGTAAAAGTAAAATTACCTATTTTAAAAACTACTTAAAAAATTACAAATTACTCATAATATCTACTCAATTACAGTAACGTGAATAAATGTAATTCGTTACTTTCCACCTCTGGAAATACAGTGTTGTGAAAAAGTGTTTCCTGCTTCATGATTTCTTGTTTTTTTATGTTTGTCTCATAAATGTTTCAGATCATCAAACAAATTTAAATATTGATCAAAGACAACACAAAATTCAGTTTTTAAATAAATGTAATAACTGGTTGTGCCACACTTGCAACATTTGCAATTAAGTGTTTGCAGTAACTGGCAGTGAGTCTTTCACAGCACTGTGGAGGAATTTTGTTCCACTCTTCTTTACAGAATTATTGTAATTCCACCACATTGAAAGATTTTCCAGCATAAACCACCTTTTTAAGATCATGTACAGCATATCAATAGGATTCACCTCAGGAATTTGACTAGGCCATTCCAAAGTCTTCAGTTTAATTTTCTTCAGCCATTCAGAGCAGGACATGCTGGTGTGTATTGGATCATTGTCCTGCTGCAGAACCCAAGTTTGCTTCAGCTTGAGGTCACAAACAGACATTCTCATTCAGGACTTTTTGGTAGACAGCAGAATTCATGGTTTCATTTATCACAGCAAGTTTTCCAGGTCGTGAAGCAGCAAAACAGCCCCAAACCATCACACTACCACCACCATGTTTTACTGTAGGTATGATGTTCTTTTTTTAAAATGCGGTATTACTTTTATGTTAGATGTAACAGGACCCACACCTTCCACAAAGTGCTACTTTTGTCTCGTCAGTCCACAGAGTATTTTTCCAAACATCCTGAAGATCATCAAGATGTGTTCTGGTAAAATTGAGACAAATCTTATTGTTCTTTTTGTTCAGCAGTGGTTTTCATCTTGGTGGAGTCACAATCGCTGAGCTTAACTGAGGCGAGTGAGGCCTGCAGTTCTTTGGATATTGTTGTCGGTCCTTTGTGACCTCTTGGACGAGTCTTCGCTGTGCTCTTGAAATAATTTTGGTTGGCTGGCCATTACTGGAAGAGTTAGCTACTGTTTTCACCATTTGTGAATTATAGCTCTCTTTGTGGTTCGATGGATTCCTAAAACTTTAGAAATGAACATTTTCCAGACTGATAGATCTCAATTACTTTCTTCCTCATTTGTTCCCAAATTTCTTTTAGCATAGTGTCTACCTTTTCAGTATCTTTAGGTCTACTGTGCTTTGTCAGAAAAGTTCTATTTGAATGATTTCTGTATTGAGAACAGATGTGGCAGTAATTAGGCTTAGTAAGAAATTAAAAATGTTTTCTCCCTTAAAAATGGAAACCTTATTTAACTTTACTTGTGTTGTCTTTAACTAATATTTAAATTAGTTTGATTATCTGAAACATTTACAAGACAAACATGCAAAAAAACATCACATTATTTTATACTGCTGCCAAAACGATACATAACTACTAAATTTATTTAACAACAGAATAAAAATAAATTTGCATGATATATTTTTTATTACGATTTTAGGTGAGATATTGTCAGATATGACAGGCAGGATGTTAGAGAATTTAATGAAAACCCAATTTCACCAAAATATTTCCATTCAACACATTATCACTCTTTTCAGAACATATTCCAGCAGTGCACAGTGTGAAGAGTTTTTCTAGATCCATCACATACTCTAGATTTAATTATCAATATCCCCCAGATAGAGAGTTGGTGGTGTATTTTTAGGTATTATAAACTCCTCACTGTCTACATGATATGTTCCATCTCATTTTTATCTCTTACAACACTACACTAATTTTATAGATGTATCTTTATTCACCTAAACATGACAAAACAATTTTAGATAGATAGATAGATAGATAGATAGATAGATAGATACTTTATTGATCCCGAAAGAAATTTAGCAGCCAGTAGCAGTTACACAACACAGTCGAAACAAACAGTACACAGTAGAAACAAACAATAAGTATTGTAAAATAAAATAAGAGAGCACAGTGAGGAATATAAGACTCTAAACTATAAAATTATAAACTGAGACTTAAAATATATATACATAAATATATAAATACAAAAAAACTATACAAAGTGTGAAAGTAATCAGTCATAGATATGAGGTAGTGCAGTAAAATAATAATTTAAGTATAGAAGGTATCAGCAGATATGACAATATTAAACATAAACCTGTGCAAGTATTGTATTTAAGTAAGGTGCGTAGTGTAGTGTCCAGGAGTGCAAAAGTACAGGATGTACAGTAAAGTGACAAAGTGTCCAGGGGTGCAAATGTACAAGATGTACAGTAAAGTGTCCAGGAGTGAAAAGGTACAGAGTGTACAGTAAAGTGCCAAGTGTCCAGGGATGCAAATGAACAGTATATACAGTAAAAAGGCAAAAGAGTCCCAGGGTGTAGATGTGTAGATGTGTAGGGTGCTTTCCAGTACAGATAAAAAAGGCTGATTAAGAAAGCACATATTGAGACTCGTTCCTCATCTGTCCTCTCTCTTCCGGCTCCACTGGGAGGAGTTGAAGAGTCTGATGGCTCTCGGAACAAACGATCTTCTCAGTCTGTCCGTAGAGCAGCTCTGTGACAAGAGCCTGCCACTGAAACTGCTCCTCTGATCCATGATGATGAAATGCAGTGGGTGACCATCATCATCCATGATGGAGAGTAGTTTTTGCAGCGTCCTCCTCTCTGCCACCGTTACCACAGAGTCTAGCTCCACACCAACCACGGACCCCGCCCGCCTGACCAGCTTGTCCAGACGCATCTCGTCCCTCTTCTTCATGCTTCCTCCCCAGCACACCACAGCATAGAAAAGACAGCTGGACACCACAGTCTGATAAAACATCAGCAGGAGCTTCCGACAGATGTTAAAAGACCCCAGCCTCCTCAGGAAGTAGAGCCGGCTCTGCCCCTTCTTGTACAGGATGTCTGTGTTGGCTGACCAGTCCAGCTTATCATCCAGATGCAGTCCGAGATACTTGTAGGTCTTCACCATCTCCACATCAACTCCCACAATGGATACTGGCTGTATGGGTGGCCTGGCCCTGTGGAAGTCCACCACCATCTCCTTGGTCTTGGAGGTGTTCAACAGCAGGTTGTTTCTATTGCACCACGCCACAAAGTCTTTCACCAGGTGTCTATACTCCTCCTCCTTTCCTTCCCGTATACAGGCCACAATGGCAGTGTCGTCTGAAAACTTCTGCATGTGGCACGTCTCAGAGTTGTACTGGAAGTCTGAGGTGTAGAGTGTGAACAGGAACGGGGAGAGCACAGTCCCCTGTGGTGCTCCTGTGCTGCAGACCACAGTCTCTGATGTAGAGTCCTTCAATCTGACATACTGAGGTCTGTCAGTGAGGTAGTCTGTGATCCAGGAGACCAAATATGAATCCACCTGCATCCCCACCAGCTTGTCTTTCAGTAGGAGAGGCTGAATGGTGTTGAAAGCACTGGAAAAATCAAAGAACATGACTCTCACAGTGCTGCTTCCTCTGTCCAGATGAGAGTGGGTCCGGTGGAGAAAGTACAGTATGGCATCATCCACTCCCACTTTCTCTCTGTAGGCAAATTGCAAGGGGTCCATTGCATGTTGAACCTGGGGTCTGAGGTGGTGTAGAAGCAGATGTTCCAGGGTCTTCATGATATGTGATGTAAGGGCGACAGGCCTGAAGTCATTGAGCTCACTGGGGTGCGTCTTCTTGGGTACTGGAACCAGGCATGATGTCTTCCACAGCGTGGGGACCCTCCCCAAACGCAGACTCAGGTTGAAGATGTGCTGCAGGGGAGCCCCCAGCTCAGCTGCACAGGACTTTAGTAGTCTGGGACACACTTTGTCCGGCCCAGCTGCCTTTCTTGGGTGGAGTCTCCTTAGTTCACCTCTAACCTGGTCAGCAGTGAAGGTGTGCAGAGGGGGAGGAGGAGGGGGGACTACAGTGGTGCTGGTGGTCAGGACAGCTGAGTGTGGGGAGGAGGGGGGAGCGGGGGCTGAGTTGCTTGATGAGATGAGGGGGGGTGTGGAGGAGGTGTCTGCCAGAGCTGTAGGGTCTTGAACAGGGCAGTCAAACCGGTTGTAGAAGGTGTTGAACTCATTGGCTCTCTCTATTTCACCATCTGCGGCACTGTCCATCCTCTGCTTACAGCCAGTGATTGTCTTCATTCCATTCCATACCTCCCTCATGTCATTTTCCCTCAGCTTCTGCTCCACCTTCTTCCTGTAGGACTCCTTGGCCTCTCGCAAATGGACTTTGAGCTCCCTCTGTACGCTCCTAAGCTCCTCCTGGTTGTTATCTTTAAAGGCCCTCTTCTTCTTGTTTAGAAGGCCTTTAACGTTGCTGGTTATCCAGGGCTTGTTGTTAGCAAAGCAACGCACAGTTTTCACAGGAACAACAATGTCCATGCAAAAGTTCATGTAGTCCGTCATGCAATGTGTAGTCCCCTCAATGTCATCCCCATATGGCTCCTGCAATACACTCCATTCAGTGGACTCAAAACAGTCCCTGAGAGCTGCTTCAGCACCAGGAGACCATTTCCTGAAGGAGCATGTAGATGCAGGTTGTCTACGGACCTGGGGCTTGTACTGGGGTTGCAGGTAGATCAGGTTGTGATCCGATTTTCCCAGAGGGGGCAGAGGTGTGGCAGTGTATGCATCCTTTACGTTGGAGTAAAGGAGATCAATAGTTCTGTTCTTCCTGGTGGGACAGTTCACATACTGGTGAAAAGCAGGGAGTACTGAGTCCAGCGTGACGTTGTTAAAGTCCCCCGAGATGGCAATGAAAGCTTCAGGATGCTGTGTCTGAAGTCTCGCGATGGTTGTATGAATGACGTCACACGCGGTCTCGGCATCAGCACGAGGATGGATGTAAACACAAACAACAATGGCGTGGGAAAGCTCTCTGGGCATGTAATAGGGTCGGAGACTCACCGCCAACAGTTCAACATCCCGACAGCAGATGATCTCCTTCACAGTTACATGTCCTGGGTTACACCATCTGATGTTCACAAACAGCATGAGACCCCCACCTTTGTTTTTGCCGCTCCGTTTGGGGTCTCTGTCCGCTCTCACGGAGGTGAAGCCGGGGATAGCCACGTTAGCATCCGGAATGTTGCTAGTTAGCCACGTTTCCGTGAAGCATAAAATGCTACACTCCCGATACAACCGCTGGTTACTAACCAACGCTGCCAGTTCATCCGTCTTGTTGGTCAGAGCGTTCACATTCCCCATCACCACGGAAGGAACAGATGGTTTAAACCTCCAGCGTTTCTCCATGCGCTTAGCTTTTAGCTTGGCTCCAGCTCTACACCCGCGGTAGGGTCGGCGGAGCTCCGCCGGGATGTGATGTGTCTGGCCGGCGTGTTCCTTTGTTCGCAGCGCTAGCAGATC
Organism: Astyanax mexicanus; assembly: GCF_023375975.1. Taxonomy (NCBI): domain Eukaryota; kingdom Metazoa; phylum Chordata; class Actinopteri; order Characiformes; family Acestrorhamphidae; genus Astyanax; species Astyanax mexicanus. Next base: position 131,672,724 of record NC_064408.1, on the reverse strand, counting down.
TTCCCTCGTGTAAACAAGGTTAGTTCCCCGCACGCTCACGAAAGTGGATTCCATGTCCATAGGACATACAAGTAATCACTACACGAGTGATAAAAGCGTCTAAAATAAAGTAAAACTAAGGAAAAAAAGGCTAAAACGTACACAAAAGATGGAGCCACCTGGAAAGGCTACTGGAAAGGCTGCCGCTCAGCACGGCGCCGGAAGTAGAAAGAAGATGGTAACACATGCATCTTCACTCTTAAGAGCAAATTAAAATACATGGCTCAACCTCACTCAGTTAGATGTTCAGTTTCTTTCTCTGGGCTCTATTTTATCAAACTTTACAGACGAGCCGTCATCCGTACACTGTGCAGCTTAATTTAGGGCTTGTCAGTGTGTCTTTGCTATCATAATGAAGGGAAAAGTACACATTGCACAGCTAAAAATGCACATAAGTCCTGTACTAATTATCTTAATTAATCATGGGTGTGGTTAATTTTGGACCTAACATGAAATAAACCAATCAGCATGTCTCTTGCTCATCTTTCCTTTTAAGAGCCAGGTGCGCTCTGACTTTGGCAGATTGCTAATTTATTGGTGCAGCTACCTGGATATTTCCAACGCATCTCAGCAGAGGCCTGTGATGACAATTTACTACCAAGATAGCAATGAACCTCTGACTGTTGGCATCTCTATAAGTTGTATTCAGCCAGTGGAGCTCCTGTGTGCCTGTACCTGAACACACCTCATTTCCAGAACACCACGCCCATCAGTGTAGATATATTCAGAAGCTCTGCTGCTATTAAAACTATGCAGGTGGAAGGTGTAAAAATATACTGTTGGTGGGGTGTAAGATAGTGATGAGCATTACAACATGCCTTGATCAGAGTGTAAGATAAAGCCCTCTCTCTTTATCTCTACAGCAGCAACAGGAGCAGGAGCACTCCCTCCACTTTGCACAGTCACAAAACAGAGTTCAGTATATGAGAGTAACTAAGATGAAATACAAATAGTAAAAATAAATATAAAGAGCTAATTCACTATGAAAAATTATAGAAACTATTTAGATATTTAATAAAATTATGATTAAAATTAATTATTTAGCAGGGTTACATACATAAACTTCCCCCATGTGATTAATCAACGCTAATATATTTGTGTGTTGTGTTCTGTGATTAATTAATCAAAATTAACACGTTAATGTGACAGCCCTAGTTATCATAATTATGGTCTAAACCCCGGTGTCTCTCCACAAAGTGCATACATAGACAAATCAGCAACAACAGCTCTCACTGTGGAGATGATCTTATCAACTCATAAATGAGAGTGAGTTACAGGGTGTTACACCCAGGTTACAACCAAGTTTCATGCTACTGCTTCTTGTAATAAATACTGACCATTTTACAACAACTGCAGAGATACGTCATTTTTATTCTCACTACGAAGAGATCATTTTCTTCAGTTGCAGTAAAAATGTGCGAAGAAGAGTCCGTCGACTTTCATAGTTTTCCTCGTTTCTGACCCATTTTTGTATTACTGTTTATCGTCTTTTGCCTCGCCCATTCTATTGTTTACCTGTTGCCGACTGTTATATATTTTGGACCTCTCTTTTGCCTGCTCCCTTGTGCTGCTGGATTTACCCTTGTGTTTCCTGACTACTCTTGGATATGTTGTTTAAATTTGCTACCATTCTGTTACTGACTTTGCCTTTCCCTCAAAATCCTTATGAGCCAAATCCCTTTTGAAGTAAACTCTAATCTGTCTACAGTTCTGTCTAAAGTAGACCTGAACTCATCTATGCCTTTATTTCCAGCAGAACTGATTACTGTAACACTGCACTATTTTTTAATGATTAATAAAATTTACATTTTAATGCTTTTTGCTTTTACTTTTTATGTCTTTGCATTTTTCCTGGTTTATGTAAATAACTTTGAATTGCCCCTGTTAATGACAGGTTCTATACAAATAAGCAAAAAACAACTACTGAATAAACATTCTGGTATGTGGAGACTTCATTTAACTGTATTTAGTATTTAGGGACATTATTTGAATTAAAATGAATATATGTGGATCACTCACCGTGCCTTTCGGCATTTGATCAGGGCTGGGATCAGCCTGCTGTAACCTTCAGATGATGTGCTGATTTTCTTCGAGTCCAGCTCCTCCAGAACTTCATCTGAGGTCAGAAGCATGTAGGCTAGTGCTGAACACTGTCCAAGAGAGAGCTCCTGTCCTGAGTGTTTCTCTGAGTTTAGATACTCCTGAAGCTCTCCGGAGACAGACTGGTCCTTCATTTCAGACAGACAGAGGAACAGATTGATGGATCTCTCAGTAGAAAGAGATCCGTAATGTCCTTTGATTAAGTCCTTGATATGTTCTTTGGTTTCCTCTGTGCTGCTGTGTTTAAAAGTCAGAAGACCCTGTAAGAGTCTCTGATTGGTCTGCAGTGAGAGACCCAGCAGGAAACGGAGGAACAGATCCAGGTGTCCATTCTGACTCTTTACAGATTCATCCACAGCTCCTTTCAGCAGATCATCCAGTGTAAGATTCTCAGACCACTCTTCATGCCGTAGATTGAAACACTGCAGTTCCTCCAGGTTTTTAGTCTCGTAGCAGTGGAACACATAAACAGCAGCCAGGAACTCCTGAAAGCTCAGATGAACAAAGCAGTAGACTTTACTCTGGTGAAGCACACATTCCTCCTTAAAGTTCTCAATAAAGATCCCAGAATCCTCAGAGTAAGTGACATCAATCCTGCTCTCTCTCAGGTCCTCTTCGTAGAACGTCACATTGCCTTTCATCAGCTGCTTGAAAGCCAGTTCAGCCAGTTTCAGAAGCTCAGTTCTGTTGAATTCCAGCAGGTTTTTAGTATCTTTATGAAGAGTCTTGTCATATTTCTTTCTCTTTGTGTCCATCTGAATGTTCAGGAAGTGTGCGTACATTTGAGTTAAAGTTTTAGGGATTTCTTTTACTTTGTTTTTGATGAGTTCCTGAAGCACAGTGTAGATGATCCAGCAGAAGACTGGTATGTAGCACATGAAGTGGAGCGTCTTCGCCTTTTTAATGTGTGAGATGATTGTGTTAGCTTGTTCTTCATCCTGTATTCTCTTCCTGAAGTATTCCTCCTTCTGCTGGTCCGTGGTGAATCCTTGTACTTCTGTTTTCCGGTGGATGTATTCTGGTGGGATCTGATCTGCTGCAGCAGGTCTGGAGGTGACCCAGACAAGAGCAGACTCAAGCAGTGCTCCTGTGATGAGGCTGGTCACCAGAACGTCTACAGTTGTCTTCTCTGTTATAGAGGACATTTTCTTCTGGTTAAAATCCAGAGGCTTCCTGAGCTCATCCAGTCCATCCAAGATAAAAGCACATTTACACTCATCATCAAAAAGCCCAGCTTCTTTTAAATGTTTTAGCTGTGGATACAGATGAAGAAGTAGTCCTGGAAGGTCATACTCTTCATCCTTTAGAAGATTCAGCTCTCGGAAAGCAATAATGAAAACAAAATCTATGTCTGTATTGGATTTTCCTTCAGCCCAATCCAGAGCAAACTTCTGAACAGAGACGGTTTTCCCAATTCCAGCTATTCCCATTGTGAGCACTTTTTTAATGTTAAAGTCTCCATGGAAAATCTCACTGATCTTCATTACACTGTCTGTTGATGCATGTGTTGTGGGTCTGGCTTCCATCTGAATCACTTCATGATCTGTATTGACTCCTCCCCTCCAGTCCTCCACCACATACAGCTCTGAGTAAATCTCGTTCAGGAGGATCTGTTTCCCTCTCTTTCCTGTTCCCTCGTATAATGTTGCATAGCGATAGATGATGATCCTTTTGAGCTTCTCTTTTTCTGTTTCTCTTAGAGCCGCTGTATGATAGAAATAAAAAAAGTAAAACATCACACTATAATTTATAAAATTCATACAGACATTTAATGCACTATTAGGTTACATATGGTAGTATGTGTTTAACACACATAAATCATAAGCTGTAATCTATTTGGTCTGCATGATATTGTTACAGAATACTTTACTGCCAGAGTTGTCAAGTGACAAAGACTTCATTAACTTAAATATGTGGAAATTTTGGGCATCTATACTTTAGTGGGTCTTTTAATGCTTTAATGCGTCTCCAGCTGCAGCAAGTGGCTTTGGCACAGTTGGATGTAAAAACAACTCTTTTCGGAAGTAAACTAAATGTTTCCTACGGTCAATAGTGGAAAAGATATATTAGTAACCTAGTGATGCACTAATGGTGAATTTGCAATGTTTGCTGTGGCTTGGTACATACAACACATGCCAAGAGACCTCCAGGTGGCCGCGAAGCACCCTCTAGGGGTCCGCAGGCTCATCCTCAGAGAGAGACAGCCTGTAGTGAGAACCGATATTTTGTGGCCCGCGACTTAAAATTCATTTTTTGTGTTAGTGCGGCCCGCAAGAAAGACGCACCCTCTCCCCGTCCACCAGCACAGGGCATCCTATTCATTCAATAGAGAGAGAATGGCTGCATGAGCGCAGCCCCGCCCTCCGGCAAAAAGTTCAGCTGTGTGTGAGAGAGGCACATACGAGCCTCACACACACAGAAAAGCTGCCTTTCAACCACGGATGAAACGCTGAAAATGGATTAATAGAACTATAGATCACACTGAGGTTGATTAAAAAACATTAACCTTATGATTGACTACACCTGTTGCTTCATTTGAATTAAAAAAACATCATCAGGTGTTCTGTCGAGTTGTGCTACCCTGTGTATATATATGCTACCTCTTGTGTATATTTAAAGGCAGAGGTGGAAAGTAACAAAATTACATTTACTCACGTTACCGTAATTGAGTAGATTTCATGAGTAATTTGTAATTTTTTTATGTGGTTTTAAAATAGGTAATTTTACTTTTACCCAACTACAATTTGACACAAGTCAAATTTCACAAGCGTGAAATTTCCTTTAGAAACTTGAAGAACATCAACTCAGAAGCCCTGAGCCCTGACAGCTGAACTTCAACACCTTAATGCAAATGTTTCATCAGCTGATGATGCAGTAGATTTTTATAACAAGTCTCTGAGTAGTTTGTTGGATATTCACGCTCCAACCAAAACCAGAACGTCACCTTTTCTCGCTCAGCCCCCTGGTTTACCAACGAGTTGCGAAAGATGAAGGCAGCTGGGCGTGTCCTTGAGCGACATCACAAAGCAGCTGGCCTCACTGTTCATAAGTTAGCTTATCGGGAACATCAAAAGGCCTACTCAAAATCCCTTAGAGAGGCTCGGTCTCAGTTTTACTCAAACATCATTAAAAACAGTCCAGGAAACTCCAAGCAGTTGTTTGCTACTGTCAATCATCTTCTCAAACCACAAGTCTCCTCACCTACAGAAATTACAGAAGAACACTGTAATAATTTCATGACCTTTTTTAAAACAAGAATTGACTCCATTCATTCGGACCTGTTGAGTGATTCGATCCTACCTGTGCAGACTGTCTATTCACATTTTGAGGTTTCTCAGCCTCTAAACTGTTTTCTGGAAGCCTCACAGCAAGTGGTTGAAGACATCATCAGCAGGATGAAAACCTCCACCTGTGCTCTAGATCCTTTTCCTACAGCTCTAGTGAAAACACACAAGTCTGCCCTAAATCCTCTGATCACCACTGTAATAAATCACTCTCTTCAGGCTGGCCATGTCCCATCTCCTTTAAAAACTGCCATAATCAGACCATTTCTCAAAAAACCCACCCTGGATCCTGAAGTGTTTGCAAATTACAGGCCCATTTCCAATCTCCCCTTTCTTTCCAAGATATTGGAAAAAGTAGTTGCTGCCCATCTCCAGGACCACCTAAAACACAATAACCTTTTTGAGAAATTTCAGTCTGGTTTTCGCTCTGCTCACAGCACAGAGTCAGCTTTGGTTAGAGTCACAAACGACCTACTGATGGCTGCTGATGCTGGTTCTTCTTCCCTCCTCATCCTCCTTGATTTGTCTGCTGCATATGATACTGTGAACCATGGAATACTCCTAAACCGGCTACATTACACCACTGGACTCACGGACACTGCCTTGGCATGGTTTCCGTCGTATTTCACTGACAGAACACAATGCATCTCCATCGGAAATACAAGGTCTCAGACACACAGTATGACCTGTGGAGTCCCCCAGGGGTCAGTTCTTGGCCCCATTCTCTTCACTATATATATGCTCCCTCTTGGTGATATCATCAGTCGCTATGGAATTTCATTTCACTGTTACGCTGATGATATACAACTTTACATGAAAGTAGACTCCTCTGCAGCTTCATTAACATCGTCGTCATCATCATCATCATCATCATCAACCTCCCAATCAACACTTGCTGGCTGTTTGGAAGAGATAAAGTTGTGGATGAAACCCAATTTTCTCCAGTTGAACAGTGCCAAAACTGAAGCCATCTTGGTTGGCACCCCACATCAGATACAGTCATCATCCATAACCAGCATTGCATTTTTTGATGACAATATTCCTCTTTCTTCATCAGTCACAAATTTTTGGTGTAAGATTTGACCCCCAACTTACTTTTGAAGCCCATATCAAACACCTTTGCAAGATTTCCTTTCAACACCTTAGGAATATCGCCAAACTTCGCTCTACTCTTTCCTTACCAGATGCTGAAAAATTGGTCCATGCTTTTGTCTCCTCTAGATTGGACTATTGTAATGCTCTCCTCACTGGGATTTCTAGCAAGAGCCTTCAGAGACTACAGTACATCCAGAACAGTGCTGCTAGGATCCTGATGAGGGTGCGAAAATACGAACATATTACCCCTATTCTTCATTCCCTTCACTGGCTTCCCATCTCTGCTCGGATTGAATACAAGGTCTCTCTCCTTACTCACCAGTGCATCTATGGCACCGCCCCCCCCCTACCTGAAAGAGCTACTTACGCCGCTGACCTCATCACGATCCCTACGCTCTAAAAACTTAAATCGCCTTTTCCTACCTAGAACTAAGCTTAGCACCATGGGTGACCGGGCTTTCTGCGCTGTAGCCCCTCGTCTATGGAATGCCCTCCCGGACCATCTGAGGGCTCCCCAGACGACTAAGTGTTTTAAAAAAGGACTCAAAACATTTTTGTTTAGCAGAACATATGATTTTTAATAACATGTTGATTGCCTTTTTTGTTTTATCTTTTATGGTGATGCTTTTGCGCTGTAGCACTTTGAGATTTGCCTCAAATGTAAAGTGCGTTACAAATAAAATATATTATTATTATTATTATGATTTACTTCGCTACATTGGAAAACTCCAAAATAAAAAAATAAAAATAAAATGCTGGGAAAAAAACTGTCTGAACTAAAAAAAAAAAAATGCCATAAAAAAATTATTAAATTTAATTAAAATAGCCTTGTTACTCATATTTCATTCCGGCAACATAAAAAAACAAACAGATAAATCGCGCCATCCGGAAATCCGTTTATACTCCGTTTATACTTGTTATCCGGTAAGATAACAAGCAGAGGTGGAAAGTAACAAATTACATTCACTCACGTTACTGTAATTGAGTAGATTTTATGAGTAATTTGTCATTTTTAAAGTAGTTTTTAAAATAGGTCACTTTACTTTTACTCAAGTACATTTTGAGAGGAGTAATTTACTCCGCTACACAGGAAAACTCCCCATAACTGAGTAAGAAATAAAATGTTGGGGGAAAAAAATAGTCTGAATTAAAAAAAAAAAATCCCTGGTTAGCTGTGGATTTACTTTATAAAGGCTGTTAATTTCCGTTCATATACAGCTACACAGATTATACAATCTTCTGTAGTTAGTAAAATATCCAGTACAATAATACCTTTATTTAAAATGGCACAACCTAAGCATAGGACTGCGGCGGTAAAATAATTTGCCCTGCGGTTAAAAATATTACCTCGACTAGAGCTATAGAATTTTTTTTGTGAATACAATTCACGTGCTTTGAACACTGCAGCTAATATAATATATTTTTGGGGCTTCAAACGTGCTTTACTCACCCAAATAAACTTTTCAGGACTACACCACTTGTTCTTGAAAATGTTTTATAGGCTGGTCTGAACAAATACTGCCTGAAAGGTCCAAAATATTATTCCTTTTTTTGTACAGCTTATAAAGCAACAAGAGAGTAATTTAAGGGATTTGTTCAATTACTAAAGGAGAATATGAATAAAAGAGTCTATGAGGTTATGAGAGACACATGTGAGCTAGAGGCTAGCTTACAGTTCTCTCAAAGGGAAATTGACGATATGAAAGAGGACACAAAGTTCATTCACAAAGACTCGAAGAGAGAAGGGGGACATTGCGTATCTAAGATATGACAAACTGGTAGTCCATACTCCTTTTACAAATGAAAAGGAAGGAAAGGGGGGGTCAGAGTAAGGGGTGCAAGTCCTGTGGTACGTACACGGACTAGAACACACAAAAAAAAGCTGAAGTGCCGGTGGGCTGCAGTGATCATAACATGGTGGCTATAACAAGAAAAACCAAAGTGGCAAAAACTGCACCAATAATTATCTTAGAGGTCATATAGAAAGTTTACTATAGAAGAATGTATCTAGGATGTGAAAGATATAATGCTGGAGTGAGGTATACAAACAGCAACACCCAGACAAAGCTCTGAATATATTTATGAATTTGGTTATGCCGGTGGTTGAAAAGCATGCACCACTAAAAAAATCTACAGTAAAAAATATAAAGGCGGCATGGATGGATGAAGAGTTAAAAAAAATTAAATGGTCCAAAGAGACAAGGCAAAAGAGGAAGCTGTAAAATGTAACAATCCTATTCAGTGGAAGGAAAATTGTAAACTGAGAAATAATGTATGCAAACTTAACAGGAAAAAGAAGAAGGAGTATTACAAAAATAAGATCGGAAACTCACTAAACAATGGCAAAGAACTGTGGAAAACCTTAAATTGTATACTGGGTAAAAAAGGAAAATTATCGTCTTCTATAGAGGTAGAGGGATCAATTTTAACCAAACCCGCAGCAATCGCTAACTACTTTAACACATATTTTACAGACAAAATACAAAATCTTCAAAGTAAAATGAGTAAACAAAATGGATATAAAAGAGGTTATCATGAAAGATAAAACCTGTCAATTAAAAAAACTTCCATGTAAATGAAAGAGGTTAAAAAACGTACAAGTACAATACAAAATGAACACACAGCAGGAATTGAAAATTATAAAAATAGCTACAAAATATATAACTAAACCAGTATGCTATATTTTCATACCCAAAATTGTGGAAAGAAGCTGAAGTGATCCCACTAGCTAAAGACAACAGAAGTCCCTTAAATGGTCCAAACAGTCGCCCTATAATTTTACTGCCAGTTCTGGGCAAACTACTAGAGAAGATAATGACATCTAGAATACAAAACTACTTAGCCATGAACAATCTTGTCACAAACTCCCAGCATGCTTATAGGAAAGGACATTCAACATGTACAGCATTAATACAAATGAATGATGATTGGTTAAAAGAATTAGAAGAGAAAAGGTTAGTTGGAGTAGTACTTTTAGACCTGAGTGCAGCATTTGACGTAATCAATCATGATCTGTTGCTGGAGAAGCTAGCATGTTATGGACTGGGGTCTACGGTCATAGCATGGTTTCAGAGTGTGTGAATGTGCTTATGACTAGAATGTATTATTTGGCAATTGCTTTGTATCTTTTGTCTGTTGGACCCCAGGAAGAGTAGCAGCTGTTGCGATAGCAGCTAATAGGGATCCAAATAAAACAAATATTAAGGTAAACTAAATGTTTCCTACAGTAATATGTTGATAAGATACTGTAGTAACCCAGTGATGCACTAATGGGATATTTGTAATATTTGCCATGGCTTGGTACAGGCCAAGACATGCCGAGGTTTGCTTGCTAGGTCTAGGCTACGGATTCAGTGTTGTAAGTTCATTTGGAGAGTGTGTGTGTTAGCTTTTAGTTGTACGAGTTTAGGTGTAGAAGTGGGTAATCCAAGTTTAAAAAGTTAAGCTCCAAGCCTATTTTTTACCAATTTCCGCCTGAAATTACATACTCACAGTTGAAGGCCTTTCACTCTTATTAAATACGTTTTCTTAAATAATTGTATGAATTAAGTCTTTACACAATTCATTTAAGACACTTTAATTATTCAACTGAACATGTAATGGCCAAAATATGGTAAACAGGAAATTTTAGGCGCTTTTCAGATTTTCAATTTTTATTTTTTAATAAAATGAAATATTTATATGGATGAATTGTTTTGGCAGCTCTACATTTTGCTATAAAGTGTTTACAATCATTGGCGTAGGAACCGGGGGGGATGGGGGGGACATGTCCCACCCAATATTAGAAACAGGTGGATTTGTCCCCCCCAAAAATGATATCGTTTCGCTCAGATCAACTGTACTATTAATGAGGAGACAGACCGGACCAATCACGGAGCCGGTTCAGGTATTAAGTCCCGCCTCTCAGCACAAACGGCCAATCAGCTTGCTGGTTTTGCGGCCCGCGGTGTGCTAGTGGGGGAAGCCCCGCCCCCTCGCTGTGAGATTTAGCAGCGGGATCGGGGTGCAGCAGCTTCAGCTGATTAAGATCTGGATATACGGGGATTTTTCTAAAAGAAAGGTAACGATAGGCTAACCACTTCAACTGTGATGATGTTTCTGATAGCTGGTTAAAAATACAAGACTCTAAATCAGCACACAGTTTAAACCCATTGTGATTAATAAACTGCAGCTGTGTGAGTGAGTTAGCTTAACTTTGGAATTAGATAGATTGGAAGTCAACGTTAAAGAAAAAATAAACTATATACGTAATGTTCAACTTGCCCTGTACCTGATCAGCTAATTACTGTTTCATTTTTAAACTGTCTTTATTAATTTAGGATTACAGGATTTACTGTGAGCAATAATGAACAAAAATTCATTTAGTTAACTAGTTATCTAGAAGCTGGATGTAGTGGATAGTCAGAATTTAGTACAGTACTTTATGTTTGTAGTTTAAAGCAGTTTCTTAACCCTGATCACTGCCCCAAAATAGTGTTTTCCACCTGATCCAGCTGATCAGCTAATAAACAGTCCTTTACTGAGTTTACTGAGTTTAATCATGTATATCCAGCAGTGTATTAGACACATCATACCACCACTTACTTTATTAAATGTCTTTAAAGCAGAGGAAGCTCTAGAATATGTAGAACAGTGTTAATATTCAGTAGAATATGTAAGAACAGGGTTCACAGTAAGGCCACATGTCCTGACGTTTATAATTAAAATCTTTATGAAATGTAAAGTTACATTCTTTTACATGAAAGGACACCAATCTTTAGAAGAGCTTAATAGAAAAATAAAAGCGTAGGATTTTTTTTAAAGAGTGGAGAAAATGTAAATATACAACAGAATTGACATGCCAATACATGATTATAATAATAATAATAATAATAATAATAATAATAATAACCAAATCTGTTATATTATTTTAAATATTAGGTGATAACTGATCATTTTTGTCATATGTATATGTATATGCATATTTTTTTCTTACAACAGTAAATGTAATGTGAAGTAACATGTTTAGGTTGTAAAATCACCTTGTTAACTAATAAAAAACTAAATACAGAAAAAAAAATATTATTTGTGATTAAAAGTAATTTCCACAAATGTTGTTCTAAGAAACTATAGGGTGGGCTTGGGTTCATATTGGCAAATGTGTCCCCCCCAATATCAAACCTGCACCTACGCCCTTGTTTACAATCATCATATAAAATTATAAACTGCTCCCTTTTTCTGGTTAGATATTATTGTGATCTGAAGCTGTAATGGTCTTTTCTTTCTCCAAAGGACTGGAAACTTTATAAGAATAAAAACTACCAATTTTATAATTCATTTTGCAGTAAAAAAGCATTTTTTGTTTGTGCTAGACAGATAGAAAGAGAATTGTGCTGTGTTTCTTTAAAAGTGCTCCCCTGCCCTCAGGAAAATCTCTTGCTCTCTCTGAGTCTCCGGGTCCCCCGCCCCCTGGTCCCCTTTCAGCTGGCAGAACTCGGCACCTGATTGGCTGAGAAATTGGCTGGCAAATTTATTAAAATATTAAATATAGTAATTCATTAATTAAAATCTCGTTCAGCGCTCTGAAATGTCGCCAGGCACGCAAAGTGGAACTTGGCGTAGCGCGTTTTAGTAAATAAGGTCGGACAAGTATAGTAAAATTCATGTTAATAAACTCACTAAAGACAACAAATGTACTGATAATTAATCAAGAGAAATCAGGCAAAATGCGCTGCGCGTCTCTCTCTCTCTCAAATTACATATAATTTGATTAATACAATCATAATATATATATATAGTTTGATAATCTCTCATCATTCTTATCATTTAACTTTACTTTCACTGCTATTATTATTTTCTTCATAAGATATAAATTCTTTACTTTTTGTCAACTTTTATTATCTTTTTAAAATGTCCTTTTTTCCCTTTTTTACGTATATATTGTATTTGTCTATAGTAAATCTCAGTTTTTATTTCTATTTTCTAAAATATCCTTTTTAAACTGTAAACGCTCAGCAGCATTGTAAATGAGGGTGTGAATAATCGATTGCTTGTTTAATAGTCAGTGTTGCAAACCCAGTTTTTACATAAACAATAAACAGAATAAAGAATAAAATAAACGTACTCTTCCCTAAGCTGCTGGTTCATCTTCACAGCGTGAAGTTTCCTATGCGCTAAAATAGGAATGAACAGAAGTCAGCGTGCTCCTGGGTCCTAAAGGTAACGACTACAGACACACTGATTGGTTTATTTCACATTACGCCCAAAACTCACCCATGAGCCATTGTAGCTGCGCAAGGCGTATTTTTCGCACCCAAAGACACAGGACACGCCCCTAAATCCAGCTGCGCAAAGTGCAATCACCAAGTGCGCTATAGATCGTTAAAATAGGGCCCTTAAACTCTAAACTCACACTGTAACATGCTCTTTTGGCTCTAATTCAGGAACAGTACAGCCTACAGTAAAACGGGTCACAGTTCCGTAATCCGGAGAGGCAGACGTTTCGATTGGTGCATAACAAACATGGACGTACGAAACACGCAAATATGAAAATTATGATTCATAACTATGATTCATAATTTTCATAAGCAAGGCATATTTCGCCCTAAATGTTTATTTTCTGAAAGGAGATACGGTTAAATAGGCTAGACAACCGAAAACCAGAGATTCTAAGCTTTAAAATGGCATATTGGGTGTCTATATTGAACCTATAATTATTCATAAACACAGCAAGATATTAAATATTAATTTTTTCTGGCCCGCCGGCGGGCGTGTTAAAAGGTTAATATCTATCCCAGGATTTCGCTCCCATTGCCTGGCTGGCTCTGGAGCTAACTTAGTTCAACCTAATCCCTGGGATGGATTTTAAATTTCTGGACCTGGATTACCCACCTTTAGCTACGTGTAAATTTGGCTCATCCTTACAGAACCATTCTAGGTTTCAAGCCGAGCTAAGAGAGCGTTGAGAGTAGACAACACTGGCATCAAAGCAAAAGCTTTTACTTTATCGTCTTAACGCGCCCTGGCCCACCCGCGGCCAGAAAAATATCATAATTAATATCTGGCTGTGTTTATGAATAATTATAGGCTCAACACACAATATTCCATATATTGAAGCTTAGAATCTGGTTTTCGGTTGTCTAGCAGATTTAGCTGTATTTCCTAAAAATATGCCTATTTTTGTTCTTATAAATTTTCCAATCCTTTGGAGGAAGAAAGAAATATTCCAGGAGCAGATCACTATAATATCTAACCAGTGAAAGAGAGCAGTTTATAATTTTACATGATGAATGTAAACACCTAGTAGCTAAATAAAGAACTGTAAAAACATATTACACGTTCAATTGTATATTTTAGGTGTTATATTAATTGATAAAATTAAAATTCTCTGAATAATTTAATATTAGTGTAAAAAGCTTTAAAATCCCTTTTAGACATCAAACAACGCTGAACTAAACTGGAGACATATATGGGGTACCGGTGTTCTGTCGAATTATGCTACCTAGCAGTTAAAGCATAGCAATGTCAAGAAATGTGATTTATTGTCACCTGTATGAATTAAAAGTAACTATGTAACTTTTACTCAAAGTACATTTTAAATTATTAAAATATAATATATTTTTATTAAAATATATTATATTTTAATTTCAGCAAAGTAAAGGTCATTTTACTCAATTACAATTTTTCATATACTATATTTGGAAACCTTAAATCATCGTTTCAGGGTAAAGTTATGGTAGTAATAATTTCAAGTTGTAAACAGGTGGGCTGTAAGGTAGACAAGGTTGAGAACCCCTGGTCTAGGCCATGATTCAGGGTTCTTTTGGACAGCGTGTGTGAGCTTTTCATTTTATGAGGTGGGTAATCTACACTGCAAAAAACGATTCTTGAGAACAGTAAACTTTGCTCATTAATATGAGAAGATTTTACCTAAAATTATACTTTTTGAACTATGCTTAATTAAAACAGTATGTACAACCCAATATTTTGTGTGTTTATTTTGTTTAGAAATTTGGAGAAATATTGCATGAATATTTGAGTAAAATCAACATGATTTGAGCCCAGTGATGTTTGCTCATTATAATGAGAAGATTTTACCTAAAATTATACTTTTCGAACTTTGCTTAATTACAAAAATAAGTACAACCCAATAGTTTTAGTGTGTATTATGTTAAGATTTTGTTACGCCTAACTAAATATTTTAAGGCTGCTTGGGAGACCACGAGGCACTGATACAAGTACTTATCTCCACTGATGAAGAACTTTTGGAAGGCAGCGAGCATGGACTGCATGGGTAAGAGCACAGTGACTGATTATTTTTGAGATATTTACAGTTGTGAGTTATCTGTGTAGTTTAAGTTGGTTTTAGAAACACGGTGCTTCAGTGAACTGTGTTGGCCTGCAGCTATAGGCAAGCATCAAACCGAAAGAAAGGGCAAATCCCTGATAGCAGACTACTCCGATCCGGATCCGTTTTACCTCCGGCAGATCCGCGCTACAGTCAGGTCTGTTTAGTGGATCTGGTCCGGCTTCACTCCGGGTTCGGGTTATGATTGTGACTCACGTTCAGATCCGTTTTACTGACGGTAAATCCGCATAACAGTCCGTCTCATTTCACGCCTTCCATATGACTTCGGCACGGAGTCGGATACCAGATGTGAGTTCAGTGTCAGTTCAGTGTCGTTTTGCGGATCCGGGCCGCATCGGCGGAGCGGCACAGGAGCGGGAGAAATTCAAACTCAGCGCGAGGACCAACTGACATCTGCTGAATCTGCGCTTCAGGTGAGTTAACTAGCTAACTAGCTATCAGCGTCATTTAATTACATTTATTGCTCATTTTTAATCTTGTATATGCTAAAGTTGATTTATCACGTGTATGTTGGATAATATCAATTGTTTTTTTGTGTATTTAATGTTAATTGTTGTCAATTTGTAGGCAAAATTGACAAAAAGCTTCAGTTAACGATACCAGTTAGTTATGCTAGTATTAGCTAGTATAACTAGCTAAGCTAACCAGGCTAACTAGCTGAAATAAACGCTGTTAACTCATTTTGCTCGAGTAACACACCTTTTTTTTATTAAAATAAACAACTTTAGTTATTCTTAGAACCTTAAATAGTTGTGTTTGGGCTTAATTATAATAAAGCTCGTCAGACGTTTTCCTGCTCCACCTTAAATCGTGCAGCAATGGCTTACTGACATTGACATATTTAAGCACTGTTTAAGGTGGAGTGGGAAATACAGAAGCTGGCCAAAAGTAAAAAAAGAAAAAAAGAAAAAAAAAAGTAATTATAAATTTTATAATTTGTTATAAACACAACTAAGTTACTGTCAATAAAAATATGAGGCTGCATTTAACTTATTATTTTCCAGCATAAACTTTTCCATTCCACCTTAAATTTATTCTCACGTCGTGGCGCACGAAGGAGCTGGCCAGTGTCCATATCAGCAAAATGTGAATCTTTAGAATAATAATTGGGTAATATTTGCTAGCCTAAATCAGCATATGTGTAGTAATATATTAAACAATATCTGTTCTGATTTCAACTTAAAAACACCTGTTCAAAGTTACTACAATATATTAATTATATGCATTTGCTTAGTAGGGCTGCTGAGGGCTGGGGACCTGAGATAAGGTGAGATACAATTATTTTAGCTAATAAAATGTATGTTTACAGGTTGGATCCACCTAATGCATTTTATGTTTAATATTATGGTAGTCTTGTTTGTTATACAACATATATTATGTTAATAGTTTATTATTAACTAACATGTTTTATGTCGCTAACACACTGCTAAGTCAAACTAACTTTTAATTACTATTAATTTTGTTTTGTTTGTTTTTTAGGTGTAATCATTTACCCAACAAATCACCTAACAAGGTAATTAATTCTATTTTCCAGCAGTTCTGTAATTAATTTTGACTTTAAGTCTGTTGATACACGTTTGATTTGATATGTTTGCTCTTAATGTAGCATTTATCCACTTTCTTATTTTAATTGTTTGTTGTGCCACTGCACTAAAAACTTTAAGGGACACTGTAAGATTTTCTTGATTAATTTATATACATTTTTAAAGAAGTAAATTTACAACCATAAAAATTAGTGTTCCACTCCATTGAGCTGTAATATACAGAATAAAAGTCCTGATCTGGGCTCCACTGTGTTAAAACAAGGCTATGTAAGTATTTGCGTGCCCTGCTATCAGAACTTTCTCAGCCTCGTTTCAACACCGTGGAGGTCAGATCAGACATGAGAGGAATATTATTCAGTGTATTACACCTCAATGGAGTGAAACAGTGATTTTGAAGTTCAGAATAGCTTTTAAGTTTGTGTTTTGTTGCTTGCTGCATCTCCCCCTCGCAGGATCAGCCTGGATCCTAACAGTACTTGATGCACTGAGCAGTGACATTATACATAGAGTAGTTAAGGTAAGAAATATACATTTCTTTCCTTTTAAAACATTTGTGTTGTTACGTATACTAACAATTACATCAGGCGTTATCAGATCGAGGTTCAAATTATCAAATCAAATTGTTGGTGGGGACCATTTAAAAAATCACTGGATATTGGTGTCCGTGCTAACTCTATACCCTTGAGTAAAGTAACCAAGTACTAATATTTCATTACTTTTCATCCCTTTGCTTTATCTTAAATGATTGCCACCTTTTGAACTAAAATAATTCCTAATCAGTTGTCTATTCCTGACTAGAAAACTAAAAATAACAGTTTTAAATGTTTTGCTTTTTTTTAAGCTGGAGAGAACTACTGCAGGATTTCTCCAGACTCACTGTAATTACACATGGTCACCATGACACACTAAATAGGACAGGGGTGTTTTTCCTGAAAGTGATCAATCTTAGCGAATAACAAACAAACTAACGCATGACGTGAGAAAAGAACGAGCCAGTTCTTCAAGTGTTTCCCATAGAGCTTTGCAAAAAGTTAAAAGAGCGTCTTTGTTGACTCCTCCCCTTTGCAATTCCTGTAAATCCTGTATTTCCTTGGGAATTCCATATAAGTGTGTGTATGGTGCAGTAACAACTGGGTTACAGAATGCACAGACTTGGAGTCTGCACACTTGCTAAGACCGTGACCATCACCAGTTGTCTGCAGGAAACCACCTGTAGCATAAAATCAGTGGGCAGTTAGGTGGTACATGGTGGAACTGAGTTGACCTAGAGGCCCACATATATACAGTGAGGAAAATGAACACCCTGCGACTTTGCAAGTTCTCTCACTTATAAATCATTGAGGGGTCTGAAATTTTCATCTTTGGTGCATGTCCACCGTGAGAGACATAATAAAAATCCGGAAATCACAATTTATGATTTTTTTTAAATAATTTATTTAATTTACAACTTTTTCAGCAGGATTTGGTATCCGCAAAATGGTTCGAGGTCCTCAGCCCTCGCCTCCCCCAGCACAGAGGAAAACTACCAAGGGCGGTACTCTCATTATAGGAGATTCAATTGTTAGACATTTAAAAGTATCTAAGAGTAATGGCACAATTTCATGTCTTCCAGATGCATGCGGCAAGCGGCTCCCTGGGGTGCATTGCCAAAGCAGGAACCCCGGCACCATCGCCCTCCACGTGGAGATGAGCTTTCGGGAGCGACCGGCCCCGTTCCACAGAGACAGGCTTCTCTCTGTGAACATCGAGGCGGTGCTACGCTGAGACTGACTGTCTCTACCCAGTCACACCAGCCAAGTAGGTTTGTTTGCTGGTATTTCTGCTTGTACTATTTGTATGTCAATTCTTCATAATAGTGTAAATAAAACACGTTATCAAAATAGCTGGAAAATCTGTTTTAACAACTCCATTAGAATTAATACAAACTCGTCTGTCCTTCTGAGTTACAGCAACAACCACATTAATGGGGCTGTTAAATATAAGATCGCTGGCACCTAAATCAGTTACTGTAGGTTAAATTATCATTGACAATGCACTCTCTATGAGACATGGGTTAAAACTGATGGATATTTAGCTCTAAATGAGTCCACTCCCCCCAGGTTCTAGCTATTTCATCTACCCATGCAGGACTGGTCAGGGTGGTGGTGTAGTCGTCAGTTATAGGAATAAATATAAATACAGAGTTTGAAGCTAAGTCATTTGAACTGTTTAACCTTATAGTCGCAGGCCCATCTACTGCCACCAAAACCCAACATTCATTCCTGCTGATAACTATGTAGCGTCCTCCAGGACCATATGCAAAATTCACTAAGAAATTCAGTATATTTTTTAGCTGCAGTAGCTCTCAACTCTGACAGAGTTATCATTGTTGGTGACTTTAATATCTAATTTGAAAAGAAACAGGGCCCACTGAGAATAGCATTTAAATCAATTTTGGATGCATTAGCCTTCAATGAGAATGTAATGGGCCCACCTACTGATGTACTGACTCAACTTTTTTTTCATTTGGTGATCGTTTTGGCTATGTTGCAGCCAGGGGAATGCATTTTTGCAGAAAACCTGCTTTTTCATAAAATTTTTGAAATCTAATGTCTTTTACTCTCACGTCATTCATACTCTCTGGACGCATTTTGCACTCTCTGGACATGTTCATGGCAAAAATGTACACACACCTACAAACTGCTCTTAAATCATTATACATCAATATTGTTTTGCTTTTTTTTCATAAATCAGGATTTTAACCATTTAAATAACTGTTTAATAATTTTATACAGTAATTACAGTGAGATAAAAAATGTGTTTTCAATGGAGGTCAATGGGGCATTTTTGGCCACGAAGGTGTTCAGAGGGAGTATTTGACACTACATAAAAAATTCTACCAATGCCCCATACATCTAATATTTATTATATGAGAAATAGTACAACTTTTGTGGGGGTTTTTAATGAAAAATTAATCATGAATGTAATTAAACTGTCAATTAAAGGGTTAAAATCCTGGAATGTATTAAATATTTGATCATTTTGATCAGGGCTGGATTTGATTAAGTGATTTATGAAAAAATTGCAAAAAAAAATGTATATGAGTATTTTATTGCTGATTTTGTGCATGTACATTTTTGGCAACAAAGGTGTCCAGAGGGTGCAAAATTTAAATCTGGCACTATGTAAAAAAATAATAATGCAATCAAATCAATTTTGTTGCTAATCTTTTACATGTCCAAGACTCTAATAGTCACCAATGCCTCATTTGTCTGCTGTTTGTTTTGTGGAAAATAATTTTTGTGTTTTTTTTTTTTGTTTTTTTTTTTTGCCAAAATACAACAATAGTTAAAATATTTAAACTGTCATTTAAAGGGTTAAAATCCTGAAATTATTTAATGTTTGGTAGTTTTGGGTAGAACGGAAGTTGATTAAGTGATGTATAATGATTTAAGAGCATTTTTTAGGTGCTTGTACATTTTTACCACAAACGTGTCCAGAGGGTGCAAAATTTGAAGGGGGCTTGAGGGTTAACCTGAACATTTATCACCTGGCCGCTTTATTAGCAAAAACACAATTACAACTGCAACAACAAATGCATTTATCAAAAACCGCTGACTTATATTCTATTGTAAATAAAATACAATATAATTTTAAGTACGAGTTAACAAAGTTCTTAGCCTTACAAAGCTTTTGGGAAATGCACCCCAAAGCTATAAGTGCACTTTTTATTTATCTTTCTTTTAATTTTGGGTGCATAATTCCAGTAAAATGGTAATTATTTATTATGTGAAATGGTATAAATGAAAGTTAGCTAGCCCCTATTAAATACAGCTGTGACATTTATATATCTTTTAGAAATTTGGTCAAATGAAAAACACTTGTCATTTTAGTACGCTATATTCATTTCTAGCCACTTCTTTTCTGCTGTTTCTGAAATAAAATATTTTCTTATTTTGTCTTTTTTATAGGCTGCACTGTAGTGGTGTTAAGTGTCCAAGAATGCTCTCATCAGTGGAGGCACAGCTGGCTGCAAAAAACGTCTGTGTCTGCATGTTTATATTATGTGAATTAAAAATGGTTTTATTATTAAAATAATTGTATTAATGCCTGTTGATTTATAAATTGTTTAATTGAAATCAAATTTTATTTAAGTAGCTTAATTAAGTATTGCATTTATAACTGATGGTATTTTATTTAATTAGCTTAAGTATTGCATTTATAAGTGATGGTATTTTATTTTAATTAGCTTAAGTATTGCATTTATAAGTGATGGTATTTTATTTTAATTAGCTTAAGTATTGCATTTATAAGTGATGGTATTTTATTTTAATTAGCTTAAGTATTGCATTTATAAGTGATGGTATTTTATTGAATTAGCTTAATTAATATTGCATTTATAAGTGATGGTATTTTATTTTAATTAGCTTAAGTATTGCATTTATAACTGATGGTATTTTATTTAATTAGCTTAAGTATTGCATTTATAACTGATGGTATTTTATTTAATTAGCTTAAGTATTGCATTTATAAGTGATGGTATTTTATTTAATTAGCTTAAGTATTGCATTTATAACTGATGGTATTTTATTTAATTAGCTTAAGTATTGCATTTATAAGTGATGGTATTTTATTTTAATTAGCTTAAGTATTGCATTTATAAGTGATGGTATTTTATTGAATTAGCTTAATTAATATTGCATTTATAAGTGATTATATTTTATATAATTAGCTTAATTAAGTATTGCATTTATAAGTAATGGTATTTTATTTAATTAATTTAATTAAGTATTGCATTTATAACTGATGGTACTTTCATTAATTAGCTTAATTAAGTATTGCATATATAAGTTATGGTATTTTATTTAATTAGCTTAATTAAGTATTGCATTTATAATTATTATATTTCATTTAGCTTACCTAATTAAGGATTGCATTTACAACTAATGTTTTTTATTATATTATTTAAATATTGCATTTGTAATTTAATGTACTGTATTAAACTCTTTTAATTTATCAATGTAAAAAAGAAGTCAAATAGCTTAGTGCTCTTTCTTTACTACTTTTATTTTGAAATATGTCATTATAATCATTAATAAGTAGGCTGGGGAACGTGAAAAGGCCGTGGCTTGGCCGTAGCTAATACGGAACTAATCCGGGGCTGATCCAGATCTGGTCCAGATCTGTAACGGACCTGTTCCAGCGAGTGTAACGGTAAGCGGATCCGGCGCGGATCCGGCCCATATTCGGTCTAAAGGAACACCTGAAACGCTTGGTCTGGACTGGTGCTGGCCCAGTATCTTTTTGACTCCGTAAAACGGATCCGTGACGGTTTTGGCCCGTTGTGCATCTGGACCCCGGCCCAGAACCGTTTTACGGATCCGGCGCGGAACTTGTGATAGACTCGGCCCGGATCCGGCCAGAATGCTTTTTGCTATCTGGGATGTAGCTAGCTAGCACGTAGGCTAACCACCCGGGTGGCTATTCCGGCACTGGGCGCGTACAAACCGGGCTGGGCCGTCATGCTAACACCGCATTAGCGACCCCGGTGAGTAGACCAGAGTCGGTCTAGCTGGCTTAATCAACTTATTTTTAGCGTGCCGTAATGCTAACACAGCGTTAGCGTGCTATAATGCTAACACAGCGTTAGCGTGCTATAATGCTTACACCGCGTTAGCGTGCACCGCATTAGAGACCCCGGTGAGTAACGCCAGAGTCGGTCTAGCTGGCTAATCAAAGTATTGTTCGCGTGCTATAAGGCTAACGCATGTTAGCTACAATGATTGGCCACTTCAACCCCTTTTTTACATTCTCCTTTTCACTGAGCAGCTTGGTGCACTTAGTTCTATAATTATCAGTGTTGGGAATAACAGCGTTATAAGTAACGGCGTTAGGTAACGACGTCATTTTGATAGTAACGGGATAAAATAATTAATTACTTTTCCTGTCGTTACAACGCCGTTGACGTTACTGGTGATTAAAAGCAGTGCGTTTCTATATAATGATATAATAACGGTAATTCGAGCGGACCCCTGCCCAGGCTAGTGAGTAGTAACAGGTGTTTCACCATGAACTGTGACCTATAGAGATCTGTGACTCCAGGTCTAAACAGGTGACAGTTCTCGGTGTAACACCTGTTGAACTTGACACGCTCTTAACACGCCCTGGCCCGACGGCGGGCCAGATAAATATAATAATTAATATCTGGCTGTGTTTATGAATAATTACAGGCTCAATATATCAATGACAGCCTGCTGACTCTCAGGATTACGGAGCTGCAAACCGTTTTACTGTCGGATGTACGGTTCCTGAATAAGAGTGTGTTAGACGGTTCGGTCTGTGAACACGCTCTCTGATCCGCCTGGGGTTACTACAGGACACCCCTCACAAGCAAACAGAGAATATCAGCGCGTACCTCAGAGTCCGGGCTTCAGAACCCCTCCAAACATCACAACATCCATCAGTCCAGTCTCCAGTAATCCTCATATCCGAGCACTGCTTTTAGAAAAAAATATTATCAACTTTAACGGTTTATTTTAGGAGTTTCTCTTTGTTCTACAGCGATAAACTGCGCATGCGCGTTTCCATGGGCTTCAGCCTGAGAAAAAAAAGAGGTCTGGGCTCAGACAATCAGGTGGCGAGTTATGCGGGACAGAGGTGGTAGCCAATCAGAGCCAGTGTTTTTACACGTGTGCCGAAGCACACCTGTGACACTCTCTGTAACTGTTTACTTTTTGCTTTTGCTTTTTTTTTATAAAAAAAAAATGTTTTTTTAAAGGATTTTATTCTGCTCTATTCTGATGTGCAATAAATATAAAAAGTTATGTACAAACACCTTTCTGATCTACTTATTTCAACTGACTGTAAAAATGCTTTTTTTTTTCAGTAATTGGCCTGCAGGTTAGGGAGACAAAGGGATAAAATATTATTTTTGTTTCTACACTGTTTTACAGAGTTTTTGCAGATGAGCATAAAACACATGTATTTCTATAATTACAGACTGTTTGTTAAAAAAAATAAATGGAGTTCATTTGAAATGGTCTAAGACTTTTTTTTAACTGCTTTTAAATATTTAATGTTCAGCTGCTCAACCTGCTGTCTTGCTCATGTTCATCTTACAATATTAAGTTAAGTTAATATTAAGTTTATTCACTGGACAAAGACATTTTTTTATGTGAAGGCGTAAAGTGATTTTTTTTGTACTGTCAGTATTAAGACTTTTTGAAAAAAGGACAAAAAAACTTTTCTTAGTTTTATTTAAGAATATGGTGCAACATTTTTGCAAACGTATTACTAAGTATTGCCAGTTTAAGATTTTTGTTAAAAATTAGTAAAAAAATATTTGTTGGTTCTACGTAAAAATATGATGCAACATTTTTGCAACCTTATTATTAAGTAATGTCAGTTTAAGATTTTAGTTAAAAATGACTAAAAAATATTTGTTGGTTCTACGTAAAAATATGGTGCAACATTTTTGCAACCTTATTTTTAAGTAATTTCACTGTAATTTTTTTTGTAAAAATGACGAAAAATGTTTCTATGGGTTTACGTAAAAACATAGTGCAACATTTTTGCAAGCAAATTATTAAGTAATATCAGTTTAATATTTTAATTAAAAGTTATCAAAAAAGATTTGTGGGTAACACTTAAAAACAAGCTTGCAAAAACGTTGCACTATATTTTTAAGTAAAACCAGCACATCATTTTTTACAGTGTAGGTTCAAAAAGTAAAAATCTATCCCAGGATTTCGCTCTCCCATTGCCTGGCTGGCTCTGGAGCTAGTTCAACCCATAGACTGTATATAGCTGGACAGAGCATCGTCTCTCAAAAGTGAAGCCACCACAGGTCGGGCGCCCCCTGCTGTTCGGCTGCAGAAAGCTGTGTAACTCCACCCATCCCCATAGGTTTCAATGGCAAAACAGAACAACTTTCAATCACGTTTTTTTCTAATATGCTGTAATTCTACCTCCATTATTTAAATGCAGCAGCTAGTGTAACCTCTGCTTATATTGTAAAATGTTTATATCCCCACAGAATTCGGTTTTTAAAACTTTATTCAGCTCTATTCAAAAAAGGTGTGGTTATTGTAAAAGGGCTGCTTATGGGCGGGACCAATAACAGACAGTCAGCTCCGCTGCGCCCCGCTCTGCAGCCTGTGACCGCGAGGCAGCCCTCAGGGGCGGGGTTATTTAAATGAGTAGGCTGCTCTCCACAGTCTTTCTCCCTCCTCTGGTCTCTACTGCGCAGACTCGGGTTTCAGGATCGCCAACATGGCGGAAGTTTTTGGCTTCATTTTCATTGAATGAATGGGAATGGAGACACGGCGTCCATCTTTTTTTACAGTCTCTGGTTCAACCTAATCCCTGGAATGGATTTTTAATTTCTGGACCTGGATTAACCACCTTTACCTCTATGTGTGAGTTTGTCTCATCCTTCAAGAACCATTCTAGGTTCCAAGCCGAGCTAAGAGAGCGTTGAGAGTAGACAACACTGGCATCAAAGCAAAAGTTTCTACTTTATCGTCTTAACGAGCCCTGGCCCACCCGCGGGCCAGAAAAACGTGTAAATAATTTCTGGATTTATGAATCATTATAGGCTCAATATAGACACATAATATGCAGGATATTAAGTCTTAGAATGTCTGATCTTCAGTTGTCTAGCCTATTTAGCTGTATTTCCTTTTAGAAAATATACATTTAATATGCCTTGTCTATTAAAAATATGATTCATAATTTGCGTTTTTCATACGTCCATATTTGATCCAATGCGGACATGCTATACATCATTCAAACCACCTGACTCTCAGGATTACAGAACTGCAAACCATTTCACTGTACGGTTCCTGAATTAGAGCCTCTAAAAGGGAGTTTTTTCTTGCCACTGTGTCACCATAAAATTGGCATCTCTGTGGTGCTGCTCATAAGAGGCGTGGACCTGTTTTTCCTGTAAAGCGGCTTTGTGACAACCTTTGTTGTAAAAAGCGCTATATAAATAAAATTGATATGAACTGAATTGAAAGAGTGCGTTGAACTGTTTTATACAGTTCTACAGCCGCTTGTGTTTATGCCCCGGGGTAACTAGAGGTCAACATTCACACACCCAGCCCAGGGTTTACAGCTTACTAATGCACATGCACAGAATCTTTGAAGAAAGGCACGTGAATCAGCTCTGTCGGCCAATCAGGTTCCGCGTTCTGCGGAGAGAGAGGTGGGGAGGGGGATGTAACCTGACACTGTCATTGAGTCCTATTTTTCTGACTTGATAGCTAAAGATACTTTTTTTTTTTTAGCACCATTTCAGTTCTTATAGTCATCGGGGGTAGTGCACTATAGACCCCTATAGTGCAGCCTAGGCTTCTGTTTATAAGGTAATTTTACCCTTTTCATTACTTTTACTTTTATACTTTAAGTAGTTTTAAAAGTAGTCCTTTTATACTTTTACTTAAGTAAAAGGTTTTAGTTGATACTTCAACTTCTACAAAAGTATGTTTAAACCCCAGTATCTATACTTCTACCTCCCACAACCCTCTCCCCGGATGATTTTGTCAACTTCTTTGAGGAGAAAGTAGCAAATATCCGCCATTCCTTTCCCCCTGCCTCTACCCTTCCCACCAAGCTCTATCTTCCACATTCTACTTCTCTGTCTCACTTCTCTCTGCTTTCCACAGATGAAATCCTTCATCTTCTACATTCTAACAATCCAACCACTTGCCCACTTGACCCTTTACCATCTTCCCTCTTTCAGACAATTGCTCCTGACCTCCTTCCGTTCATCACTCACATCATTAACACCTCTCTATCATCTGGTCATGTTCCATCAACTTTTAAGGCTGCCAGAGTGGTTCCTATCCTGAAGAAACCAACTCTAGACAGCTTGGACGTTGGCAACTACAGGCCAGTTTCTCTCCTCTCTTTCCTCTCCAAAGTCCTTGAGCGTGCTGTCTACAACCAACTTTCTCTCTTTCTCACTCAGAACAATCTTCAGGATCCAAACCAGTCTGGCTTCAAACCTGCACATTCTACTGAAACTGCCCTCATTGCAGTTACAGAGAAGCTTCATGCAGCAAAAGCTACCAACCTGTCATCTGTTCTGATTCTCCTTGATCTCTCTGCTGCTTTCGACACGGTCAACCACAGCATTCTCCTTTCCATCCTCACCAGCCTTGGAATCACTGGCTCTGCATGGCAGTGGTTTGCATCGTACCTGGAAGACCGTTCCTACCAGATAACTTGGCAAGGGGCAACATCTGCTTCATGCAGACTCTCCACTGGGGTTCCACAAGGCTCTGTGCTTGGTCCTCTTCTTTTCTCACTCTATACTCTATGCTCTCTGGGTGAAATTATATCTTCTCATGGATTCTCATACCACTGCTATGCTGATGACACTCAACTAATCCTTTCTTTTCCTCCTTCCGACACCCAAGTTTCATCCCGCATCGCAGCATGTCTCAGTGACATCTCGATGTGGATGAGTTCTTTTCACCTAACACTCAACCCCAGCAAGACTGACCTTCTGTTCATCCCAGGAACTACGAGCCCTCACAACAATCTCTCCATCTCTTTCGAGAACTCACTGGTCACTCCATCGGCAGAAGCACGAAGCCTTGGTGTAGTAATGGATGACCAGTTATCATTCTCGAGTCATATTGCAAATCTGACTCAGTCATGCAGATTTCTCCTCTACAACATCCGAAGAATTCGACCGTTTCTGTCTCAGGAAGCCACTCAGGTGCTTGTGCAGTCTCTTGTCATCTCAAAACTTGACTACTGCAACTCTCTACTGGCTGGTCTTCCACTGAGAGCCACCAAACCACTACAATTAATCCAGAATGCTGCAGCACGACTCGTCTTCAATCTTCCGAAGTTCAGTCATGTGACTCCTTTACTGGCTTCCTGTTGCCGCCCGCATCCGATTCAAAACCCTGACGCTGGCCTACAAGGCAAAAAACCTTCATACCTGATGGTGATGGTCAAAGCCAGATCTGCACCAAGAGCTCTTAGAGCTTCCAGTACGGCTCGGCTCGAACCTCCATCACTCAAAACACACAGAAAACAGACATCCAGACTCTTCTCTGTGCTGCTGCACCAAGGTGGTGGAATGAACTTCCACTGGATGTCAGAACAGCAGAGTCACTCACCGTCTTCAAACGTCGACTGAAGAAACGTCTTTTTAAAGAGTTCCTAAACTAAAAAAAAAAAAGGTTCCTAGGGTTCTTAACATGATTAAGTTCTATGTATCTCTTGATCCTAGTCTACAAACTAGCTTTGGATATCTTAAGTAACTTTGAAGCACTGTTGTTAGTCGCTCTGGATAAGGGCGTCTGCTAAATACCGTAAATGTAAAGGAGTACTGAATGTGAATACTTTTGACACACTTGTTTACTACAAACACCAGGTGCTTCAGATGCTCTGAATCAGCTCCTTGTCTGGTGATGCCTCTAAATCCTAATGAACATGCTTTCCCAGTTATTATATCTCATGATTTTGAGCATATTACCAATAATTTACCAAGGCAATCAGTCTTGGCTGAGTATGCTAAAGAATTCTGGACCCTTGCAGCTACTAGTGGATGGAATGAGTCAGATTTGTTCAGCTCTGTCTTAACTCTGATGTGTTTATTAAACTAGTGTGTAAAGGCTTAGACCAAATTAAGCTTTGTTTGCTGAATCAAATTTCCATTAATAAAAACCCAAAACACAAGTTTTATCGTCCTGACTTGCTTCAGTAAGAAATGCTACTTTTATTTCCCATCTATTTTGTCCAGTAGATCATCATTGCCTAGACAACATCATCACTATGGAACCCATGCAGGTCAACACTTTACACTTGATTAGTGACGAACAATGTCATCGTTTACATGGAGGTCTATGAATGTATTGTGGCAGTGTTGGTCACATTTTACATTTACCGTCAGGCCCATCCACAAGGGGTCAACCCTTGATCAGCACTTGTAGTCCACTTATTGATAATGTTTTTTTTTTTCCAGCCCTGAGTGATTCTGGCACAGAGGACAATTTTATACATGAGTATGGTGTTGGGCACCAAGCCTTTGGAGACCACATTAAGGGTATCTTCACTTGATGACAGGGTATCTCTGCCATGACTGAGCCAGCTCACTTCACAAGGAACTACTTCTGTTCCTAGATGCTTCAATCATTTTAGCATTACTGTAGATTGAGAAACATGTCTCACATAACTCACGGTCTGATCAGAAGTTACTATAAAAAAAAAAAGCCTCAATGTTTTTTTTTCTGTCAGTTAAAGTTAGATACACCTTCTATACATCTGGACCTCATTGAGCCCTATTTTATCGAACTGTAGGTGAGCATGCAGCATGGAGTGGCCAAAGAACCAGACCAGACCAGGGATAACTGAATCCAAGGAGGGTGTAGGCGACCAGCCGTTTTACCCTTTCATAGCAATATGCCAGAAATGTACCTGAACACACTTCATTTCCACACCACCACACCCACTGGTGTAGATAAAGTGGTATAAAACAGTTTGGGCACCCCTGATCATTTTCAGGATTTTTCTTTATAAATCATTGGTTGTTTGGATCAGCAGTTTCAGTTAAATATATAATTTGGCAAACAAACAGTGATATTTGAGAAGTCAAATGATGTTAGATTTCAGTAGAAATGTCCACTTATTATTTCAAAAACTTAATTAACATATTTAAAGAGGTAGTGAGCAACAACAGTAATGTGTATATTATCTTGCAAACCACCCTGCACCCCAAATGCAAAGACCTGTCTTATACAAGCTATGGTGTTTAAACAAAAAAATATATATATTTATGTGTTAAACCATGATATTGAATAACAGAAATGATAATCAGATTACTTGCATCACCTGTAGTTAATGCTCCTGCAGTCTTTCCCAATACCTCTTCTCTTCCGTCTCGTCCTGAGAGAGTGAACAGCAGAACAGAATAAAGAATATAAAAATCATGTCAGGCTTTTCTTATTACAATTTTTTCACCTTTTTAATCAACATTTTGTAAGGTAAATTACCCAACCCGCTCATATCACTAGTAAGGCCCACAAAACCAGGAGGGTGAAGACTAGCACATGCCTCCTCCCATACATGTAAATTCAGACTCTGCTATGTTATCAATTCCATTTAAAACAATTAATGTTTTATATTTTTAATATTTAACACAGTTTTGTAAGATTAATACTTTTTTCTGTGTTGTGTGAATGTCTGACATGAGTCTAGATGGCGTATTACTCTCTGAATGTCAAAACCTTTGAAGTATTTCTCTAATCTCCACCTCCTCCCTGCTGGGTAATTGTGCCCACTTAGCCATATTCCCTCCCTGGTGTCACGTGTCATAAGGTATCAGGTGTAAATAGGGAGCAGGGCTGTTTAATTTTTATTAGTACAATTCTCTCATACTTGTCCTTGGATATTCAACATGGCACCACATGGCAAAGAACTCTCTGAGAATGCGAGAAACAGAATTGTTGTTCTCCAGAATTAAAAATTTCGTCAGTCCAAGGTCCAGACAATCCCCAATGTTAACTTGCGTTATGATTCAGTGCTTTATCCATATATATATATATATATATATATATATATATATATATATATATATATATATATATATATATATATATATAGGTTGTTTGAACTATGATGAAAAAAATATATATAATAATAATAAAATTCCTCTTTGGTCAGATTTATTGCAGTAGAGCAAGGGAACAGCTTTTTTTTTTTTGTGTGTCTCTGGACTACCAAGAAAACTGTTGCTTGTCATGTAATATTGATGTTTTGGGCACAATTTGGACTCACTTAGGGGTGTACTCACTTTTGTTGCCAGTGGTTTAGACATTAATGGCATTAATGGGTATACTAGCTGCACACTGACTACTTTACATTGGATCAATGTGTCATCTTTGTCCCTTAAAAAAGTATAATAAAATATGTTTTAAAGACGTGAGTCCCTATAAAGACTCGGGCAGTATTCAGACAGTTACTGTAAGGTCTTGGTGAATTACATACTTTACAGGAAAGATGAATGATTTTTAAAATTAAGTTAAAAAAATATATATTTATTTATTGTATATTTATATTATAGTCAGATTTTTATAGTCACATATAAAATCACATTTAGTGTATCAATGGCCTTTAGGTTTTCTAGAAAACAAAACCTTGGGTGAAAAATAAAATTCAATGCTCTTTTATGCTATATCGAAAATAATAAAATGATTCTTAAATCATAAAATATCACTTACCATAAAATACCATCATAAAATATCAAACATAATGTTATACTAATTTAAGATACTAAAATTAGTAACTTCTTAGTATTTTTTAAGTTTTCAGAAATTGTTTTATTTACCTTCACGATTAGATTCAGCTACAGTGATAGTAACTTGGCCATGAATGTTCTTTAGAACAGGAGCAATGACAGTCGCTCCACTCTGAGCTGTGGTGTTCTGGATCAGGTCACTGGGAGCTGTGGGGTTCTGGATCAGGTCACTGGGAGCTGTGGGGTTCTGGACCAGGTCACTGGGAGCTGTGGTGTTCTGGATCAGTTCACTGGGAGCTGTGGGGTTCTGGACCAGGTCACTGGGAGTTGTGGGGTTCTGGACCAGTTCACTGGGAGCTGTGGGGTTCTGGGTTGCGGTGGTCTGGACAGGACCTGTTTGATCTGTGTTCACATGAGAACAAAAAAGAGTTTTAAGCAAATCTACAGAATATTTATACAATAAAACATCATAATCAAAGAAAGGATTTCTGTCAGTTTCTTCATTTACCCGTCACACCTGGTGCTGAAAGTGCTCCTGTCTCTCCTACACTCTCCAGCCTCCAGACTATGATACCCAGAATGCATCTCACACTGACATCACTCGCTCACATGATCACATGACACTGCACACCGAGCTCATTAACAGAATATTGAATTCACCTTTTCACCCCACAATAAATAATAAACTGCCGAGTTTAGCTGTTAGCTAATGCGCCATTCTTTATAACAAGCTGTGTAAGCTCCATACACGGATCACTTTCCAATAGAAGATACAGGACTGCAGTGTTATCTGCCTCACAGAGACCTGATAATCTGTGGACATCCTGGACCACACTATTGAACCTGCAGGGTTCTCTCTGTACTGCGCCAACAGAACCAAAGAGCTCTCCAGGAAAACCAAAAGAGGTAGAGTATTATTCCTGATCAACTTTATTCCTGAATGTACGTTTTAAATCACAATCATACTTTTTTATGTTTTAAAGCTTTAAAACTTTTTTGTGCAGCATTATTCCACCATATTACATGCTTCACACAGAATAATCGAACACTAAACGTCCAGAATGTCTACAAAGCACTCACCGAAACCCATTCAGCAAATCAGATCACTCCTCCATCCTACAACCAGTTTGACTGCCCCTACAGCTCTGGCAGACACCTCCTCCACCCACCCCCCCTCCCCCCCCATCTCATCATTCAACTCAGCCCCCTTTCCATTTTACATTACATTTTTACATTTTCGGTATTTAGCAGACGCCCTTATCCAGAGCGACTCTCCACACTTAGCTGACCTGACCCAGAGCACCACTGTAGCCCCCCACCTCCTCCTCCTCCCCCTCTGAACACCTTCACTGCTGACTAGGTTAGAGGTGAGCTAAGGAGACTCCACCCAAGAAAGGCAGCTGGGCCAGACAAAGTTTCTGGGGGCTCCCCTGCAGCACATCTTCAACCTGAGTCTGCGTTTGGGGAGGGTCCCCACATTGTGGAAGTATCATGCCTGGTTCCAGTACCCAAGAAGATGCATCCCAGTGAGCTCAATGACTTCAGGCCGGTCGCTCTTACATCACATATCATGAAGACCCTGGAATGTCTGCACCTACACCACCACAGACCCCATGCTATTGACCCCTTACAATTCGCCTACAGAGAGAAAGTGGGAGTGGATGATGCCATACTGTACTTTCTCCACCGGACCCACTCTCATCTGGACAGAGGAAGCAGCACTGTGAGAGTCATGTTCTTTGATTTTTGCAGTGCCTTAAACACCATTCAGCCTTTCCTACTGAGAGACAAGCTAGTGGGAACACAGGTGGCTCCGTATTTGGTCTTCTGGATCACTAACTACCTCACTGACAGACCTTAGTATGTCAGGCTGAAGGACTGTATAGGTGGAGAAGACAGCCTCCATGTCGCCTCCCCCGCAATTGGCTGAAGAGTATTTGCAAGGTTGCATGCCCTTCAAGCAAAACAAATGTCTTCACTACGTCCACAGATCAAAGCCTCAGCGGTAGCGCTGCTCCAGCTCAACACTGAAGGTCTCACCACAGCCAAAGTTGACATCCTTGAGCTAATAGCCATCCAAAACCATGTGACAGTGACCACCCTGCAGGAGACCCATTTGGAAAACAAGAACATCCTGAGGGTTTCTGGGTACACCTTGACTGGTCATATTGCCAACAAACACCATGGCATAGCAACATTCATTCACAAAGACATGGCCTGGTCAGCCGCCAGACAATCTCCAGAAGGTGTAGAGATAGAATGGCTATTAACGAAAGTGCATGATATCACAATCGTCAACATCTACAAACCACCACCCGGCAGATTGGTTCCATCATCCCTGCCAGATGTCCCATCCCTTCAGTATATGCTGGTGACTTCAATAGCCACCACACAGACTGGGGTTACAGAAATTCCAACAGTGATGGTAATGTCCTGGTGAACTAGGCCTCAACTGTGGATGCAACACTCGAATGACCCAAAGGAGCCATGAACATTTCACTTGGAACTTCCCGATGGAACAGTACCACCAATCCAGAACTGGCATTGGCAAAATGGAATAACATCCAGCCACTCCCTTTAAGACACACCCGAGACATATTTCCCTCGTCACCGATCATCACTTACCACTACTCCATCTAGGATCCAGGCTCTGCAAGGGAAGGATGTCAATAGGTGTAACTATCGGAAAGCAAACTGGGCAGGCTTCACCAAACAAGTCAGCAAAGCAGCTGCCGGTCTACTACCCCCGTGTTCTAACAACCATCGCTGTGTGTGTGCGTGTGTCGGTCCATCCTCCGCTTTGAGATTTTCCTTTAGGGTTTTTTGTTGCTTGCATGAGAATCATTGTGTGATTATTACAATTTTCTTAACTATTTATTAATTTGCTCCCGCATCGCCTATATTGATTAAACTCCCGGCAATAACAATTCAGTTCGGTCCCGCGCCGCAAGATATTCTGACGAGACCCATTAGTCTTGCAGGACTCCCGCTGGAGTTTAGACCTCTACTGTGAGGTTATTTAAAATATAATGGAAAAAAAAAGCCTCTCGTCAGATTTTGTGTAAATTGCTCCCCTGTCTCTCTGTCGCTCTCGGCGTAACTTTAGTTTCCAGCTGTTCTCATCTTTCCACTCTTTTTCACTCGTTCTCAGGCTCCCTCTCTCTTTATAACCGCAGCTTTTCATGGTTGTGTCCCAATTCACTAGCGGTGGCAGCAGTAGTGTTTTCGGACCGCGAGCCTAATGGTTCGATCCTGCATGAGCAACAGTAGATTTGGAAAATATCTGGCCCACATCCAAACTTAATTGCTGACCCCTTACATAGAGGAAAGCTTTCAGGCTAGTCAGTAAGCTGGTCCTGTCTTTGTGGACCTCACAGCTACTTATGACACGGTCTGGACTACAGTTGAAGCTCCTGGATACAATCCCATAAAACCATATGGTGAGCTTCATCATGGAGATGCTGAGCAACCGCTGCTTGCGACTACACACCAGCAATGGCCAAAGCATTAGGATGATGAGAAGGCTCAGGAACGGCGTCCCACAGGGTTCAGTGCTGGCCCCAATGCTCAAAATCTACATCAACGACCTACTCGTAACAACATCCCAGAAGTATAGCTAAGCAGATGATAATTACAGTTGATAATGCACAGCTTCAGTTTGAACCCTCCCCGACGTACCTCGGAGTAAAGCTAGACAAAACACTATCCTTTAAGCAACACCCGGACAGTGTTAAGGCAAAAATCACTGCCTGTGCTGCACTGATACAGTGTCTCACTGGCACTACACTGGCAAAAAGACACTGCGCATCTCCACTGAGGCCCTGGTCTTCCCCACCGCTGAGTACTGCGCCCCAGTCTGGTGTTGCAGCCCCCACCTAAAGCAGCTGGACGCAGACCTTAACACTGCCCTGCGGACTATCTCTGGATGCCTACGAGCCACCCCAACCAATCAACTGCCTGTCCTCACTGGAATTGCTCCAGCAGAGGTCAGAAGGGAAGCAGCCATGCTGTTGCTCACTCAGAATGCACAAATTAGTGAATCCCACCTCCTCCACAAGACCGTCACAGAGACTCCACAGCGCATGCGCCTCAAGTCCCAATGCCCCTTTGCCACGCACTCCCAGGATCTGCTTTGCACAACACCGGCTGACATCTCCAAGGCCTCCTGGGTGAAGGCCAGATGGAACGACCAGTGGAAGGCAGCAGGACCATCTACACTTCACCAAGACATCAAAGATCCAACAGATGTACCTGTCCAGCACCTCACCCGTAGGGAGTGGACAACCCTTAATAGTTTGAGAACAGGAGTAGGGTGCTTTGTGCAGGGATGGAGAAGTGGGGTCTCACAGACAGTGCACACTGTGAATGTGGGGACCCATCACAAACTCTGGAACATGTGATGACTACCTGCCCCAAATTCCAGCCACTAAATGGCACACAAGGCCTAATAGACCTGAATAATGAAACACTGGACTGGCTTGCTGCAACAGAATTGAGGGTCTAAGGACACACAGGAGCACCACATGGGACTGTGCTCTACCTGTTCCTTTTCACACTTTCTATCTATCTATCTATCTATCTATCTATCTATCTATCTATCTATCTATCTATCTATCTATCTATCTATCTATCTATCTATCTATCTATCTATCTATCTCCTGCCCATGTACAGACAGAGGAACGGAAACGGGAAACGGGAGCAGTGACCAGGGAGTTGCAGCACTGGTCTGACCAATCAGACACTATGCTTCACGACTGCTTTGATCACGTAGACTAGGACTTATTCCGAAATTCATCAAGCAGCATCAACGAGTACGCCAACACAGTCATCACCTTTATTTGAGTGTGGATGTGTGGATGACGTAGTGGCCTCCAAATCAGTCCATGTCTTCCCCAATCAGAAGCCCTGGCTGAACTGTAACGTCCGCTCAGCCCTCAGCATTTGCAGCGTTGCTTTCAGATCTGGGAATATGGAGAAGTACAAGCAAGCCAGCTACGCTCTCCATAGGACCATACAAACGGCCAAACGTGGGCACAGAGAGAAAGTGAAAGCACAGTTTAACACAGCCAACACCCGGACCTTGTGGCAGGGTCTGAACACCATCACTGATTACACGAGAAGCTCTCACAGGCTGACCATCACCAGCGCTGAGCTGCCAGATGAGCTGAACCGCTTCTACACACATTTTGAGCTCCCAGAGTGTGCCCCACCCACCACTGATCCCAACCCACCCTCCGTCTCCGAGGCTGATGAGCGCAGAGCCTTTCAGCGGATAAACCCACGCAGAGAATGCTGCTTGTTGACCACAGTTCAGCATTCAACACTATCGTTCCCTCGAGGCTTGATGTCAAACTCCGGGACCTGGGTCTGAACAGCTCACAGTTGGATCCTGAACTTTGACAGACTGATGGCAGGTGGGTAAAATGGGCAACATCACATCCTCACGACCAAGGAACTGATTGTGATTCAGGAAAAATAAATAAATGATACATAAATGAAATAATAAAAAACAAATCAAACAAACCACCCCTTTTAATTCCAGGGTGTGACTCTGGAAATCTGTACACATGAACATAATACTGTACATGAAATAAGAGAATAAACATGGAGCTACATCACCTTTTTTATCTGCTCGGTCCTTAAACACTTGTGGATCGCTTGTTATCTTGTTTGACGGCACCTGAAGGAGAGCAGATTCAGGTTTAATGGAGGTCTCTGGTAATGAGGCAGATCAGATATTCCAGGTTGTTTGAGGGAGGAACATTTCCATATTTCTGTATATGATCTGCTTTTTTTCATTTTCTGTCAAATATATTCAATTGGTAAATATTTGGTGAATCCCTAAAGACATTTTCTTTTTTTAAAGGTGCTGACTAAATCTTAAACCTCTAGTGTTTCTTAAACTATTTTTACACAGATAAACATCTGTTCCAAAATACATATCAAATCTTAGCTCTTGTTTATCTTGTTTTCTTCTTTTCTTTGTCCTTTTGGTTCCCGTCTTCAACTTTGTCTTGTCATCAGGATCATTCATATTACTGTTTTTATTGCGAGTATTTTTACTGTTTCTGTTTAGTTTTTGTATTATTTTAAATTAGGTTTGTGTTATTTGATCATATTGTGCAACAATTAAATCGCCACTTGTTGTATATTAAATGTGCTCTAGCTGAACTTTTGTGTTTGTTTCCTAATCTTAGTGTTGTTTGTTATTTAGTTAATTCTCTTTAAATTAAAATCTTGCATTTGCATCATGCATTCAGTTGGGTTCTAGAGAACTAGAGAACAAGCACAATAATTAAGAAACAAGTTCAACTCACATTGTTAAAGATAATAAATAAATAAGAAATTAATTCATTAAAACATTTTTCACAGTTGTAGGGGTAAGGGAGTTTTTGCTGCACCTAAAACTCCCTAAAAGACTAGGCCAGTTTAAGGTTCTGAAGGGCAAGTTTTAGACTGACTTTGGGCTGGATATTTTTGTTGGACCTGGCAACCCTGCCCACTCCCCTCTCCCCTTCTTCTCTCTCTACCTTGCAGAGTGAGTTTGTTTAGGGCAGGTGCTGAATCGTCATTTTTAGGTTCAGATTTTTAGCTAAAAATACAGTTTAAACCGTCTAACGTCTGGTTCACACTACACGATTTTGGAATATTACACGTTTAATATCTGACTCAGTCTGCGACTGGGAGTCAGGAGCAGTGGCCTCAATGGGATCACTGAAAGAGAGAACCACGGGTCCAAAACTCACCAGAGCTGTTTATGTAGAATCTGACCACCCTACCATTCCCCCTATTATATCAGTAAAGGACTATTAATCTCTAGAGGAGCTCACAAGTGAGTCCACTATGAAGAAAGAAATGAGGTTAGAAGTAGTTAGTGTGTTAGAGGTGTTAGTAGAGTAAGAGCTCTTTGAAGAGCTCTGTCTTCAGGAGTTTATTAAAGATAGTGAGAGATTCTCCTGATCTGGTAGTAGAAGGTAGTTAGTTAGAGGTGTTAGGAGAGTAAGTGCTCTTTGAAGAGCTCTGTCTTCAGGAGTTTATTAAAGATAGTGAGAGATTCTCCTGATCTGGTAGTAGAAGGTAGTTAGTTAGAGGTTTTTTACACATTGAGAGTCTACAATGGTGTCAATGCTTGGTTTTCCTCCATCATTGGAGAAGTCTCTTTATGCGCAATGTAGTTGACCATCTGTATATAGAGCGTTTCGGCTACAAGCGACATTCATTTTCTGAGTTCTTTCTATTTTTTTTCTGACATTCTTGTATTTCTTTGGGGTATTGGTAATTTATTCCAAACGTGGTTCCTTTTAGTTCTCTTCCTTTGCTCTTAATCAGTTCTTTGTGTTTATAATGTTTGAACTTAGCAATTATTGGTCTAGGTTTTCCTTTGTTGTTTTTGGCTCCGTCTGGTTTTATTTCAAGCGCCGATTGCACAAAATCCTTCAGTAATTTTTCAGGATTGTCCGGTATTTGTTCAGTTATGCCAGAAAAAATAACTGTCCCACATGCTTCTGTAAATCCAAAACTGTCTCTTTAATGTAGAGATGGGACCGATCCGATACAATATCGGTATCAGGGCCGATATTGACGTAATCCGATGAATCGGATATCGGGCGGGCGCTGCCGATCCACTTACCGATCCATATTCCAGTCCAAAGCTTGAGCTGAACAATAAACCCGCCATAACGTTAACACAAAACGCATCCCTGATCAGGATTCCAGTTTAACAGTTTACCCTGAACCCCCAGCAGCTTCAGTCTGCGGCTGACTGAGTAACTTTAGCTGTTTATCTACAAAAAAAGTCCATTATCTGGAGAGTTTTCACTTTGGAAACGCTGTACAGCAGAACGGTACACGTAAAGTCAGCGTCTGAGAGGTAAACAGATTAACACCAGCAGTCTGTTAGCCTAGCTATTAGCATTAGCACTGAACTGAACAGCAGCTGCATTCCGGTGTTGTGAAGGTATTATAACTACAGACTGGAGTGAACTATATTCATAATCCACATATCCTATAAAACCACAGCATCTACAAACACTAACCAGCACAAACACACCCATCTGTTATTAAAAAACAGTCATTAATTTAGTTCGGAAATACAGTTAGCATTGCCACTTAGCCGTTAGCCATCTCCATTAAGATCTGCAGTCTGTTAGCCTAGCTAGCAAAATCATTCCGGCATTGTGAATGTAATAAATAACTATCTTAAGTGAACTACAGCCATAATCCACATCTAATATCAAACCACAGATCCTACCAACCCTAACCAGCACTAAGAAATCAATCTGTTATTAAAAAAACAGTGATTAATTTAGCTCGGAAATACAGTTAGCATCGCCAGTTAGCCGTTAGCTATTGCAGCTAATCCTCTATGCTACCTGTCAAAATAAAAGTCTCCTGCACAACCGTTGCAAAAAATACCCTGAATTTAATGTTTAACATATTTAATATTTTACTTTTTTTATATTTAATAAAAATTCAAACATTTTATTTGAAAGGAAACTATTGTGTAATTGCATATGAAGTGTGTCAAATAAATGACTTTTGAATGCATTTACATTAAATGCACCTGTGGATATTCTTAAAAGGGCTGTGTGGTCTGTTTCAGCCTCATTATTTAACCTTAATCGTAGTACTATTAATAAACTAAAAGTATCGGTATTTGTATCGGTATCGGCAATCTTATATCAGTTTTATATTGGTATCG
This sequence comes from Astyanax mexicanus, assembly GCF_023375975.1. Classification (NCBI taxonomy): domain Eukaryota; kingdom Metazoa; phylum Chordata; class Actinopteri; order Characiformes; family Acestrorhamphidae; genus Astyanax; species Astyanax mexicanus. The sequence goes on along the minus strand of NC_064408.1, from coordinate 131,633,377 downwards.
GATCGGAGCTGAAAAAAAGTGTATCGTCCCATCACTACTTTAATGTCTTTATTTTTGTTCACAACAGTAGCTATTGAGTGTTTAGTGAACTGATTGTTGTTTTTAGTTTGTTATTTTCTTGTTGCAGGGTCTCTAATTGTGATTGGTTGAATATTTCCAGTATAGTTAGATTGTTGTTGATGGATTCCAGTAAACTAACCTCTGCTGTTGTGTTTTGGTCCTCCGTATCCGTGGACCGGTGGTGCCGAGGTCGTTTCCTCTGTGGTTCTGCCATTACACAGAGTCAGTAGAAGTGCTGGTCTATGAAGTCCTCTGTCTCTTCCACACTGTAAAACATTACAGCCACATTAAGTTATGTGAACTTGTTTGTTCTTTTCAATTCCAATTGCCATGACAAGTTTAGTATATTGCACTCAAGTTCCTTCGTTTTACATAAAAATAACTTAAAATAACATATTGTCTTAACTTCCTGTGAGTTATTCAAATTTACCCAAGTTTATTCAACTTACATTTTTAAGTTATTGGTTAAAAAAATGAAAGTGGGAAGATTTGAAAATGCAGAGAGGTAGAGTGATAGGCAGCAAGTTAGAAAAGACTGGAGTACTTTTTACAACTTTAAAACCGTGGGCACATTGGGCTAAACACTTTTTAACCGACGCATAGCAGTTAATAATAACAAGGAGCAAAAACTAAAGGGGATTACTTTCAGCTGCGGAGGGACACGCCTACCTTCGGACTCCTTGAGTGCGGCGTGAGTCACCAACACTCCAAAAAGTAATTCTGTGTTTTAGTCAGAAGAACTAATGTTATTAAGTTGAGTGAACTCACCGTTTTCAATCGGAAAACTTAAAAAGGTTTGTTGAGCCAATGAAAAAATGTGATTTCAACCAACTTTTAGCTCTTTCTACCGTGTTGGCTCATTCAGCTTTCCTATTGGTTCCTGGTACCACATATCTGCATATTGGGTGTGGCCGCTCCCTTACTTACTATCTTTGTGTTGTCTGTTGCCCAAAGCTACCTTATTCTGGGCGTGCACTAATTATAATATATACGTTGATTGCCAGGCCAATATTTGCATATTGGGTGTGGTCTCTCCCTTACTTACCATCTTTGTGTTGTCTGTTGTACAAAGCTACCTGATCCTGGGCGTGCAGTAATATAATATATGTGTTGATTGCCAGGCCTCAGTGTTGTAGAGCTGTAAGAGCACATTAACTTTGTTGTGTTTGTAGTGATCACAGTATGCTGGCTTTGAGCTACAGAGTTCACTCTTTACTGAGTTTACTCTTATTCTGCCCCAGCAATATACTGTCAGTATTGGCAGTTAAATATTAATGTTGGAAATGTTGCGAATACCTACGGTTAACTTAAAATAATAAGTTGTGTGAATATTAATGAAGTTTTACTAACTTGTGTGTGTTAAAATAAAGCTGAATTGTTAGTTTATTTGACTAAACAGAACATTTTTTAAAAAGGACAAATTAAACACTTGAGTTGTTTTAACTCAGTGCATCAAGTTGAAACAATAAGTAATGAGTATTTGAACAATTTGTTTAACTTAACATCTTGAGTTCATACAAATGTTTATCAAGTTGAGTTAACTCAGCTTTTTAAGGCAGCAGGGGAACTTATGTTGCTGAGTTTAACCAACTCGAAATGTTTTACAGTGCACTGCGACGTGAATATATTTATTCACATTGTTCTCCCATTGTTCACGGTTCACGTATCCTCCCTCACACCTACAGAGAGTTTAAAAGAATTAAGCACTTGCAGCAGTTTCTTCTGAACAAGAGCAAAACATACCTAATCCACATTTGTTGTATTTTACTAAATATAAGCATTCAAGGTTGTAAAAATCATAACTGTGAGAAAAGCCACAAAATGTGGTGGTTTCTGGAATTTAATCCAGTGCATAGAAGCAGTTTTTATGTGGGTAACTGCAGTCAGTGGTGAGTAGAAGCATGTCTACCACTTCCTGAAAGTCGTCATAATGGTCAAATGACTGGCTTTAAGGTGCTTCTAGCATTAAGCATGAAATTAGGTGCTTGTAAAGTCGCCTCGCCAAACCCCAAGTTTGAATCACAAAGTCAGTGGGTAGATTACAGCTGACCGTGCCAATAAAAGAAGTTCTTATTCTTATTTACAAAACATGCAATAAACACAAACAAAACTGTGAAACTAAGCATGCACTTGTTTGTGCTGCATATTAAGTGACAACACTGTTATCACTATTGTTGGGCAGGTCTGAATCTATTTTAGAGGTGAGCTAGAAACTTATTACTTATTTTCAAACTTTCAGCATGCACACTGTGTCGAACTGATTGTGCACTCACTTGATGCATTTTGCCTAGTAGCCAGGTGAAGTATTTTTGACAGTGGCTTTGACAGAAATGGCTCCCGATTTACTATTTTGGGCACTATTGAATATGTCAACCATTTTTCTTTGAGACGTAGGCGACAACGGCAGTACTGAAATGGGATATTCTACCCTACAGATAAGCACAACCTAAATATGGTTATGTTGTCATGTATGTTTACGCATTTTGAGTGTATATCGTCGCTGTCCAATGAAAAACACTTATCTCCAAAACAGCAACTTTACAGGACAGTGAAAAAACTTTGTAAACTTTTAATGGAAGTCAATGTAAAAAGAGTTTATTTCAGGTCATTTTGAAGAGTTTCTATTGGTTCGTTCATCAATACATTTTGGCACAGTGTAAAGGACAGTTTGTCGGTTCAAATTATGTAATAAACTAAAAATCGACAAAAACGGAGATAAGTGTTTTTCATTGGACAGCGACGATATACACTGCTCAAAAAAATAAAGGGAACACTCAAATAACACATCCTAGATCTAAATGAATGAAATATTCTCATTGAATACTTTGTTCTGTACAAAGTTGAATGTGCTGACAACAAAATCACACAAAAATCATCAATGGAAATCAAATTTATTAACCAATGGAGGCCTGGATTTGGAGCCACACACAAAATTAAAGTGAAAAAACACACTACAGGCTGATCCAACTTTAATGTAATGTCCTTAAAACAAGTCAAAATGAGGCTCAGTATTGTGTGTGGCCTCCACGTGCCTGTATGACCTCCCTACAACGCCTGGGCATGCTCCTGATGAGGTGGCGGATGGTCTCCTGAGGGATCTCCTCCCAGACCTGGACTAAAGCATCCGCCAACTCCTGGACAGTCTGTGGTGCAACGTGACGTTGGTGGATGGAGCGAGACATGATGTCCCAGATGTGCTCAATCGGATTCAGGTCTGGGGAACGGGCGGGCCAGTCCATAGCTTCAATGCCTTCATCTTGCAGGAACTGCTGACACACTCCAGCCACATGAGGTCTAGCATTGTCCTGCATTAGGAGGAACCCAGGGCCAACCGCACCAGCATACGGTCTCACAAGGGGTCTGAGGATCTCATCTCGGTACCTAATGGCAGTCAGGCTACCTCTGGTGAGCACATGCAGCCCGTGCAGCCCTCCAAAGAAATGCCACCCCACACCATTACTGACCCATTGCCAAACCGGTCATGCTGAAGGATGTTGCAGGCAGCAGACCACTCTCCACGGCGTCTCCAGACTCTGTCACGTCTGTCATGTGCTCAGTGTGAACCTGCTTTCATCTGTGAAGAGCACAAGGCGCCAGTGGCGAATTTGCCAATCCTGGTGTTCTCTGGCAAATGCCAAGCGTCCTGCATGGTGTTGGGCTGTGAGCACAACCCCCATCTGTGGACGTCGGGCCCTCATACCATCCTCATGGAGTCGGTTTCTAACCGTTTGTGCAGACACATGCACATTTGTGGCCTGCTGGAGGTCATTTTGCAGGGCTCTGGCAGTGCTCCTCCTGTTCCTTCTTGCACAAAGGCGGAGGTAGCGGTCCTGCTGCTGGGTTGTTGCCCTCCTACGGCCTCCTCCACGTCTCCTGGTGTACTGGCCTGTCTCCTGGTAGCGCCTCCAGCCTCTAGACACTACGCTGACAGACACAGCAAACCTTCTTGTCACAGCTCGCATTGATGTGCCATCCTGGATGAGCTGCACTACCTGAGCCACTTGTGGGGGTTGTAGAGTCCGTCTCATGCTACCACGAGTGTGAAAGCACCACCCACATTCCAAACTGACCAAAACATCAGCCAGACAGCATAGGTTCTGAGAAGTGGTCTGTGGTCCCCACCTGCAGAACCACTCCTTTATTAAGTGTGTCTTGCTAATTGCCAATAATTTCCACCTGTTGTCTATTCTATTTGCACAACAGCAGGTGAAATTGATTGTCAATCAGTGTTGCTTCCTAAGTGGACAGTTTAATTTCACAGAAGTTTGATTTACTTGGAGTTTTATTGTGTTATTTGAGTGTTCCCTTTATTTTTTTGAGCAGTGTATATATATACACACATACTACAAGCTTCAAGAGATAGTCACCTGAAATGGTTTTCAGGTGTGCCTTATCAGGGTTAATAAGTGGAATTTCTTGCTTTATCAATAAGGGGTCGGGACCATCAGTTGTGTTGTGCAGAAGTCAGGTTACTACACAGCCGACAGCCCTATTGGACAACTGCTAAAATTCATATTATGGCAAGAACCAATCAGCTAACTAAAGAAAAACGAGTGGCCATCATTACTTTAAGAAATGAAGGCCAGTCAGTCCGGAAAATTGCAAGAACTTCAGTCCTGCTTCTCAGGACAAGTTCATCCTAATCACCAGCCTCAGAAATTGCAAGTTAACAGCAGCTCTGATCAGAGACCAGTTAAACACCACACAGAGTTCCAGCAGCAGACCTAGAGCATCTCTAGAACAACTGTTAAGAGGAGACTGTGCAAATCAGGCCTTCATGGTCTAATAGCTGCTAATAAACCACTGCTAAGGAGAGGAAACGAGCAGAAGAGGAACACAAGGAATTGACATTAGACCATTGGAAATCTGTGCTTTGGTCTGATGAGTCCAAATTTGGAATCTTTGGTTCCAGCCGCCGTGTCTTTGTGAGACGCAGAAAAGGTGAGTGGATATATTCCACATGCCTGGTTCCCACTGTGAAGCATGGTGGAGGAGGAGCTGTGATGGTGTGGGGGTGTTTTGCTGGTGACACTGTTGGGGATTTATTCATAATTGAAGGCACACTGAACCAGCATGGCTACCACAGCATCCTGCAGCGACAGGACATCCAATCTGCTCTGTCTTTAGTTGGACGATTATATATTTTTCAACAGGACAACGACCCCAAACACACCTCCAGACTGTGGAAGAGCTATTTAACCAAGAAGGAGAGTGATGGAGTGCTGCGGAAGATAGGGTTGCCACCTTTTAGAATTTAAAATAAGGGATGCCAACCACCGCTCCTCAGGGCCATGTCCACCACGGGCCAAACACCTGTTGGGCGGGGCACAGTGGTATGCTGTAATTTGTGCTGGTGTTTTTATTGAAGGGGTAATCAAAAAAACAATTCGTCAAACTTAAAGCTTGAAATGCTTTATTAGCATTGAGCACTTTCTCTTATAAAGTGCAGTTAATTAAATATTAATTTAATTATGTTTGTGTGCAACAAAAAAAAGTTTAAAATATATACTAAATAACTTAACATAACTTTTTATGAGGACAACTATAGGGACACGGGGTCATTTGTACTTCAATTGAACAGTATTTGCTGAGTTATAAGGAAGTCATCCAAACAGTTACACCCCACTTATTTTATGTAATGATCACTGGAAACTATATTCCTCACAAATGTAAACATTTTGACACAAAATGTGAACAAACATTTTTAATCTGAGAAATAATGTCTTTTGTCTTTGTATATTTTTTTTTTTACAGATTTCCGTGTATTTCGTGTTCAAGTGTTTGGGAATAGTGTCCAATGATCTCCCGGAGACTTTGTGGATCAACAACTCAAAATAAATACGTTTATATTAAATTCTTATATATATTAGAATATATTTAAGGATTTAATATATACTCTATTAAGATGTGTTCTTTAAATCTCCATACATAATATTTATATTGGCTTATACTACTGTATAAATTATCATTCTTTCGAGAAAAAAAAAAAAAATCAACATAATCAATCAAACCACAATAGTCTACTAAAATAAGCTTTGCCCCATGCACCGACAGCTTCTGGCAAAATTACCACCAGATAATACCATAATTTCCTTCGGGATAAATCCTAAATTTCCTTCGGGATAAATAAAGCATCCATCCAATTACCTGTAAAATATCAGTTTCAGGATATGAGTAGGGAATGAAGGACTCTGAGACTGATGCTCGAGCAGTAATCAGAGCAAAGGAGGGCCATTTTGAACAAACTAGAATATAAAACATGTTTTCAGTTATTTCACCTTTAATTGTTAAATACATAAAACTCCACATGTGTTCATTTTGATGGCTTGAGTGAGAATCTACAATGTAAACAGTCATGAAAATAAAGAAAACGCACTGAATGAGGTGTGTCCAATGAGGTGTGTCCTGTACTGTAATATACACACACACACAACTTGGAAGGATGCAGCCCCTGAATTGGGACACAGATAGAGTATACTAAACGAGCTAAATGTGTCATACTCATAACCAACACAAACATGGCTTATTCAAATTTCCATCAGCATGACTAAAAGCTATGTCTCTGCAAGTTGAGATATATAACTACAACTCTGATGAGTACCCTTTCCATCAGCAGAACTAGCTCGGTCTCTGCCAGGTTATCTACAGTATCTAAAACACTGATGAGTACCCTTTCCATCCCATCAGCAGGACCAATAGCTCTGTCTCTACCAGGAGTTAAATTTCTAAAGTCTTAATACTTTAGTTTTTTCCACCAGTCAAAGCACAGCGTTTCCTTCAGTCAATTTCAGACACAACTCAACATTTAGTATAAAACAACCCAATCTGGCAACACTGCGAGCCAGTGTACTTTGTTAATTTCATCCATTTCATGTAATTTAATAAATGTGATGATTATGTTCGTAAACAGTGTAAATATAACTCTCAGAGAGATTAGTGACTCCATGATCAACTTTCATAAGCATAAGAAGCTAGTTTTTTAAATGCAGTACAGGGTTCTGACTTCTGACACTCTCTGGGATCTAATATTACTACATTACACAACATTATAAACAATACACTTTTATAATTACTTATAATATGTTACTGAATCAGAATAGAACAAAATTAAGTATAATATAAAACAGCAGGATTAAAAGCACTAACCCTAATTATTTATATTAATAATGATTGAAATATTTTTATTAATAGTGTTAAATAATTGTTATTTAAGTATAATCTAAAACGAGGACTTCCGGTTTGAGCGATGTGGTGTTAAGACGCGAGCACAGTGAGCGCCGATTCCTTTCAGGTTATTACTTAGCGAAAGTACCTTTACCTTTTACTTGTTATACACTTGGAGTGGTAGGGGAATATAGCAGCATTCTACAGCTACTCGTTGTGCATAAAATGGGGAAAAGTGGAAGAACGGCGCAAAACCAAGGTGACAAAGCTGGTGCTGGAAACATGGCAGATAGCCCTCCACTGACAACTGAGGCACTTGTTGTGGAACTTGAAAAACTCCGAAAGGCAATGACTGATGAACTAACAACGCTCCTGAACACCTCGTTGGAGCCTATTCCCTCAGTTGAATCGATAGAGGCACAATCAGGGAAATGGAGACTAGCCTAACTGATCACAGCGACCGTATCACGCAGGTCGAACACGAGGTGTGTGTGCTACAATCCACACTGGAGTCAGTTATGGAGGAGAATAAGGCGCTCCAAGCAAAGGTGGAGGACTTGGAGTCAAGATCAAGACGTCAAAACCTCCGTGTGCTGGGACTACCGGAGGGCACCGAGGGTAGGGACTGTAGGGATTTCATGTCCCGAATGTTCCACGCTTTGCTCGATGGGTCGTTGCCCGAAACACCTGAGCTGGACCGCGCTCACAGGAGCTTACAGAATCAGCCCAGCAGACGAGCAACCCCCCGGTCAACCTCACGAGAAGCTCCGCACGCTTTGATTGTGCGATTTCACAGATTCATCAAAAAAAGACACTGTGCTAAGGTGGGCAAAAACTCACAAAAATATCTCGTACGAGGGTCACCAAATCAGAATTTTCGAGGATTTCAGTACAGCAGTGGCAAAGAAACGCTCGGCATTTAATAATGTCAAAGGGCTCCTCTATAAGAAAGGCATCAAGTTCGGCATGGCATATGCAGACCGTCTCCGCGTCACGTTCAGAAATAAAGAACACTTCTTCAATACCCCGGAAGATGCGGAGGCATTCTACCAACAACACATCTCAATCACTGGCCGTGCACAGCCAACGGTCTCAGCTGAGGAGGATTGCTAGTATAAATGTATTTAACTATAAGTTTAATTTACTCAGTCTTTTAAGTTTAAACAATTTATATGTTTAAACTTAGGGTGGGTTTTGTCTTGGGTCAACTGACCCTCCTTTGTCTAGCTCAATTTAATTTGTCTTTCTGTTTTTTTTTTCTTTTCATCTTCCCTATAATTTGTGTCACATTCCTTCATTTAGCTTCAGAATATTCCTGGTATAGCCACCATATGATTCACTTCAAAGCTCCGATATAGATGACAAATCCCTCTACAACGCAAGGTGGATCGAACAGACACCCTGTTAAAATAGTAACCTGGAACGTACGTGGTTTAGGTGGGCCAATTAAACGGTGAAAAAGTCCTCTCACACTTAAAGAGCCTCTCAGCTGACATAGCTTTTTTTACAGGAGACTCATTTACGCAAAGATCACGTGAGACTATGTAAACCCTGGGTCGGTCAGATTTTCCACTCCAATTTTAATAGTAAATCTAGAGGCGTGGCTGTCTCAATCCATAAAAGAATCAGGTTTTCTCCGAATCAGATATACTCTGATCCTTATGGCCGCTATATTATAGCATCTGGCTTGCTCTTTGAAACTCCGGTGGTTTTTGCAAACCTGTATGCACCAAACTGGGATAACCCAAACTTCATGTCTAATGTTTTTTCACACTTACCAAGCTTGGATACTCACAAATTAATTCTGGATGGAGAACTGTATCACTAACCCTGCTATAGACCGTTCCCAATCTAAAAAAGCGATTCCATCGGCTATGTCTAAGACGTTAACAACCTTCATGGAACAAATTGGTTGCGTTGCCCCCTGTCGTTTCCTATATCCTAGCGTTAAGGATTTCTCCTACTATTCCGCTGTTCATAAGGTTTACTCGCGTAATGATTATTTCTTTATTGATAAGACTCTTCTACCCTTTGTTAACACTGTAAAGTACTCTGCTATTGTCATTTCTGATCACGCCCCCCACATCTTAGACCTGTCCTTACCATCAACTTCCTCCAGGCACCAAGGTGGATGGAAGTTTAATTCTAGCCTGTTAGCTAATGCTGATTTTTGCGATTATATTTCCACTAACATTAATATTTTCTTAGAAACGAATAGATCTGTCTCTTATATGGGAAACATTAAAAGCTTTTCTGAGAGGCTGTATTATATCTTAGTGCACACTTGGCTAAAAGTAGAAGATTGAAACAACAAGAATTAACAGAGGCCATCCTTAGCATAGATAGACAACAGGCGGTAACAATCAATCCTGGTTTAACTGCCAAACGCTTACAATTACAGACAGAGTTCGAAAGCACCTATTGCACCTATTGCAGCGTACAAGAGCAACCTATGAGCATGGGGATAGAGCTGGCTGTCTTTTAGCCTCACAGCTGCGACGTCAATGTGCCTCACGTTTTATTTCACAAATTTATGATGCTTCCCATACCCTGACTACAGACCCCGCCTCCATAAATGCAGCGTTCTCCTCTTTTTATTCAACACTATATAAATCGGAACCTCCTTCTGATGAGTTGTCCATGGACTCCTTTCTAGACAACCTAGTATTTCCAACTCTAAGTGAAGACATGTCAGGAAGTCTAGATGAGCCCCTTAAGCTGGAAGAAATCACTTCCAGCTTTTCCCAAATGCGCAGTCATAAAGCTCCTGGCCTAGACGGCTACCCAATAGAGTTCTTCAAGAAGTTTTCTGCTCAGCTAGCTCCCTTACTACTGGATGTTTATAATGATTCATTGGAGCAGGGTGTTTTACCTCCAACTCTCAATCAGGCTTTGATTTCCCTTATATTGAAGAAGGATAAGGACCCAGATTTATGCGGCGGTTATAGACCCATTAGTTTACTTAACAATGATGTTAAAATTCTAGCAAAGGTGCTCGCACGTAGACTTGAGTCCTGTCTCCCTAAAATCATATCGGAGGACCAAACGGGTTTTATCCTTGGCCGTCAACTATCATCCAATATACGTCGCCTTCTGAATGTCGTTCTATCTCCTTCTGCTTCCCCAACTCCAGAAATGGTCATCTCTCTAGACGCGGAAAGGGCGTTTGATCTCGTAGGGCCAGTTGTTCAGAGGTAATCTGATCGGATTTTGGTTATCGGATTGGATCAAATCTGGAAAACGGGTTGTTCAAAAGGGAAAGAAGCATTCTGAAATCGGATCAGATCATGTAATCCAATCCTAGTTTGTAAATGGATCAAACCTTCAGTTTCTGTTGTTCAAAACTTTTCAGTAGGATTTGGATAACTTTGATCCAAAAAAACAGGATTACCCTGATCCCAACAAGGGGTAGGATTTCAAGGGGGATTTCAGGAAGTAAATGTGGTAAAACTTTAAAATCAAAGTTTTAAAGTAAAAAAAATACATTTGTTCAATTTAGTGTATATACATTTACTTCTATTTTGCACTTGACCTGTTTAACCGTTACAGTAATAAAGTAGACATTGGCTACCAATTAAGCCTTTTAACTATAGTAACGTAAAAATAAAATCAATCTTGACCCCATTAAATAAACCCCCCAAAAGATTTCAATAACAAACAAAAATAATATATTCATTTTTTCATCTACGTCACTGTCATTCATCACTGTATATTAATGTCAAAGAAACATTTATCAGCTGTCAAAAATAATTTCGAACAATTGAAAAGAACACCAGAGTTTGTCCTGGTTCTTCAACAGGCTCAGGTGCATCATGAACATCACAGAGAGGGACATTGCGTCTGGTAGCAACATTGGGCAGGACAATACATGCAAGTGTTATGTTGCATGCTCCCTGTGGTTCGACTCGCAAATAGTTAAGGCATGCAAAGCGTCTCTGCAGAACGCTCAATTGCTCGTATTGTTTTGCAATAAGCAGTATCTTGTTACTGCAAGAAAAAGAGTCATCAACCCCTGTTGGTTCTTCTATCTGTTTTTTACATAGCTGGTAATCCGGATTAGGTAATCCTGAAAACTGTGTTTCTGGATCAGGTTGATCCAATCCAATATTGCTTTGAAAAACTGTCTTAAAAGTAAGACAGATCACCTGATCCTGGATAGCAAAAAATGTGATTACCAAATCTGGATAATTTTGATCCGGATTACATTTTTTGAACAACTGGCCCGTAGAATTTAAGTACTTATTGTCTGTATTACATTAGTTTGGATTTGGAACTAAATTTATCTCTTGGATCCAACTTCTGTACTCTGCTCCCACTGCTTGTGTTAAAACTAACCTTGATATTTCTCCTCCCTTCCCTTTATCGCGTGGAACCCGACAGGGGTGCCCCTTGTCACCATTATTATTTGCAATAGCCATAGAACCCCTTTCTATAGCCTTGAAAACGTCCCCACATTTTTCTGGTATAATTAGTCTCACTCTATGCTGACGATGTATTGTTATATGTACTCGACCCTCTGAATTGTATTCATAAAATTATGGAGTTACTTACGCTATTTGGCACTTTTTCAGGATACAAATTGAACATTGCCAAGAGTCTTTGTTTTCCTGTCAATCTGCTAAATTAATTTTGCCAGGTACACTGCCCTTCCAGTTCTCCGCCAGTGGTCTTAAATATTTCAATATCTCCCATTCACTTAGTTCTCTTCCTAAAAATAATTTTGGGAAGGTGGTTGAGAATATAAAAGCAGACCTTCAAAGATGGCCTGCTTTACCCCTCTCCCTTATAGGCCGAAACAAGACAATCACCCCGTATTCTATTTCAGACACTCCCTCTCTTTTTACCTAAATTCTTTTTCAAATCATTGGATATCATTAAATCCCTTTTTATCTGGTCCGGCAAAATTCCTAGAGTTCGGAAAAGAATGTTGGAAAGACCGAAGCTGGCAGGGGGTCTGGCTTTACCAAATATGCTCTTATACTACTGGGCAGCCAACATTCAAATGCTTAAAAAATGGTGCTATGACCCAGACATTAACTGGTGTGTTATTGAAGCTAATTCATGCATTTCATCTTCACTTCCTGCTTTACTTTTTGCTCCCTTCTCCACACGCCCTTCTCAGCACACTAATAATCCTGTGGTACTTTCCTCTCTAAAAGTCTGGAAGCAGTTTAGACATCACTATGGCCTCAAATCACCATCTGTTCTCCTTCCAATCTGCAATAATCACTTGTTTTTTCCTTTCAGTATAGATCAGACCTTTATGAAGTGGAGTAGTGTGGGCTTAGTCTCTTTCAATGACCTTTACTCAGGTAACTCTTTCGTAAGTTTTGCTGACCTGATCGAGAATTTTGGTGTTTCAAATCACGGTCTATTCAGATATTTTCAGTTCAGACACTTCACTAAAACTCAGTTCACTTCCTTCCCAACATTGCTGGAAAAAAACTTTGATAGAAGACATTATGAGCTCCTCAGATTTTAACAGGCACATTTCATCAATACACAATCTCCTCCTCTCATCCCAGTTGTCTCCCCTTGTGGAACTTAAGGATATTTGGGAAAATGAACTTGGTCTTTCATTAGACGAATTCTGGTGGACAGATGTTTTGGCCAGGATTAATGCCACTTGTATATGTACACGAATGAGTCTTATTCAGTTTAAAGTGGTTTTCAGACTCCGCTATACTAGGGCTAGGCTGAAAAAACTGTTCCCTGATACGAATGATCTCTGCATCAGGTGCTCTCACTCTCCAGCAGATCATACACATACTTTCTTCACCTGCCACAAACTGCATGCTTTCTGGTCATCTTTCTTCACGACTCTGTCTGAAGTCCTGAATGTTCCCATCTCCCCATGCCCTTTAATCGCAATTTTTGGTGTGTCCCCTGTTATAGGGAAATTTAACAGTTACCAAGTGGATGTTATTGCCTTTGCTGCTCTGATAGCCAAACGCCAAATACTTCTTCATTGGAAGAGCCCTAAACCTCCTGGCTCTTCATCCTGGTTTAAAGAGCTCATGTCCTTTTTATATTTAGAGAAAATTAAGCATACAATTAGAGGATCCTTGAAAACATTCTATAAAACTTGGGACCCCCTCATTTCTTATGATCCACAAAACATCAACCAACAATCTGACACTGAAGATTAGTGACACTCCCTTTCTTATACTTATCGTTATAAGTTATTTGTTTGTTTTTGTATTTTATTTTGTGTTTTACGTTTATTTAATTATGTTTATATCTTGGTTTTACTTTGTTTTTGTTTAATATGCATATTTATTTGTGTTTATGTATCTTTGTAAGTTGTAATGTACAGACCGCCGTGCCCTTTTCATATAATGTTTTATATGGCGTCATTTTACTGCCAAAAGTCGAGAGCAAAGTTTTTGAATGCAATAGTCTATTTCATGCAGCTCTCACGGAATTTATTTGCTCGCGTGTAAAATAAAGGTGTGCTCACACAGATTTACCGTGCTCTCTCTCAGATTAACTCTCCTCTTGTACGAATCTGCGCGCGCTCTCTGATATCACCCTCGTGTGCGATTTGGCTGTTGCTCGCGCTCAAATTCCTCCTGTGTGCTCGCGGATCGGTCCCTGCTCGAGCTCGGAGCTTTTCACTGCAACAAAGCTGCCAAAAGTCTCCAGCCAATCAGACGTGGCAACAGGATTCGACCAATTAAATTCCAAATGCTGCTTGCTCTGCATTCTCATTGGTTGACAAAAATGCAACGAAATCCCCAGCCATCCTGCCCCCTGTAACTTCTACTGTAACGTTGATTTTTAAATAATTTTAAGCAAGGATATTATAATGTATTATTTCAGAGCAACATATTTCAGCTATTAATGTAAAATGCCTTGTAGTTTATATTTAAGACATATATGTGCTAATATCTGTCTAACATCTCCTAAAAAAAAATAATAATAATAATAATAATAATAAAAATAATAATACAAACTAGTATTAATATCCTTGCTTAAAATTATTAAAAAAATCAAATATATAATTATATATATTAGTATGTTGCTATATAGATTATGGTATTCCGAAATTCATTTCAGCTCTATTGAGACTGCCAATCTGTTATCTAGCTCTGAGCTGATAATGTAATAGTACAAACAATACAAAAATATTTTTTTATTTAATTTTGAATTTCTTAAGTAAACGTTGATTTTTTAATAATTTTAAGCAAGGATATTAATAATAGTTTATTATTATTTTTAGGAGATCTTGCTCATATATAGAGACTGCACATACATGTCTTAAATATAAACTACAAAGCATTTTACATTAATAGCTGAAATACACTACCGTTCAAAAGTTTGGGGTCACTCAAACAATTTTGTGTTTTCCATGAAAAGTCACACTTATTCACCACCATACGTTGTGAAATGAATAGAAAATAGAGTCAAGACATTGACAAGGTTAGAAATAATGATTTGTATTTGAAATAACATTGTTTTTACATCAAACTTTGCTTTCATCAAAGAATCCTCCATTTGCAGCAATTACAGCATTGTAGACCTTTGGCATTCTAGCTGTTAATTTGTTGAGGTAAGCTGGAGAAATTGCACCCCACGCTTCTAGAAGCAGCTCCCACAAGTTGGATTGGTTGGATGGGCACTTCCGGCGTACCATACGGTCAAGCTGCTCCCACAACAGCTCAATGGGGTTCAGATCTGGTGACTGCGCTGGCCACTCCATTACCAATAGAATACCAGCTGCCTGCTTCTGCTGTAAATAGTTCTTGCACAATTTGGAGGTGTGTTTAGGGTCATTGTCCTGTTGTAGGACGAAATTGGCTCCGATCAGGCGCTGTCCACTGGGTATGGCATGGCGTTGCAAAATGGAGTGATAGCCTTCCTTATTCAGAATCCCTTTTACCCTGTACAAAGCACCAAAGCAACCCCAGACCATCACATTACCTCCACCATGCTTAACAGATGGCGTCAGGCATTCTTCCAGCATCTATTCATTTGTTCTGCGTCTCACAAACGTTCTTCTTTGTGATCCAAACACCTCAAACTTGGATTCATCCGTCCACAACACTTTTTTCCAGTCTTCCTCTCTCCAATGTCTGTGTTCTTTTGCCCATCTTAATCTTTTTCTTTTATTAGCCAGTCTCAGATATGGCTTTTTCTTTGCCACTCTGCCCTGAAGCCCAAAATCCCGCAGCCGCCTCTTCACTGTAGATGTTGACACTGTTTTTTTGGGGGTACTATTTAATGAAGATGCCAGTTGGGGACCTGTGAGGCGTCTGTTTCTCAAACTAGAGACTCTAATGTACTTATCTTCTTGCTTAGTTGTGCAACGTGGCCTCCCACTTCTTTTTCTACTCTGGTTAGAGCCTGTTTGTGCTGTCCTCTGAAGGGAGTAGTACACACCGTTGTAGGAAATCTTCAATTTCTTAGCAATTTCTTGCATGGAATAGCCTTCATTTCTAAGACCAAGAATAGACTGTCGAGTTTCAGATGAAAGTTCTCTTTTTCTGGCCATTTTGAGCGTTTAATTGACCCCACAAATGTGATGCTCCAGAAACTCAATCTGCTCAAAGGAAGGTCAGTTTTGTAGCTTCTGTAATGAGCTAGACTGTTTTCAGGTGTGTGAACATGATTGCACAAGGGTTTTCTAATCATCAATTAGCCTTCTGAGCCAATAAGCAAACACATTGTACCATTAGAACACTGGAGTGATAGTTGCTGGAAATGGGCCTCTATACACCTATGTAGATATTGCACCAAAACCAGACATTTGCAGCTAACAGTCATTTACCACGTTAGCAATGTACAGAGTGTATTTGTTTAAAGTTAGGACTAGTTTAAAGTTATCTTCATTGAAAAGTACAGTGCTTTTCCTTCAAAAATAAGGACGTTTCAATGTGACCCTGTCATAAATGAAACTATGAATTTTGCTGTCTACCAAAAAGTCCTGAAGGAAAATGTCCAGCCATCTGTTCCTGAGCTCAAGCTTAATATAAAAACACACCAGAAAGTACACTTCTGAATGGCTAAAGAAAAACAAAGACTTTGGAGTGATCAAGTCAAAGAGAGCAATGGTCACTCTGGAGGAGCTGCAGAAATCCACAGCAGAGGTGGGAGAATCTGTCCACAGAATAACAGTAGATTCAGGTTTAGTGGAGAATCTCTGGTAAAGATGTAGAAGTTTCTGGATTTCAGAGGGATGTTTTAATGTTATTAGTAACATCTACAAAACACCAACCACTCCTTCTTTAAGAAGCTTTACTGGATCAGTGATGGTCAGGAGTGAAGTGGGTGTTTGAGGAGAATTAGGTTGTTACTCAGCAGCTAATCTGCAGAGTATCTACAGAATGATGTGGAAAATCAGAAGCATAAACTGTGCAGACAAGATAAGATTTTATTATTGTTATCATTATTATAAAATGCATTAAATATCAAAGGTGTCAAAGATGACAATGACAAATATTTGCAGGGTGCTGATCAGTGTTAATTGTGACAGGTGATTTTGATTGGTTTTAGTCTTTTGATTAAAATGTATAAACGTTTTAGTCACATTTTGGTCATTTAGCTATAATTAGTTTTAGTCTAATAATGTATGTATGTATAAAGTAATGTACTATGCATTGTTACAGTTTTACAGATTTTTTATTATTTTGAGTTTTTTATTAAAACAAATTGCCTAAAGTGTTGTTACATTTCAATTATGATAACATTGTGTTTTTTTAATCAGCTGATCTACTGTATAAAGACTGGGATGATGGAGGGAGGGGTCAGGAAGACCGAAGGAGGAGATGGGATGACGGAGGGAGGGATTGGGATGATGAAGGGAGGGTTTGGGATGACAGTGGGGGTGGGATGACGACGGAAGGGGTTGGGACGATGGAGGGAGGGATTGGGATGACAGTGGGAGGGGTTGGGATGACGGCGGGAGGGGTTGGGATGACACAGGGAGGGGTCAGGAAGACCGAAGGAGGAGATGGGATGACGGAGGGAGGGGCTGGGATGATGGAGGGAGGGGTTGGGATGATGGATGGAGGGGTCAGGAACACCGAAGGAGGAGATGGGATGACGGAGGGAGGGGTTGGGATGACACAGGGAGGGGTCAGGAAGACCGAAGGAGGAGATGGGATGACGGAGGGAGGGGCTGGGATGATGGAGGGAGGGGTTGGGATGATGGATGGAGGGGTCAGGAACACCGAAGGAGGAGATGGGATGACGGAGGGAGGGGTTGGGATGATGGAGGGAGGGATTGGGATGATGGAGGGAGGGATTGAGATGACAGTGGGAGGGGTTGGGATGACGGCGGGAGGGGTTTGGATGACGGAGGAGCGAGAACAGGAAGGAGAGAAGGAGAGGGAAGAGGGAGAGAAAGCGAGGGCTGAACCCACAGGAGCAGGAAGGAGGGAGGAAGAGAGAGAGAGAGAGAGGAGTGGAAGCCAAGGGCGGCCGTGACGGTGAATTCAAAAACGTCACGGACACGCCCACGCAGGGCGAGCCGAGATATCCGGCACGGCGACATGCGCTGAAAAAAAGCGCCAGTGGACGCGCACCGCGAGAGAGCAGCGCCGCGGGGGGGGTGGAGCCTCCGCAGGTTCCGGCCGGGTGAGGGTGGGTGGGTGAGAAAGAGAGAAAGAGAGAGAGCCGAAGGCATGAAGGGAGAGAGAGGAGGAGTGGCCACGCTCGAGCACCACCCAGCGAGGCTGTGAAGACAATTATAAATCATATGCTTTGCTATTTATTGTGCATATTAACAATTAACATAACTAAGAAGCCCGGGAAAATCCAATTTAGCCTTTTACATTAACCAATGACAATAAAAGGTAATGTGTTCACCCAAAAAAAGTACTTTTCATCAAAACAATAATCAGTAATGACCTCCATCAAAAATGAAGAAAAAAAACTTAAACAAACAACACAATAAATACAAAGAAATCACTCAATACAGTACTTTTCATTACATTTTAATAAAATAATTCTCCAGTTTAGGATAATATTAACTGTACATATTGAAACTGTAGCAGAGGAGTGTTAAAAGTAAAGATCAGAAAGTTCATATTAAAAGACATTTTTCATGTATCCTGTAGAATCCAGAGAGAAAGAGTAAAAATAAAGAGTGTAATTAAATGAAATGATCTTACCTGCTGTGAGCAGAGCTGTATCAGTCCATGAGCTTTTAGTCCTCAGCTTCTAAACTCCTGTACTTTTAGATCTGGAACAGAGGATAGAATTTAGCTTTTAGATCATTCTGATCATAAGCTTTCCATATAAAACCTCTTCTGATCTGTAGAGGAAGCTTTTAAAGCCAGACTTCAGTGCAGCTCCGTTATAAAACTGATGAGTAAAGAGAGCAAGCAGATCTGCGTAACAGGAAACAGTTTCACAACTCAAACTCAGACACAGCTACATACAGGAAGCCCACAGATGCAGTATGAATTCAGTTCTGTATCTGACAATGACAACTATTTGCAGGGTGCTGATCAGTGTTAATTGTGACAGGTGATTTTGATTAGTTTTAGTCTTTTGATTAAAATGTATAAACGTTTTAGTCACATTTTGGTCATTTAGCTATAATTAGTTTTAGTCTAATAATGTATGTATGTATAAAGTAATGTACTATGCATTGTTACAGTTTTACAGATTTTTTATTATTTTGAGTTTTTTATTAAAACAAATTGCCTAAAGTGTTGTTACATTTCAATTATGATAACATTGTGTTTTTTTAATCAGCTGATCTACTGTATAAAGACTGGGATGATGGAGGGAGGGGTCAGGAAGACCGAAGGAGGAGATGGGATGACGGAGGGAGGGATTGGGATGATGAAGGGAGGGTTTGGGATGACAGTGGGGGTGGGATGACGACGGAAGGGGTTGGGACGATGGAGGGAGGGATTGGGATGACAGTGGGAGGGGTTGGGATGACGGCGGGAGGGGTTGGGATGATGGATGGAGGGGTCAGGAAGACCGAAGGAGGAGATGGGATGACGGCGGGAGGGGTTGGGATGATGGATGGAGGGGTCAGGAACACCGAAGGAGGAGATGGGATGAAGGAGGGAGGGGCTGGGATGATGGAGGGAGGGATTGGGATGACAGTGGGAGGGGTTGGGATGACGGCGGGAGGGGTTGGGATGACACAGGGAGGGGTCAGGAAGACCGAAGGAGGAGATGGGATGACGGCGGGAAGGGTTGGGATGATGGATGGAGGGGTCAGGAAGACCGAAGGAGGAGATGGGATGACGGCGGGAGGGGTTGGGATGATGGATGGAGGGGTCAGGAACACCGAAGGAGGAGATGGGATGAAGGAGGGAGGGGCTGGGATGATGGAGGGAGGGATTGGGATGACAGTGGGAGGGGTTGGGATGACGGCGGGAGGGGTTGGGATGACACAGGGAGGGGTCAGGAAGACCGAAGGAGGAGATGGGATGACGGAGGGAGGGGCTGGGATGATGGAGGGAGGGGTTGGGATGATGGATGGAGGGGTCAGGAACACCGAAGGAGGAGATGGGATGACGGAGGGAGGGGTTGGGATGATGGAGGGAGGGATTGGGATGATGGAGGGAGGGGTTGGGATGATGGATGGAGGGGTCAGGAACACCGAAGGAGGAGATGGGATGACGGAGGGAGGGGCTGGGATGATGGAGGGAGGGATTGAGATGACAGTGGGAGGGGTTGGGATGACGGCGGGAGGGGTTTGGATGACGGAGGAGCGAGAACAGGAAGGAGAGAAGGAGAGGGAAGAGGGAGAGAAAGCGAGGGCTGAACCCACAGGAGCAGGAAGGAGGAAGAGAGAGAGAGAGAGAGAGAGAGAGAGAGGAGTGGAAGCCAAGGGCGGCCATGACGGTGAATTCAAAAACGTCACGGACACGCCCACGCAGGGCGAGCCGAGATATCCGGCACGGCGACATGTGCTGAAAAAAAACGCCAGTGGACGCGCACCGCGAGAGAGCAGCGCCGCGGGGGGGGTGGAGCCTCCGCAGGTTCCGGCCGGGTGAGGGTGGGTGGGTGAGAAAGAGAGAGAGAGAGAGAGAGCCGAAGGCATGAAGGGAGAGAGAGGAGGAGTGGCCACGCTCGAGCACCACCCAGCGAGGCTGTGAAGACAATTATAAATCATATGCTTTGCTATTTATTGTGCATATTAACAATTAACATAACTAAGAAGCCCGGGAAAATCCAATTTAGCCTTTTACATTAACCAATGACCATAAAAGGTAATGTGTTCACCCAAAAAAAGTACTTTTCATCAAAACAATAATCAGTAATGACCAGCGTTGGGCACGTTACTTTGAAAAAGTAATTAGTTATAGTTACTCGTTACTTCTCCAAAAAAGTAACTGAGTTACTAACGGAGTTACTCCACTATAAAAGTAACTAGTTACCAGTAAAAGTAACTATCGCGTTACTTTTATTATTCGCCCGTCAAAAAAAAAGGAAATGAATTATGTATTTACTATTATTATTAGAATACAACAAACGAAAATAAACCCAAAATGTTGACAAAAATATAATCTAACGAATTACAAAATATAAAAACGAAATTCTTCACAGAACCAAAGAAAATTACTAAAACATATAATACTGAAAAAAACGGAAAAAACGGAAAAACGCGTCTGGGGATGGAGTTAAACAAACCAAGCCACACTCAAAGGAAATATGTATATAAACAAAACAAAATAATGGACAAAAACAACAATTTAATGACCGTTAAAATGGTATTAATATAACAGCTTCACCAAAAGAGAATAGAGCTTAGATCGGGCCCAAAAAATCCGACCCGACCCAGCCGGAGCCCGCGCACATTCTGCCCAAGCCCGAACCATGAACTGTCATTATGAGCCCGAGCCAACCCAAACCATAAACTGTCTGTTTTCGGGCTGATTGAATGAGCGAAATATAATCAGAATTATGTTAATTAACACTGTAACATAAAAGCATAAAACTATTATTTAATTTAAATGATTTTTAAGGACAGCTACACACAGTGCTGCAAGTCAAACGCGGAGGCGTTCACGTGCGCCCAGAGCTACGTGATTACATTTTTCATTTTATTATAGTTTAATTCAGTAAGTTTTAATTTGTTTTAGGGTGGGCTTGCTAGTTTTTATTAGTTTTCACACATCTCATCAGAGAGATCAACGTGAGAGAGAAAGAGAGAGAGAAAGAGAGAGAGAGAGAGAGCGAGAGATATTTGCTTGTTCTGGAATGAGCTACTCACAGGTAAATGTTCTCACATACTGTATCTCCTGTTTCTCTTTCATCTGCCTGGCGCTCATATTGTAATCCCATGTAATCTGCAGTTTCTCAGTGTTTTCTGTCGTATTTTGCGGCTAGCGTGAGCGCTTTACAGAAGAACTAACGCCACAGACCACGAGGTGATGCGCGCTCGGCAACACCACCCGCTGTACAACTCCGCTGTACAACAGCGGTTGTAAATAAATTAAACACGAAAATTCAGTAGTTTTAGTTCGTTTTAGTTAGTTTTATAAACACAAAATACAGTTCGAGATAGTTATGTTTTTTCCTTTTAATTACCGTTTTTATTAGATTCAGTTAACACAAATGTTTTTTCACTTTCAGTTTTCGCTATTTCGTTCGCTTTAGTGAACAATAATAATTGGTTACTTAGCAACATTCTAATTATCACACCAGAGCTTTATATAAAATAAAAATAGGAGCCAGATTTTGGGACGGTCTTTGGGTCAGGTCGGGTTCGGGCAGAGACTACAAAAACCGGAGCAGCTAAAAAGAGCTTAACGTCCTTAATTCGGAACTTGGGCTGTCCACGGCAATCACTGAATTGATTAGAGCAGCAAATCGTCACAATTGTGCCTCACTTCACCACGCCAAACCACAGGCACAGCGGCCAGAAGCTTAAGTTCACCGGAAAGAA
This sequence comes from Astyanax mexicanus, assembly GCF_023375975.1. Lineage (NCBI taxonomy): Eukaryota > Metazoa > Chordata > Actinopteri > Characiformes > Acestrorhamphidae > Astyanax > Astyanax mexicanus. Next base: position 131,611,293 of record NC_064408.1, on the reverse strand, counting down.
GAGGGGTTAACCAGGGCAAACCAAAGTTACAACAAAAAAAAAGTTCATAGAGCGGCTACAGTAACGTGCAGTAACGGGGTGTCGGAAATGGTAACGGCGTTATAGTTACAGTCATAGTAATTAGTTAGATTACTCGTTACTGAAAAAAGTAACGGCGTTAGTAACGCCGTTAGTTTTAACCCCGTTACTCCCAACACTGGTAATGACCTCCATCAAAAAATGAAGAAAAAAAACTTAAACAAACAACACAATAAATACAAAGAAATCACTCAACACAGTAATTTTCATGACATTTTAATAAAATAATTCTCCAGTTTAGGATAATATTAACTGTACATATTGAAACTGTAGCAGTGGAGTGTTAAAAGTAAAGATCAGAAAGTTCATATTAAAAGACATTGTTCATGTATCCTGTAGAATCCAGAGAGAAAGAGTAAAAATAAAGAGTGTAATTAAATGAAATGATCTTACCTGCTGTGAGCAGAGCTGTATCAGTCCATGAGCTTTTAGTCCTCAGCTTCTAAACTCCTGTACTTTTAGATCTGGAACAGAGGATAGAATTTAGCTTTTAGATCATTCTGATCATAAGCTTTCCATATAAAACCTCTTCTGATCTGTAGAGGAAGCTTTTAAAGCCAGACTTCAGTGCAGCTCCGTTATAAAACTGATGAGTAAAGAGAGCAAGCAGATCTGCGTAACAGGAAACAGTTTCACAACTCAAACTCAGACACAGCTACATACAGGAAGCCCACAGATGCAGTATGAATTCAGTTCTGTATCTGTTAGAGACTCTGAAGGTATTAGATCAGAGTAGAAATAGAAGAGAACAGTAGAGTTACAGAAGCAGATCTACAGAAATCCAGTGAAGTGGGGGAAACCGGTGAAGTTTAGAATACGCTAATTTACAAGGAGATTTACTATAATAGATTTGTAGTGTTTTGTGAAAATTTTAACTTTTGAAGAAATCCACTAGAAGTTGTGCTGACTAGAAATATTTAGTTCAGAGAATTATTTTTATGTTTAAAAAAAATCTCTTTACATTTTTCGTTTAAGTCTGATTCAATTCTATGAAATGTTTATTGTATAAATTCTGCTGACTTTCCTGTAGCTCCTTCGACACTGAGGCCAGGCAGTTCACTATTATATAACACACTCACACACACACACACACACACACACATATATATAAATCCCAAGAGAAGCAGCAGCAGACTGTGGAGAATGACTATACACTGACGGTGGGAGGGGACGCCCAAAGTACCAAAGCAAATATCGTCACGACCACCATCAGGTAAAAACCCCTGCAGAATTGTTTAGTATGTTTAGTATTATTATAATAATTAGTGTAATGTTGTGGTTTGTTTGCTTCGGTTGTTGAGTGGTTTATCAAATGAATGATAATTTTAATAAGAAGAGTTCAGACTCAATAAATGGTTTTTAATTATAGCTTTCATCTGTCTCAGCATGCTCTCCACCAGTCTTACACACTGCTTTTGGATAACTTTATGCTGCTTTACTCCTGGTGCAAAAATTCAAGCAGTTTAGTTTGGTGGTTTGATGGTTTGTGATCATCCGTCTTCCTCTTGATTATATTCCAGAGGTTTTTAATGGGGTTCAGGGCTGGAGATTGTGCTGTAATGACAGGATCTTGATCTGGTGGTCCTTCTTCCACACCTTAATTGATCTGTGTGGAATTGAACATTGTCCTGCTGGAAAAACAGAGTTGGGAAACATTACTAGAACGGAATAAATTAAGTTTTATTCCAGGATAATCTTGTATGCAACTTGATTCACATGTCATTCACAAAGACTAAACTGCCCAATTCCAGCCTTGCATCTCCAGATCATCACGATCCTCCACCATGTTTCACAGTGGGTGCAGGTACACCTCTGCAGATCTCCATCTAAACATTTGATGGCCAGGTCTTTGAGCAAAGCCTTGAGGCTCATCAGAGAAGATGATCTTACTCCAGTCCTCTATAGTCCAAGTCTTATGATGTTTTAGGTTCATCCTGGCTTTTCTTTGCTCCTCATTGAAAAAGGTCACTTGATGTAGTCCTGCAGTTGCTAACTGACATTTAGGTAAATTGATGGTCAATCTCCAGACCTGAACCCCATTAAAAAACTCTGAATGTAATCATGTAAGATGTAAGATGGTAACAAGCCATCAAACAAAGCTGAACTGCTTGAGTTTTTGGGCCAGGAGTTGAATAAGGTTATTCAAAAGCAGTGTGAAAGACTTCATGCAAGCTGTGATAAAAAAATGGATAATTTCACCAAATATAGATTTCTGAACTCTAGAAACATTAGCATTGTTGTTTCTATATGAATATGAACTTTGCATTATTTAAGGTTTAAAAACACTGTACCGTTTTCATTATTTTGAGCATCAGCAAATAAATGCTCTGAATGGCAATATTTGTATTTGTAACCTGGGAGAAATGTTGTAAACAGGAAGTTATGAAAGATGGAAACCAGTGCAGAAATAAAACCCACAGCTCAGCAAAGGGCAGGGCTACTGTGGCCTATTTCACTTCCGCTTATGAAGGATTTTAGTTTCCTTCAGTCACATGATCACTTCTGAGAAACCACACTCAACCAGATCTACAGCTCCAAACTTAAATTAGCACTTCTTTTATAAAATTAAGAGATAGATAGACAGATTTATTGTATTATTATAAATATACATTAACCTTAAATAGATATAAACACAATCATGTGTGACAGGATGAATTATTATTAGTATTATTTCTTATTAAAGCACTATTTTATTAGTAGTATTAATTGTTAGATTTTTAGACAATTAATCTGTTGTTTAGAGGGTTGATGATTTGTTTAGTTAATTAATGTAATGGTTTAATAAAAGTAGTTTTTTTTTCTGTATAGCGCAGCTTCCTCTGAAAGTCGGTCTGAGATCAGCTTATTCCAGTTCTTCAGTTTTATTACTCAGTGGGAATTGTTGGCGTCTGATCATTTGAGAAGCTTCTTTTTGGCGCTTCCATCCGTGTTGATTAAATGGGTGCAGTAAAGCTGATATGGTTTCTATCTGCATTTATTGGTGAAATAAAGCTACTGTTTTCCCTCTTTTTCTAATTTGAGTGAATTCTTCTGAAAAGCTCAGCTGTCAGACAGAACTTGTGCAATTTAGGAAAGGATGAAACAGAAACTTCAAGTGAATCCAGAGCAAAATGTTATTGCTGAGTTGAATTGTAGTATAAGTTTGTGTTGGGTTTTTATTTATTTTTTGAGACTTTTTTGTCGTTGTGATTTTGTACTTTACTAGATGAGCTACAGGTGCTGTTAAGTGCCAATAAGCAGCTTGTTGTTTTTAATATTAAATTTATTTCTACTTTATTTGGTATTGCTTGAATTTTACTAAATAAACTTGTTTGTTGTCTTTGCTGTTCTTTTGGGTACCAGCAAACCTGTCTCTATTTAACATATTTGGGTGCAATTCCTAAAGTAGAGTAGTTGGCTACATTGTTTAATACTCTATAGCTCCACATTATCTCTCTGTACTGTTACATTAGCTATAGCTCTACATTATCTCTCTGTACTGTTACATTAGCTATAGCTCCACATTATCTCTCTGTACTGTTACATTAGCTATAGCTCCACATTATCTCTCTGTACTGTTACATTAGCTATAGCTCTACATTATCTCTCTGTACTGTTACATTAGCTATAGCTCCACATTATCTCTCTGTACTGTTACATTAGCTATAGCTCCACATTATCTCTCTGTACTGTTACATTAGCTATAGCTCCACATTATATATCTGTACTGTTACATTAGTTATAGCTCTACATTATCTCTCTGTACTGTTACATTAGCTATAGCTCCACATTATCTCTCTGTACTGTTACATTAGTTATAGCTGCACATTATATATCTGTACTGTTACATTAGCTATAGCTCCACATTATCTCTCTGTACTGTTACATTAGCTATAGCTCCACATTATCTCTCTGTACTGTTACATTAGCTATAGATCTACATTATCTCTCTGTACTGTTACATTAGCTATAGCTCCACATTATCTCTCTGTACTGTTACATTAGCTATAGCTCCACATTATCTCTCTGTACTGTTACATTAGTTATAGCTGCACATTATCTCTCTGTACTGTTACGTTAGCTATAGCTCCACATTATCTCTCTGTACTGTTACATTAGCTATAGCTCCACATTATCTCTCTGTACTGTTACATTAGTTATAGCTGCACATTATCTCTCTGTACTGTTACATTAGCTATAGCTCTACATTATCTCTCTGTACTGTTACATTAGCTATAGCTCCACATTATCTCTCTGTACTGTTACATTAGCTATAGCTCCACATTATCTCTCTGTACTGTTACATTAGCTATAGCTCCACATTATCTCTCTGTACTGTTACATTAGCTATAGCTCCACATTATATATCTGTACTGTTACATTAGTTATAGCTCTACATTATCTCTCTGTACTGTTACATTAGCTATAGCTCCACATTATCTCTCTGTACTGTTACATTAGTTATAGCTGCACATTATATATCTGTACTGTTACATTAGCTATAGCTCCACATTATCTCTCTGTACTGTTACATTAGCTATAGCTCCACATTATCTCTCTGTACTGTTACATTAGCTATAGATCTACATTATCTCTCTGTACTGTTACATTAGCTATAGCTCCACATTATCTCTCTGTACTGTTACATTAGCTATAGCTCCACATTATCTCTCTGTACTGTTACATTAGTTATAGCTGCACATTATCTCTCTGTACTGTTACGTTAGCTATAGCTCCACATTATCTCTCTGTACTGTTACATTAGCTATAGCTCCACATTATCTCTCTGTACTGTTACATTAGTTATAGCTGCACATTATCTCTCTGTACTGTTACGTTAGCTATAGCTCCACATTATCTCTCTGTACTGTTACATTAGCTATAGCTCCACATTATCTCTCTGTACTGTTACATTAGTTATAGCTGCACATTATATATCTGTACTGTTACATTAGCTATAGCTCCACATTATCTCTCTGTACTGTTACATTAGCTATAGCTCCACATTATCTCTCTGTACTGTTACATTAGTTATAGCTGCACATTATATATCTGTACTGTTACATTAGCTATAGCTCTACATTATCTCTCTGTACTGTTACATTAGCTATAGCTCCACATTATCTCTCTGTACTGTTACATTAGTTATAGCTCCACATTATCTCTCTGTACTGTTACATTAGCTATAGCTCCACATTTTCTCTCTGTACTGTTACATTAGCTATAGCTCCACATTATCTCTCTGTCCTGTTACATTAGCTATAGCTCCACATTATCTCTCTGTACTGTTACATTAGTTATAGCTGCACATTATATATCTGTACTGTTACATTAGCTATAGCTCCACATTATCTATCTGTACTGTTACATTAGTTATAGCTCCACATTATCTCTCTGTACTGTTACATTAGCTATAGCTCCACATTATCTCTCTGTACTGTTACATTAGTTATAGCTGCACATTATATATCTGTACTGTTACATTAGCTATAGCTCCACATTATCTCTCTGTACTGTTACATTAGCTATAGCTCCACATTATCTCTCTGTACTGTTACATTAGCTATAGCTCCACATTATCTCTCTGTACTGTTACATTAGTTATAGCTGCACATTATATATCTGTACTGTTACATTAGCTATAGCTCCACATTATCTCTCTGTACTGTTACATTAGCTATAGCTCTACATTATCTCTCTGTACTGTTACATTAGTTATAGCTCCACATTATCTCTCTGTACTGTTACATTAGCTATAGCTCTACATTATCTCTCTGTACTGTTACATTAGCTATAGCTCCACATTATCTTTCTGTACTGTTACATTAGTTATAGCTGCACATTATATATCTGTACTGTTACATTAGCTATAGCTCCACATTATCTCTCTGTACTGTTACGTTAGTTATAGCTGCACATTATCTCTCTGTACTGTTACATTAGCTATAGCTCTACATTATCTCTCTGTACTGTTACATTAGCTATAGCTCCACATTATCTCTCTGTACTGTTACATTAGTTATAGCTCCACATTATCTCTCTGTACTGTTACATTAGCTATAGCTCCACATTTTCTCTCTGTACTGTTACATTAGCTATAGCTCCACATTATCTCTCTGTCCTGTTACATTAGCTATAGCTCCACATTATCTCTCTGTACTGTTACATTAGTTATAGCTGCACATTATATATCTGTACTGTTACATTAGCTATAGCTCCACATTATCTATCTGTACTGTTACATTAGTTATAGCTGCACATTATATATCTGTACTGTTACATTAGCTATAGCTCCACATTATCTATCTTTACTGTTACATTAGTTATAGCTCCACATTATCTCTCTGTACTGTTACATTAGCTATAGCTCCACATTATCTCTCTGTACTGTTACATTAGTTATAGCTGCACATTATATATCTGTACTGTTACATTAGCTATAGCTCCACATTATCTCTCTGTACTGTTACATTAGCTATAGCTCCACATTATCTCTCTGTACTGTTACATTAGCTATAGCTCCACATTATCTCTCTGTACTGTTACATTAGTTATAAATGCACATTATATATCTGTACTGTTACATTAGCTATAGCTCCACATTATCTCTCTGTAATGTTACATTAGTTATAGCTGCACATTATATACCTGTACTGTTACATTAGTTATAGCTCCACATTATCTCTCTGTACTGTTACATTAGCTATAGCTCCACATTTTCTCTCTGTACTGTTACATTAGCTATAGCTCTACATTATCTCTCTGTACTGTTACATTAGCTATAGCTGTATATTATCTCTCTGTACTGTTACATTAGCTATAGCTCCACATTATCTCTCTGTACTGTTACATTAGCTATAGCTCTACATTATCTCTCTGTACTGTTACATTAGCTATAGCTCCACATTATCTCTCTGTACTGTTACATTAGTTATAGCTGCACATTATATATCTGTACTGTTACATTAGCTATAGCTCCACATTATCTCTCTGTAATGTTACATTAGTTATAGCTGCACATTTTCTCTCTGTACTGTTACATTAGCTATAGCTCCACATTATCTCTCTGTACTGTTACATTAGCTATAGCTCTACATTATCTCTCTGTACTGTTACATTAGCTATAGCTCCACATTATCTCTCTGTACTGTTACATTAGTTATAGCTCCACATTATATATCTGTACTGTAACATTAGCTATAGCTCTACATTATCTCTCTGTACTGTTACATTAGCTATAGCTCCACATTATCTCTCTGTACTGTTACATTAGTTATAGCTGCACATTATATATCTGTACTGTTACATTAGCTATAGCTCCACATTATATATCTGTACTGTTACATTAGCTATAGCTCCACATTATCTCTCTGTACTGTTACATTAGTTATAGCTGCACATTATATATCTGTACTGTTACATTAGCTATAGCTCCACATTATCTCTCTGTACTGTTACATTAGTTATAGCTGCACATTATCTCTCTGTACTGTTACATTAGCTATAGCTCCACATTATATATCTGTACTGTTACATTAGCTATAGCTCCACATTATCTCTCTGTACTGTTACATTAGCTATAGCTCTACATTATCTCTCTGTACTGTTACATTAGCTATGGCTCCACATTATATATCTGTACTGTTACATTAGCTATAGCTCCACATTATCTCTCTGTACTGTTACATTAGCTATAGCTCTACATTATCTCTCTGTACTGTTACATTAGTTATAGCTCCACATTATCTCTCTGTCCTGTTACATTAGTTATAGCTCCACACTGCACTGATACTGATACAGAGAGAGATATTACACGCACTGTACTGATACAGAGAGAGACATTACACACACTGCACTGATACAGAGAGACATTACACACACTGCACTGATACAGAGAGAGAGACATTTCACACACTGCACTGATACAGAGAGAGACATTACACACACTGCACTGATACAGAGAGAGACATTACACACACTGCACTGATACAGAGAGAGACATTACACACACTGCACTGATACAGAGAGAGAGACATTACACACACTGCACTGATACAGAGAGAGAGACATTACACACACTGCACTGATACAGAGAGACATTACACACACTGCACTGATACAGAGAGAGACATTACACACACTGCACTGATACAGAGAGAGACATTTCACACACTGCACTGATACAGAGAGAGACATTACACACACTGCACTGATACAGAGAGACATTACACACACTGCACTGATACAGAGAGAGAGACATTACACACATTGCACTGATACAGAGAGAGACATTTCACACAATGCACTGATACAGAGAGAGACATTTCACACACTGCACTGATACAGAGAGAGACATTACACACACTGCACTGATACAGAGAGAGACATTACACACACTGCACTGATACAGAGAGAGACATTACACACACTGTACTGATATTAAGAGTGTGTATGAGAGAGAACTTACATTTCTTTAATCCAGGTTTAATCTTAATCTTCCCTCCATTTGTGGTATGGCTGGGAGATTATTCTCGTAGGGTTCAGATATGGTCCGACTGCCTGACTTAATGTGTAGGGCTAATAACATGGCATTTAATATAACAGCTTTAAAAGTCACGCACGTGTCTGCCTAGTCACTAAGACAGTAGTGAATTGGGACACGGCCAATGGAAGTGGAACGCAGGCAAGAGGTGGGCCTGGTGCGGAGGGGGAAGATAAAGGGGGACGCACCCAGGTGAGCTCACCTCCACTTTGGGCAAAAACAATGGGCGTCTAATTGTTTGGCGTGGCACTGTCGTTGCTGGAAGAACTCAACTAGGTATGTGGGATATACATATGTGATTTGTTTTTTATTGTTTGCCAACGGATAAAGACTGAAGCTTATAGGATGTGTCGTGATGTTATTAGGGTTCATGCACCGAAGGTGCGTAGAACCCTATTGTTTTTGCTAAGATTTTTTTCTTCTTATTATTATTCTTTTTCTCCTGAAAAAACAGTTGTGCAGCCTAAACCGTAAGTCATAGAGAAATGAAACTTGGTAGGTAGATGTAGGATCAGTGCATCTCGGTGGACAACAAAAATGGCACCGATTGGTCAAGTGGTGGCGCTATAAACAAGGAAATTCATTTTTCACAATTTTCTCAATAACTCAAAAACCATAAGACCTACATTCAAAATTCTTTTTTTGATGGATTCCTTGGGTCAATACCAACAACTTTCCATTTTGGACCATGCACTTCCGTCTATATAGATTTTTTGCTAATTTGCATAATATGCAAAACCTACTTTTGCAAACTAGTCCTAGGAATTTTGACCAATCCTGGCATGTTTGGTATCAAAACACTCGTGAGAGCATGCGCTTCAATATTCATTAAGAAAAAGTTGAAATATGTAAACAATATGGCCGCCATATGCAAATTAGTCCTTCCGGATATATGCCCCATTCACTTCAAGAGGTAAATTTGGAGCACTGTTTCTCAGCAACCGTGCAACCTAGCAAGTTGAAACTTTGCATGCAGAATCTATCATACAGCCTCTAAAGAATGTTCAAAGGGCAACTTAATCAATCAACATGGCTGAACACCATCAGCCAATCAGCATTCAGCAGACATTTTGGCAGGCTGAATGTTGCCCAATCTGGATGATATTTGGCAGTTATGTTCAGGTGGAGACACTGTAGTGACCTGCAAAGTGCTGAAACAATCCGCCCACTGGGGGGCGCTGTTCCAAAAAAACGAGTATATGTCAATCATGCTGTACTATTTTGACATCTAATTGTTTTTGCCATATTTAGTACAGTGGCTCTGACAAATTTCTCAATACAACTATGTTTAAAAAGTGCTTTGTTCATTCATAATTGCTAATTGTTTGAAAATAGCTATATTGAAACTACTCTCTGGATATTTGGCCTATCACCTCCATTTCAGTCTTGCTGCACACTGTAGAGTCTCTAGGTAAATGTTCATAAAAAACATTTGTGAAAATTTCACATACAATACTCTCCAGGCATCAAGCAATCTGTGCGTCCTTGGAATTTCTAACCTAAATTGCTGTAACTCTGCAGTATTTGCTGTAATCTCACAATGTTAAAGACCTCTGTACAATATCACTCTGATGAAGCGCCATTTAATACAGAACTAGATTAAGAATAACTAGAACATTCACTCCTTTGTGCCTCTTCTCAACATTATTAACAGGTGAAAGACTTTTGATCATTTCTAAATGTGACAGAATGTCTCCAATTGTGTTAGACCTTCTTACACATCACCATCCTATGCTCTAGTAGGCACCATTGTGCTAGTTGGTGCTTGATGAAGCGCCATTTAATTCAGAACTAGATTTATAATAACTTCGTAATTACATGTCATATCAGAACATTCACTCCTTTGTGTTAATTTAAACTTGTTTGGTCAAACATTTCAGCTTGTTCTGCAAAGGTTCAAAGGTCAATCTGAACACCACTTTGTGAACATTCTGGTTGAAGCCACCTGATCAATACCAATAACATGTAGACACCTTTTGACTAGTTCTAACTCACTTAATGAATATCCTACAAAGTTCACTAGATTTACATGTGAATTTAAGCACTGATCAGGTTGAAAGGCCTCTGCTCAACATTAATAACAGGTGAAAAACTTGATAATTTCTAAATGTGACAGGGAATCTCCAATCATATTAGACCTTCTTACACATCACCATTCAATGCTCCAGTAGGCACCATTGTGCAAGTTGGTGCTTGAACCCGATGATTGCCGCTTGCGGCTATATTTTTAATTGTTTTTTTAGCGTATCTGTACTGTTGGGAGCCACTAGCCCGGAGGCAAGCTGAAGAGTGTGTGTGTGTGTGTGTTGCTGAATTATATGGTAGGTTGCTGGTTTTATTACTCGTATCTGCCGGTTATTGGCTGGAGTGAAGTACGGTTTATCTGGTAAGAGTTTTTTAGTTATATGTAACTATTTGGTCTCTTTAGCCTAGGTTGGTGTGTGTGGTGGCGATTAGCTGTGGTGGCTACCTAGAGCTGGCGTAACGTTGCCTATATATCCGTGGTTATGTTATAATGAAGTTTTTTTTATTTCTCAGTCATTCATTGAGGCTATAGATACGGCGTGTGTGGGGGTCGTGGTGTGTGCGTGCAGTAGTTGGAGCCTACTGAGTGATTTTCTTGTTTTTGGGATACAGTTACGGAGCCGGGGTGCTTCTACTGCCTTGATGCCAACAGTATTTGGCGTTTGGTATGTGTGCTTGCCTCTATCTGGTGTAACGGCATACAAGTCTAGGTGCAGGGATGTGTATGGGTGCAGCTGTAGTGCTATTATTAAGAAATAACGAGTTTGTTCTGATTATCTGTGATTGCTGCATACATATTTAATTATATTATGGTGTTTGATTATATTAGAAGGTTAGCTAAGCAGTTGTTCTGGATATCTTATGTATGTGGACTTGTATGCCTAATTTGCACATGCTCTCAGGGCTATAATGGTAAATTTTACCAGTCCATGTTTTTGTTTGTATTTTGTTATTGATTTTTATTGTGATTTGATTGTTTGTTTTTTTGTAGAGTGGGACCGCAGTCTTGGTGCGTGCGGGCCACTGTTTTCTCCCTCCCTATAAATTATTTTTAAGTTTTACTGTGTGAAGTTTCCTCTTGTTCATTAAGATATGATACAGCTGTTTAATTGAGCCCCTGCTTATATATATATATATATTTTAGTGATTATCTATCTCTTCTTTATACTAATACTCTGGCTAGATCTGGATGGTTGAAATTATTTGTATGTTTTGTTGTAAAATATTGTAATAACATATCACAGGCCGGTTATTTTTTTAAGTTGTTATTGAAGCATTTGTATTTTTTTTGTTTTCTTTTGTTTGTGGTTAAGGTGTGGACTGCCCCAGTATTCTGGGTTGTGGATTTTGTTACGGTGTTGCTGTGGCTTGTTGTGTTTTTTTTTGTTTGGAAAGATTAGAGTGTAGTGTGGTAGAGTGTGTGCTGTGGTGATCTTTATTGCTAGTGTGTGAATTCTGTGGGTATGGACATTCTTTGACCACATTTTCTTTTGGCCTGTGAGTGTTATAGATTTGTGTAGTTCAACCCAGATCTGGTACAATAATTTTTAATAATTATTAAAGTGTTTCTATTTTAAAAAATATATATTTTTGTCAAACTCTAAATAAAAGTATATATATATATAAATGCAATTTGACATCCTGATTGTGCCTGTGAAATTTTGGTTGGCTCAGGTACTCATTTAGTTGAGTGACCTAGTGGGGGTCCCCGTTTTATAATATTAGAGGTGGCGTAGTCGTAATAGCTGAGTGTCTATATGGGTATATTTTTAGTTTGTGAATAATATCGCACAAGGCTTTAATTAATATCGGTCACATTTGGCGTAGTCGGCAGGATTCTGATTAATTGAGCCATATGCCATTTTTTTCTGTGCATATAATTGGATGCCATTAAGAGTTATATTAAGGTGGCTCAATAGCTGTTATAGGTAGAGGGAGAACAGTGGTCTGCAGTTGGATATCAGTGCTGGAGTCATCAGGACTGGCTAGACAGTGTCTGAAGAAACAGCAATTTGCGCGGAACGGAATTGGGACTATCATAACATATTAATTTGTTCATTTTAACTGTGGGATATCTCATCTATACTGTACTTATTTTTCCAATTTAGTATTTTTCATATTTTTTATTTTTTATTTTGGTTTGTGTTTTTTGTTGTTGTATACTTGACAATGGCTGATGATGTGGCAGTGCAATTAAGGGCTCTTACAGAGATGGTGCAACAGCTTCGTACTGAAAATACTAGGCTTAGAGAGGAGATGGCCCAAAGGCCAGTGGTAGGTGCAGTGGCTAGTCCAGTGAGAGAGGGTCTATCGGCACAGTCTCCTTCTAGAAGTGGTGTCCAAGAGGATCCAGTTACTGTTAATGGTGTTATAGAAAGGTTAATATATATGCCGCGAGATAGAAAATGCCCTGGATTTTCAGGGGAGGTGTCTAGCGATTTGCTCATTGTGGACGATTGGATAGAAGAAGCACGCCGTTTTTTGGCATCACGTCCTGGGTCCCGTTCTGAACAAGCTTTGACTGTTTTTGATTTGTTAGATGGCGAAGCACGTACAGAAGTAAAATTCCGTCCTATAACTGAGCGCAATGATCCTGAGACAATTTTTAGTATTCTTACCAGTGTTTATGGGTGTGCCCAGTCCAGCATTAGTCTGCAGAACCAGTTCTTCCAGCGGCGACAGCGTGAAGGAGAGTCTCTAAGAGCGTATTCCCATGCACTACTCTCATTAATGGAGGTGGTTAAGCGTCGTGATTCTTCTTGTTTTATTAATTCTGATTTAGTGCTACGTGACCAATTTATTGAGCATCTTAGAGATGCAGTGTTAAGGAGAGAACTAAGGCGCCAAGTTCGAGTAGATCCTGCTCTTACCTTTCTAGCGATCCGTAGTGAAGCAATTCGTTGGGTGGAGGAGGGAGAGTCTGTTAGCACTCATCGAACCCGTGCCCATTCTTCGTGTACTTACACAGCGGCAGTGGAGTGTGGAGCGGGGGCGAATGCTGTCATGGCACAACGTACAGATGAGCTGACTGAGTTGAAAGAGGGACTTAGAAGGCAACAGTTACAATTAGATGCCATTATGAGACGTTTAGAGTCTCCTCCTGTTGCTGTTCAGCCTAGGGGTGGGTCAGTTCACCGTGGTCCCAAAGGTAGATTTCAGGCAGAGGGTAGAGTGATCTGTTTGAGGTGTAACCTACCCGGGCATATTGCCCGGTTTTGTAGAACATCTATAGAAGGGGGTTCGGAGGCCGTGGCCTCTACGGACCGTGCTGTTAGGCAGCAGGAAAACTAACACCCCCCGGCACAATGGCCCAAGTGTCGGGAGGGGAGGTTGCGGGCTCGAACCAGTCTAATACCGTCCAGTTAATTGGGAACTGTCCTACAGTAGAAATGGTGGTTGGGGGTGTTACAATTGCCTGCTTGTTGGACACTGGTTCCATGGTGAGTACTATAACTCAAGATTTTTTCGAGGAGCATCCATCTCAGCAGCTACAAGCACCTTTACAATCTTGTTCTTGGCTTCAACTAAAAGCTGCCAATGGCCTAGAGATCCCATATGTTGGGTATGTGGAAGCAGATGTTTGTCTCTTGGGTAAGGTCCTACCTAAAATGGGGATCTTGATTACAAAGAGTGTTCCCGAGGCTCACAGACACCTTTCTAAGAAGGTAATTCCAGGTTTGGTGGGCATGAACATATATAAGTCAGTGTTACCAGGAATTGTTTTTACAGCATGGTCAAGCTCTGTTTAATGTTCCTAATGTCCAGCAGGCAGGCAAAGTCTGGCAACAGGCATTGTTTGAGTGTCAGAATCTAGAACACATTTCACAAAATGGTAGGGTTGGTTTGGTTCGGGTCCAACAGGGTCCTGCAGTTAGGGTGCCTGCAGGTAGCATGGCTTTCATTTTGGCAGCATGCCACGATGGCTTGGGGTTTATCATTTCTACTGGGTTGTTGGAACCAGTGTCTTTTGTAGATGGCCAGCTACCATGTGATCTTCTCATCCCTTCTGCCTTGGTGTCAGTGGGGAGGGGTGTTCTACAGGTGCCGGTTGTGAATGTTGGTGATCAAGACCGGTGGCTTCAGCCCAAGACGGTACTGGGAGAATTGCATGTTGTTCAACTCATGTCTACTCCTAAGGTAGTACAGGTTCACAGGGATGACCAGGGTCATGTGGCTACTGTCCAATCTGTGCAAGCAGAAAGGGATTCTAGTATGGATTTCTTCCAACTTTCCTGGCCATCCTTATCTGCTCAAGACCAGGAGCAGGCTCGGGCTTTGTTGATGAAGCATCAAAACCTCTTCAGTGAACATGCTGGCGATATAGGTTGCACCACGTTAGTTCAGCATAGTATCCCTTTACTGGATTCAGTCCCAGTACGGCAGAGGTATCGCCGCCTGCCTCCATCTCAATATGATTTGATCAAGGCTCATATTCAGGAGCTAGTGGAACATCAAGTGGTACGTCCTAGCTCTAGTCCTTATGCATCTCCTATTGTAGTGGTCCAAAAAAGGACGGGTCCATTCGTCTATGTGTTGATTATCGTCAACTTAACGCTAAAACTCGGAAGGATGCTTTTCCATTACCCAGGATTGAAGAGTCTCTTGATGCTCTGAGTGGATCTAAGTGGTTCAGCACATTAGATTTGGCAAGCGGCTACAACCAGGTCCCGGTGTTGGAGAAAGATAAGGAAAAGACTGCTTTCTGTACGCCCTTTGGGTTATTTGAATTTAATCGGATGCCATTCGGGCTTTGTAACGCACCTAGCACTTTCCAGCGCCTAATGGAGAGGATATTTGGAGATCAGAGTTTTCACACGCTGTTATTGTATTTGGATGATATTGTCATCTTTTCATCTGACTTTCAACAGCACTTGCAGCGATTAGATATGGTGTTGAGTCGTCTACAACAGCTACTGTTTTTTATGCAAAACAAATTTCAGATCATGGATCTGACAATAAAGTATTATCTAATCTAATAACTTAAAGCGGAAGTTGGAGAAATGCCATTTTTTTCAAACTAGGGTGAGCTATCTAGGGCACGTGATCTCTGAATCGGGGGTTGAGACGGACCCCGAAAAGATTAGAGCAGTGGTTGATTGGAAGCGCCCTACTACTGTCAAAGAGGTGAGGTCTTTCTTGGGGTTTGCTTCCTATTATAGGCGGTTTGTGGAGGGGTTTGCTGCATTGGCCGCACCCCTTCATAAGCTGGTGGGGGCTTTGCAGGGCTCTAAGAAGCAGCCCAGGTCAAAGATGCATAGTATAGTAACTCCACATTGGGATGAGGTATGTGAAACCAGCTTTCGGGCACTGAAGGACCGGCTGGTGAGGGCTCCCGTACTGGGATTTGCTGATTTCACCCGTCCATTTATTGTGGAAATTGATGCTAGCCACACAGGATTAGGAGCAGTGCTGTCCCAAGAGCAGGAGGGAAAGCGACGTCCTATTGCGTTCGCTAGTCGTGGATTGCGCCCTAGTGAGCGTAATATGTCTAATTACAGCTCCATGAAGCTTGAACTTCTGGCTCTTAAATGGGCTGTGACGGAGAAATTTAGGGAGTATTTGTTGGGTACTCAGTTTACTGTTTACACCGACAATAATTTCCTAAGCTATCTGCAGTCTGCAAAATTGGGAGCGGTGGAACAGCGTTGGGCATCTCAGTTGGCACTGTTTAACTATGAGCTCAAGTATCGGCCTGGTACATCTAATGGGAATGCAGATGCTCTTTCTCGGTTACCGGTAGTCACTGAGCAGTCTTTGGTGGGTGTCAGGGGGATCTCTGTCCCTCCAGGGGTTCCTGAGGAAACAGCAAGTAGGTCCCAGGTGGTTGCCTCTTTAACAGTTGATGCTATTCCATCACGTAGTCCTGTAGATTTACAGATTCTGCAAGAAGCTGACCTGCTAAATTGCAGCCTTTAGTGTTTATTGGAGGAGAGGACAGGCACCTACGGCCAGAGAACTAAGAAATGAGAAAGAGGGGGTGAAGGAGTTGGTTCGGCAGTGGCAAAGAATTGTGGAAAGACAAGGTGTTTTGTATAGGTCAGTACAGTTGCCTCCAGTTAAACATACTGTTTTTCAGCTGGTATTACCTAAAGTATTGCAGACTGAAGTACTCTTGGCCCTTCATGACCAACATGGCCATCAGGGGATGGAGTGCACTACGGACCTTGTGAGGCAATGGTGCTATTGGCCAAAAATGTGGCAAGATATTAAAAAGTGGTGCACAGAGTGTGAGCGTTGTTCCATTGCCAAAGCTATGCATCCTAAAGTACGGACCTTTATGGGTAGCTTGTTGGCCACTAGACCATTAGAAATTCTGGCTATGGATTTTACAGTATTGGAAAAGGCAAGTAACGGGCAAGAAAATGTACTAACTGATGTGTTTTCAAAGTTTACCCAGGCCTATGCAGTTGCTGATCAAAAGGCTGGTACGGTGGTACGAGTACTTGTAGAGAAGTGGTTTTATGTGTACGGTGTACCAAAGCGAATCCATTCAGATCAGGGGCGTAGTTTTGAGGGGGAGCTTTTGAAGCACTTGTGTGAGACCTATGGCATCGAAAAGAGCCGTACGACGCCATACCATCCTGAAGGGAATGGACAATGTGAGCGTTTCAACCGAACATTGCATGATTTGTTGCATACGTTGCCGCCGGAAAAGAAGCGCAAGTGGCCCCAGCTCTTACCTCATTTGTTGTTTGCATACAACACAACCATACACCAATCTACGCAGTACTCCCCTTATGAATTGTTGTTTGGGCAAAAACCCCAATTACCAATCGACCGAATGTTGGGAGACCTGGGGGAGGAGTATGTAGAAGCTGTAGATCCAGCTGATTGGGTGGCGCAACATAAAAGACATTTGTCTGAAGTATACGCTAGCACAAGGGAACAGCTAGAGTCAGCAGCCACCTATCGGAGGAGAGGGTGTGGTACGCCAGTACCAATATTGTCTGTAGGTACTTTGGTTTGTTGTAAAAATCATTTTCAGGGTCGCCACAAGATCCAGGATCTGTGGAGTACGACCACCTTTCAAGTGGTAAAATGTTTAGACGAAGTGGGGACATTGTACAAGATCAGGCCTGTAGAAGGGGAAGGATGCTGTAAAACTATGCACAGGTCTGAATTGAAACCAGTTTCTGATATCAACAAGGGTCAGATATTGAGGACTCCTGTGGTTACATCACCCTATCATAGGACACAAAAGGAGTCAGATGAGGAGAGCACTCCTGAGGGAATGGTGCTTCGTGTGAGGTCTAGGGTAGGGACACAGTCAGGAGCAACTGCAGTTGACCCTCCATCTGTTCAACATCCGGTTCATATGAATCACGATCAAGGGCCCACAGAGAGTGAGAATTTGTGTTTAAGGGGCACGGTGGATGGTAATGTTGAGAGTCCCGACGAGCAACTTCGATTAGAGGTAAGGCGATCGGTTCGTGGGACGGCTGGACAGCATTCAAACCCGTTTTGCCTTCCTCGTTCTGCTGTAACAAATTCTGTCTTGGGGTCATCTGCACAAGGATGTGCCTCTGGTCTTTTTCGGCCATGGCAACAGCCATAGGGTAAATTTTCTTGCTTTCCCCGGGACGGTGTAAAATTAAAGGGGGGATGAATGTGGTATGGCTGGGAGATTATTCTCGTAGGGTTCAGATATGGTCCGACTGCCTGACTTAATGTGTAGGGCTAATAACATGGCATTTAATATAACAGCTTTAAAAGTCACGCACGTGTCTGCCTAGTCACTAAGACAGTAGTGAATTGGGACACGGCCAATGGAAGTGGAACGCAGGTAAGAGGTGGGCCTGGTGCGGAGGGGGAAGATAAAGGGGGACGCACCCAGGTGAGCTCACCTCTACTTTGGGCAAAAACAAAGGGCGTCTAATTGTTTGGCGTGGCACTGTCGTTGCTGGAAGAACTCAACTAGGTATGTGGGATATACATATGTGATTTGTTTTTTATTGTTTGCCAACGGATAAAGACTGAAGCTTATAGGATGTGTCGTGATGTTATTTTAATTGTTTTTTTAGCGTATCTGTACTGTTGGGAGCCACTAGCCCGGAGGCAAGCTGAAGAGTGTGTGTGTGTGTGTGTTGCTGAATTATCGGTAGGTTGCTGGTTTTATTACTCGTATCTGCCGGTTATTGGCTGGAGTGAAGTACGGTTTATCTGGTAAGAGTTTTTTAGTTATATGTAACTATTTGGTCTCTTTAGCCTAGGTTGGTGTGTGTGGTGGCGATTAGCTGTGGTGGCTACCTAGAGCTGGCGTAACGTTGCCTATATATCCGTGGGTATGTTATAATGAAGTTTTTTTTATTTCTCAGTCATTCATTGAGGCTATAGATACGGCGTGTGTGGGGGTCATGGTGTGTGCGTGCAGTAGTTGGAGCCTACTGAGTGATTTTCTTGTTTTTGGGATACAGTTACGGAGCCGGGGTGCTTCTACTGCCTTGATGCCAACAGTATTTGGCATTTGGTATGTGTGCTTGCCTCTATCTGGTGTAACGGCATACAAGTCTAGGTGCAGGGATGTGTATGGGTGCAGCTGTAGTGCTATTATTAAGAAATAACGAGTATGCTCTGATTGTCTGTGATTGCTGCGTACATATTTAATTATATTATGGTGTTTGATTATATTAGAAGGTTAGCTAAGCAGTTGTTCTGGATATCTTATGTATGTGGACTTGTATGCCTAATTTGCACATGCTCTCAGGGCTATAATGGTAAATTTTACCAGTCCATGTTTTTGTTTGTATTTTGTTATTGATTTTTATTGTGATTTGATTGTTTGTTTTTTTGTAGAGTGGGACCGCAGTCTTGGTGCGTGCGGGCCACTGTTTTCTCCCTCCCTATAAATTATTTTTAAGTTTTACTGTGTGAAGTTTCCTCTTGTTCATTAAGATATGATACAGCTGTTTAATTGAGCCCCTGCTTATATATATATATATATTTTAGTGATTATCTATCTCTTCTTTATACTAATACTCTGGCTAGATCTGGATGGTTGAAATTATTTGTATGTTTTGTTGTAAAATATTGTAATAACATATCACAGGCCGGTTATTTTTTTAAGTTGTTATTGAAGCATTTGTATTTTTTTTGTTTTCTTTTGTTTGTGGTTAAGGTGTGGACTGCCCCAGTATTCTGGGTTGTGGATTTTGTTACGGTGTTGCTGTGGCTTGTTGTGTTTTTTTTGTTTGGAAAGATTAGAGTGTAGTGTGGTAGAGTGTGTGCTGTGGTGATCTTTACAATAATTTTTAATAATTATTAAAGTGTTTCTATTTAAAAAATATATATATTTTTGTCAAACTCTAAATAAAAGTATATATATATATAAATGCAATTTGACATCCTGATTGTGCCTGTGAAATTTTGGTTGGCTCAGGTACTCATTTAGTTGAGTGACCTAGTGGGGGTCCCCGTTTTATAATATTAGGGGTGGCGTAGTCGTAATAGCTGGGTGTCTATATGGGTATATTTTTAGTTTGAGATTTTTTTTAAAGTGAAGTTTGTATCTATTATGATTCTGTGTGTGACCGTTTTTCATATACAAACCAGATTCCAAAAAAGTTGGGACACTAAACAAATTGTGAATAAAAACTGAATGCAATAATGTGGAGATGGCAAATGTCAATATATTTTAAGTACTTTTGACCCTTAAGGTATGAATTAAATCAGGCAATGTATAAGTATGTCATGATCCACTGTGTCAAATGCAGCACTCAGCATTTTTATCAGCATTAACTCTGAGATCATTTACTATCTTAAGTAATGCTGTTTCAGTACTATGGCCTGATCTGAAGCCTGATTGGAATTCATCAAAAACAGATTCAAGAGTTCATTTATTTGTGCAAAAAGTGTTTTTTCAAGTATTTTACTTAGGAATGGAAGCATTGAAATTGGTCTAAAATTACTTGAAACTGATGGATCTAAATTGTGTTTTTTCAATAGAGGCCTGACCACAGCAACCTTAAGAGTGTCTGGAAAAGTGCCTGTTTCTTAAGAACAATTTATATTTTTTTTAAACTAAAAAGAAAGACTCTCTAAAATCTGTTTAAAAAATGAGGTAGGAATTGGATCTAAAATACAGGTTGAAGAACTGGACTGTGAAATAATTTTGTGGAGCTCTGTCTTAGATAGCTTTCTAAACTCGCACATTATAGATTGCGGTTAAAAAGATTCTTGAACAACAGGTCTAGGATACATCAAGCTTGATAGAATATTAGTGATTTTATCATTAAAATATATTGCAAGAGATTCAAATTTTGATGTAGATGCTTCGGAAAGCCAGTTATCTATTGGACTGGGATTTAAAAGACGATTAATAGTTGAAAATAAGAGTTTTGGGTTGCTACTATTTTCATTAATTAATTTTGAAAAATGTAATTGCCTCTCCTTTCGCAGTGTCTTCTTATGTGTCAATGCCATTTTTAAGAATTTCATGGTGTACAGTTAATTTAGTTTTTCTCCAAGCTCTTTCAGCCGTGCGGCAGTTCCTCTTCAGTTGCTGCACATGCTCAGTTTTCCATGTTATTTTTTTTATGCGGACGTGTCTTTTTTTTTTTTTTTCCTTTTCTGGTGCAACTACATCTAGAGTTTATCTCATTTTACAGTTAAATATTTCAACCATTTCATGCACTGAT
This sequence comes from Astyanax mexicanus, assembly GCF_023375975.1. Lineage (NCBI taxonomy): Eukaryota > Metazoa > Chordata > Actinopteri > Characiformes > Acestrorhamphidae > Astyanax > Astyanax mexicanus. The sequence continues at coordinate 131,590,035 of NC_064408.1, read as the reverse complement.
GTATTTCCAGGAAAGAGAGGTTAGAGAGAGAGATAGGGGGCACTTTCCATCAAACTTTTTGACAGGTGACCTTTGACCTTTGCTAGGTGCCCTTTTTTGACCCCTCCCCCACACCACGTGCCTCCTTTTTCTGGAATGTGACCTTTGACCCCTCAGATCACCCTATGATGCTGTCTGTTAGTAATTATGTTTTCATTCATCTTTAATTACTTTTGACCCCTCAGATCACCCTATGATGCTGTCTGTTAGTAATTATGTTTTCAATCATCTGTAATTACCTTTGACCCCTCAGATCACCCTATGATGCTGTCTGTTAGTAATTATGTTTTCAATCATCTGTAATTACCTTTGACCCCTCAGATCACCCTATGATGCTGTCTGTTAGTAATTATGTTTTCATTCATCTTTAATTACTTTTGACCCCTCAGATCACCCTATGATGCTGTCTGTTAGTAATTATGTTTTCATTCATCTGTAATTACCTTTGACCCCTCAGATCACCCTATGATGCTGTCTGTTAGTAATTATGTTTTCATTCATCTGTAATTACCTTTGACCCCTCAGATCACCCTATGATGCTGTCTGTTAGTAATTATGTTTTCATTCATCTGTAATTACCTTTGACCCCTCAGATCACCCTATGATGCTGTCTGTTAGTAATTATGTTTTCATTCATCTGTAATTACCTTTGACCCCTCAGATCACCCTATGATGCTGTCTGTTAGTAATTATGTTTTCATTCATCTGTAATTACCTTTGACCCCTCAGATCACCCTATGATGCTGTCTGTTAGTAATTATGTTTTCAATCATCTGTAATTACCTTTGACCCCTTAGATCACCCTATGATGCTGTCTGTTAGTAATTATGTTTTCAATCATCTGTAATTACCTTTGACCCCTCAGATCCCCTGACCCTTGAACTCTCTTAATTACTTTTCTGATATCAATGACCACGAGTCTCCGGTAATTATTAACTGGTGGCGTGTAATTACCTCTGCCATTCGTCATTCATGTTTTGGATATGAGGTAATTTAAACCATGGTGACACACCGCCCCGCCCATCCCTCCGCCCTTCCTGCCCCATCCCCACCTCTTCCCGTCCCGCCCCAGCCCCGCCCCATCATTATTCAGATTGTCCTGATTGGTCAAAAAAAATTCCCGCCAAAAGTATTATTAGGGATGCACCAATGTGTGAATTTAGGGCCGATGTCGATATTACATGTATATATATCTGCTGATGCCAACATACATATTTATCATTTACAGAGAGACTAGATGCCCTGGTATAACTTTAGAAACAAATAGATCTATTAAAACTAATAGAAATAAATAAGATAAAAAAGAGCTTTAAAAACATTTTTACAGCCGTTACCAATATAATGCAGATTTGACTGTGCAACCCTAGTTTATATGCAAACAAAACTGTTAATGTTACAAATAAATAGTGATTCCACACTTTTAAAGAAATAATTCAAATTTCATATCTAAGATTTCTATTTAGCCAAAATAGAGACTAATTTTATTACCAGGTGTATCAGACAAACAAGCCTTCATCACAAACACACATGTACTATGATGCACAAGTTAGCAGTAACAACTGTACAATTTCACTCACATAAAATGCAAATGCAAATATGCCATTTAAGTAAAACAAAGGGTTAAAAGTGTTCACAAAACTTTCATATTTAAAAGAAATAAACATTACTTTTGTTAAATATATTTTAAACACAAATAAAATAAAAAAGATTTGGGTGTAACAGTATGTGTTTTTGTACAGTTAAATGGTACAGATGTTGTGGTCATACAGGGGTATGGAGAATACATCACATGAATACCAAATTCCCACCTTGTAAAATTTGGAACAGCAAAGAAATGTCCTTCTTTTCTTTCTTAAGCTCTGTGTAATCTGTTTGCAGTAAATATTTTAAAAATAAATTAGGATTTCGAATATTCTAGTGAAATGATGGTGCAGCGGATGTAGAGTTTGTCAGTGCTGAGAGCTGCAGGGTGTGTTTGTGTGTGAAAACACAATCAACTTGTTAAGGTTCACACTATAAGCTTCACCAGCTACCCGTGAAACATGGGTTTGCCTTATACATTTGTGTTTTTTCTTTCTGTTTTGTTTTTGTATTGTGTGATAATGCTTTTTTTATCTAACCCCAGGTTGATCAAGTCTACAGCTCCATTCCAGAGGAATATATATAATTGGAGGAGTATGTATATAATATACAATATGTGTGATTTGCTAATGGAATTTTGGTTGGTTAGTTTCAAGTAGCAGGCTACATCCAGTTGTAAGTCCCATTTTACATTGTGTATGTAATATGGGAATGTGATACATTGTGTATGTAATATGGGACTTACAACTGGATGTAGCCTGCTACTTGAGGTGTATTCTGTACTATGGATGTTTATCACTTCTTGTTTGAGAAGCCTTTAGCCCAGAGAAGTTCATGTGTCCAGCTAAACTATTTCTGAGAAGTCCATTTCTATACATGATTGGCATGTCACAAGTGGTTTCAGGTAAACAACATGCCGCTTCTCAAAAGGTCATATTTACATATATGGTAAAGCTGTAAATAGGGTGGTTGGAATTCTTTAGGTATGAGAGCTATAGGAGTGACTGTGAGGGACTATTTAAACGGTTTAGACCACAAGACTGAGGGAGAGAGAAACCTGGGACACCGAGAATTGACAAGCTCTCTCCCACACTTTGCTTCTGATTGAAATAAATATTTATTCCAGTTAAGAGGACAGTGTGCACTGAGTTTTATTTCAAGAAACAACAGCCTTCCAAGAACACCCAAAGAGGAGTCCACAAGAGACAAGAAGACACAACATACTTGAAAAAACAGAAAGAAAAAACACAAATGTATAAGGCAAACCCATGTTTCACGGGTAGCTGGTGAAGCTTATAGTGTGAACCTTAACAAGTTGATTGTGTTTTCACACACAAACACACCCTGCAGCTCTCAGCACTGACAAACTCTACATCCGCTGCACCATCATTTCACTAGAATATTCGAAATCCTAATTTATTTTTAAAATATTTACTGCAAACAGATTACACAGAGCTTAAGAAAGAAAAGAAGGACATTTCTTTGCTGTTCCAAATTTTACAAGGTGGGAATTTGGTATTCATGTCATGTATTCTCCATACCCCTGTATGACCACAACATCTGTACCATTTAACTGTACAAAAACACATACTGTTACACCCAAATCTTTTTTATTTTATTTGTGTTTAAAATATATTTAACAAAAGTAATGTTTATTTCTTTTAAATATGAAAGTTTTGTGAACACTTTTAACCCTTTGTTTTACTTAAATGGCATATTTGCATTTGCATTTTATGTGAGTGAAATTGTACAGTTGTTACTGCTAACTTGTGCATCATAGTACATGTGTGTTTGTGATGAAGGCTTGTTTTTCTGATACACCTGGTAATAAAATTAGTCTCTATTTTGGCTAAATAGAAATCTTAGATATGAAATTTGAATTATTTCTTTAAAAGTGTGGAATCACTATTTATTTGTAACATTAACAGTTTTGTTTGCATATAAACTAGGGTTGCACAGTCAAATCTGCATTATATTGGTAACGGCTGTAAAAATGTTTTTAAAGCTCTTTTTTATCTTATTTATTTCTATTAGTTTTAATAGATCTATTTGTTTCTAAAGTTATACCAGGGCATCTAGTCTCTCTGTAAATGATAAATATGTATGTTGGCATCAGCAGATATATATACATGTAATATCGACATCGGCCCTAAATTCACACATTGGTGCATCCCTAATAATACTTTTGGCGGGAATTTTTTTTGACCAATCAGGACAATCTGAATAATGATGGGGCGGGGCTGGGGCGGGACGGGAAGAGGTGGGGATTGGGCAGGAAGGGCGGAGGGATGGGCGGGGCTGTGTGTCACCATGGTTTAAATTACCTCATATCGAAAACATGTATGACGAATGGCAGAGGTAATTACACGCCACCAGTTAATAATTACCGGAGACTCGTGGTCATTGATATCAGAAAAGTAATTAAGAGAGTTCAAGGGTCAGGGGATCTGAGGGGTCAAAGGTAATTACAGATGATTGAAAACATAATTACTAACAGACAGCATCATAGGGTGATCTGAGGGGTCAAAGGTAATTACAGATGAATGAAAACATAATTACTAACAGACAGCATCATAGGGTGATCTGAGGGGTCAAAGGTCATTACAGATGAATGAAAACATAATTACTAACAGACAGCATCATAGGGTGATCTGAGGGGTCAAAGGTCATTACAGATGAATGAAAACATAATTACTAACAGACAGCATCATAGGGTGATCTAAGGGGTCAAAGGTAATTACAGATGAATGAAAACATAATTACTAACAGACAGCATCATAGGGTGATCTGAGGGGTCAAAGGTCATTACAGATGAATGAAAACATAATTACTAACAGACAGCATCATAGGGTGATCTGAGGGGTCAAAGGTAATTACAGATGAATGAAAACATAATTACTAACAGACAGCATCATAGGGTGATCTGAGGGGTCAAAGGTAATTACAGATGAATGAAAACATAATTACTAACAGACAGCATCATAGGGTGATCTGAGGGGTCAAAGGTAATTACAGATGATTGAAAACATAATTACTAACAGACAGCATCATAGGGTGATCTGAGGGGTCAAAGGTAATTACAGATGAATGAAAACATAATTACTAACAGACGTCATCATAGGGTGATCTGAGGGGTCAAAGGTCATTACAGATGAATGAAAACATAATTACTAACAGACAGCATCATAGGGTGATCTGAGGGGTCAAAGGTAATTACAGATGAATGAAAACATAATTACTAACAGACAGCATCATAGGGTGATCTGAGGGGTCAAAGGTAATTACAGATGAATGAAAACATAATTACTAACAGACAGCATCATAGGGTAATCTGAGGGGTCAAAGGTAATTACAGATGATTGAAAACATAATTACTAACAGACAGCATCATAGGGTGATCTGAGGGGTCAAAGGTCATTACAGATGAATGAAAACATAATTACTAACAGACAGCATCATAGGGTGATCTGAGGGGTCAAAGGTCATTACAGATGAATGAAAACATAATTACTAACAGACAGCATCATAGGGTGATCTGAGGGGTCAAAGGTCATTACAGATGAATGAAAACATAATTACTAACAGACAGCATCATAGGGTGATCTGAGGGGTCAAAGGTAATTACAGATGAATGAAAACATAATTACTAACAGACAGCATCATAGGGTGATCTGAGGGGTCAAAGGTAATTACAGATGAATGAAAACATAATTACTAACAGACAGCATCATAGGGTGATCTGAGGGGTCAAAGGTCATTACAGATGAATGAAAACATAATTACTAACAGACAGCATCATAGGGTGATCTGAGGGGTCAAAGGTCATTACAGATGAATGAAAACATAATTACTAACAGACAGCATCATAGGGTGATCTGAGGGGTCAAAGGTAATTACAGATGAATGAAAACATAATTACTAACAGACAGCATCATAGGGTGATCTGAGGGGTCAAAGGTCATTACAGATGAATGAAAACATAATTACTAACAGACAGCATCATAGGGTGATCTGAGGGGTCAAAGGTCATTACAGATGAATGAAAACATAATTACTAACAGACAGCATCATAGGGTGATCTGAGGGGTCAAAGGTAATTACAGATGAATGAAAACATAATTACTAACAGACAGCATCATAGGGTGATCTGAGGGGTCAAAGGTCATTACAGATGAATGAAAACATAATTACTAACAGACAGCATCATAGGGTGATCTGAGGGGTCAAAGGTAATTACAGATGATTGAAAACATAATTACTAACAGACAGCATCATAGGGTGATCTGAGGGGTCAAAGGTCATTACAGATGATTGAAAACATAATTACTAACAGACAGCATCATAGGGTGATCTGAGGGGTCAAAGGTAATTACAGATGAATGAAAACATAATTACTAACAGACAGCATCATAGGGTGATCTGAGGGGTCAAAGGTAATTACAGATGAATGAAAACATAATTACTAACAGACAGCATCATAGGGTGATCTGAGGGGTCAAAGGTAATTACAGATGATTGAAAACATAATTACTAACAGACAGCATCATAGGGTGATCTGAGGGGTCAAAGGTAATTACAGATGAATGAAAACATAATTACTAACAGACAGCATCATAGGGTGATCTGAGGGGTCAAAGGTCATTACAGATGAATGAAAACATAATTACTAACAGACAGCATCATAGGGTGATCTGAGGGGTCAAAGGTAATTACAGATGATTGAAAACATAATTACTAACAGACAGCATCATAGGGTGATCTGAGGGGTCAAAGGTAATTACAGATGAATGAAAACATAATTACTAACAGACAGCATCATAGGGTGATCTGAGGGGTCAAAGGTAATTACAGATGATTGAAAACATAATTACTAACAGACAGCATCATAGGGTGATCTGAGGGGTCAAAGGTAATTACAGATGAATGAAAACATAATTACTAACAGACAGCATCATAGGGTGATCTGAGGGGTCAAAGGTCATTACAGATGAATGAAAACATAATTACTAACAGACAGCATCATAGGGTGATCTAAGGGGTCAAAGGTAATTACAGATGAATGAAAACATAATTACTAACAGACAGCATCATAGGGTGATCTGAGGGGTCAAAGGTCATTACAGATGAATGAAAACATAATTACTAACAGACAGCATCATAGGGTGATCTGAGGGGTCAAAGGTCATTACAGATGAATGAAAACATAATTACTAACAGACAGCATCATAGGGTGATCTGAGGGGTCAAAGGTAATTACAGATGAATGAAAACATAATTACTAACAGATGTCATCATAGGGTGATCTGAGGGGTCAAAGGTCATTACAGATGAATGAAAACATAATTACTAACAGACAGCATCATAGGGTGATCTGAGGGGTCAAAGGTAATTACAGATGATTGAAAACATAATTACTAACAGACAGCATCATAGGGTGATCTGAGGGGTCAAAGGTAATTACAGATGAATGAAAACATAATTACTAACAGACAGCATCATAGGGTGATCTAAGGGGTCAAAGGTCATTACAGATGAATGAAAACATAATTACTAACAGACAGCATCATAGGGTGATCTAAGGGGTCAAAGGTAATTACAGATGATTGAAAACATAATTACTAACAGACAGCATCATAGGGTGATCTAAGGGGTCAAAGGTCATTACAGATGAATGAAAACATAATTACTAACAGACAGCATCATAGGGTGGTCTAAGGGGTCAAAGGTCATTACAGATGAATGAAAACATAATTACTAACAGACAGCATCATAGGGTGATCTGAGGGGTCAAAGGTAATTACAGATGAATGAAAACATAATTACTAACAGACAGCATCATAGGGTGATCTGAGGGGTCAAAGGTAATTACAGATGATTGAAAACATAATTACTAACAGATGTCATCATAGGGTGATCTGAGGGGTCAAAGGTCATTACAGATGAATGAAAACATAATTACTAACAGACAGCATCATAGGGTGATCTGAGGGGTCAAAGGTAATTACAGATGAATGAAAACATAATTACTAACAGACAGCATCATAGGGTGATCTGAGGGGTCAAAGGTAATTACAGATGAATGAAAACATAATTACTAACAGACAGCATCATAGGGTGATCTGAGGGGTCAAAGGTAATTACAGATGAATGAAAACATAATTACTAACAGACAGCATCATAGGGTGATCTGAGGGGTCAAAGGTAATTACAGATGAATGAAAACATAATTACTAACAGACAGCATCATAGGGTGATCTGAGGGGTCAAAGGTCATTACAGATGATTGAAAACATAATTACTAACAGACAGCATCATAGGGTGATCTGAGGGGTCAAAGGTAATTAAAGATGAATGAAAACATAATTACTAACAGACAGCATCATAGGGTGATCTGAGGGGTCAAAGGTAATTACAGATGAATGAAAACATAATTACTAACAGACAGCATCATAGGGTGATCTGAGGGGTCAAAGGTAATTACAGATGAATGAAAACATAATTACTAACAGACAGCATCATAGGGTGATCTGAGGGGTCAAAGGTCACATTCCAGAAAAAGGAGGCACGTGGTGTCGGGGAGGGGTCAAAAAAGGGCACCTAGCAAAGGTCAAAGGTCACCTGTCAAAAAGTTAGATTTTGATTAGGATTCTTTGTTTAGGAAGACATAGACCTTGTGAAGATTAAGATTAAGAGACTTTAAAGACTTTTTTAATTTGAGTATTGGTCAATTTTATTTATTTTAAATACATTTTATTTATATTTTTATTTCACAATTTCTGCTTATAGGTTTGTGCCAGATATCACTTTTTCACCCCTGTAGTTTGTTTGCTCTTGTCAAAATCAGTTACATTTGGTTGCATTAGAGCCTGATTACTGTGGTCAAACCTGCCAAAACAAATCACAACAAATAAAAAAAAACCTGACAAAGAAGTTTTCTATACAGTAATTAAGCCTAGTTGTAGATGTTGTAGATGTTTTCCATTTAAAGGAAAATCTCTATTTAAGTGCCCGTCTTAAAATATGCCATTGCTACATATAAGGGTGTTTTGTTTGTTCACAAGCAAGAAATAAATGGGCACTTTACACTATTATGTATCATTACAGTGATCAGTATTGTGCATCATTAAATTGTCATTAAATTTTCTGTAATGATATTTGTAACACACATCCCACATGCTTGAAGATTTCTCAATGCACGTACTTTGATACAAACCAGCTTTAAGCTTGCGGCTTGTGTTGGGACCTGGATTTGCTACTGCAGTTTGGAATAAATGAGTGAGAGTTAAACTGCACTGCTGAGTGGACGGTAGGCTTCCTGTTTCCTCTGCTTTATGGGCTTTGCTGCCCTGAGGTCATGCCAGCCCTGCCCTTTGAGAGGGACTTTTCTCAAAACAGACTCCAAATCTCTAAACATTTGTTTCAAGGTTTATTTTTGCTTATTTAATTTTGTTTTGCTCAAGTACATGCTGACAGAATTGCCAGGGAAAAAGACTGTTGTTATATTTAAGAAAAGAGAACCATAGCAGTCATGCATGTCTTCACCTGTTTAGTGTCATTTTTTCCATAAAGAGGAAGCTGTGTTTGGATCACAAAAAAATTACAAAAACGTTTATAAAATAATATTATAATGCATTATACTGTGCTAATAAATAGGTAACACTGTTTCAGGAGTCTACACAAGTGTTCAGACACTTTCTGTTATCAGTCATATTATAACTACACTATTTGTTTGGGTTTGTTTTCTTTTCCAGACAATTTTGTTATTGACAGAGGAAGTGTATAAAATGTGTGCTGTGTTTTTTAATGAGGAAGTCAGAGTGAAACTATGGTTTAGTGGCCTTATAAGCAGATCCTTAAACTTTAATCCAAATTAGCCACATTTCAGCAGTAAAACACGGTGGACATCTGCCAGTGAGCTGACCAATCTCACATTTATCTTAAACTTTTCTTTTCATTGCACTTAATAAAATCTTTATCATTGGCTATATTCGTATCTACACTCCTGATAATAATGATGCTTCAAATGGTTCTTTTAACAATGGCATTCTAAAAACAAATACTGTAATATATATTTCTAAATGCAAGGGACTGTTCAAACACTTACACTTGATGGAAAGGTTATTCATCTTTTTTTTCCCAATCACATATCTCTGTTTAAATGTCTTGTTTAGGTAACAAAAGATATTTTGGTATTTTGGTTTATATCTTTATTTAAAAAGTTATTGACTCAAGGGCAAGTTCAACCTCTAAACTTTAGCCTGTTTTAACTAGTTTATAGATACATATTCCAGTAATGGAACAAAGCCATTTTGTAAGTCTCTGTGGATAATAGCATCTGCTGAATGCTGTAAATGTCAAATCGGCAATAAACCATTCTAGTGGTGTGTTCATGAAGATATCTCTGATAAGATTATGAAATGCTAAAAAAAAATTAAACCTTCAATGAGGTAGGAGTTGTGGTTGTTACTTGGTTTATGGTTTAAATGTAATTATTTAATTTCTGAGGAGGACCGCACAAACAGGTATATAGTTTCAGCAGTTTTTTTTTTCACAAATACTTTGTCATTTAGCACCAGCTCATTATAAAAAAAGCTGTTCACTAGAATGCTTCATTGATTCTATTAACTTTAGTTAAGATTTAGTTCAGTTAGTGATGTGATTAGACACAGCACAGTGCTCCTGAGAGAAAGCATATGCGAATATATCAATATGTGGAATTAGTAATAAGGTGTTTCACATTGTGGTTGTTGTGTTGAAGTTGATTCTTCAGACTTTCAAACAACAGAAACAACAGAATTGCACAATTTATTGTATTATAATACTGTATGCATATGTTGTGATATACATTTTTGCACCAACCCTTAAAACGTGGGTTTACATTAAATGTACAACATTTACATTACACTACATTACATTAAATGTACTCCAAAAAATATTTTTGAATGTTTTAGAAATATTTAATTTGAAACCAACATGCATCAAGCTTACAAGCTTAATTTTCTGTAGGTACAATGCTATTTACATCTTTGAAAAGCTGTGATTTCTATTTAATTAAGTTTTGAAACAATTGAGCTAAAACTGTAAAAGCGCTTTTTTTTTATCTTACTGATGAAATCCTCTTTTTGTTGGGTATTGAGGTCTGTACTGACTGCGCTGTAGGTCTGGGTGGAGTTTACCACATTAAACAGATCATCAGAGTGGGAGGAGAGCTCTAACTATAAGCCTCTACCATGTGCTTGTCCATCCCATAATTACAAAAACAGGGGCGGTCTACTGTGTAAATATTTATAGTAATGAAATAATAACTGATTTCTTTTTTGCAGAAAGGCATTTATCATGTGTAATTCTGTGAGTCATTATGGCTGGCCATGTCAAATAAATACAATGAGTTGGTTTGTCAGTATAACGTAAAATGTTTAATGTTATAGAAGAACTATTTTTGGTGTATCTTTCACTTACTTAATTGGAATTGTAGTTAGTGTGTTCTTCCTTTTTTCAGTCACTTTTTTATGGCTGAGTATAACCTGTTTTGTTCAGCCACCTTTCTTCCATACTATTTCAACTGAATGTACAGACCTATTTTACTGGTAAGGCCAGTTCTCCTTAGACAGCTACAGAGCTCTGTTGCTAAATCCTCAACTGACAACTGGGTAAACCTTCTTAACGTTCAGTGAATAAAACAATTTATTTAGACATTTTTGGAGCATTAGTCCAGATTTCTTTGGTCCATTTATAATGAAGTGTCAAGTACAAATGCTACATTCAGGCTGGCCAGATTTTCTCATTTTTTATTAAAAGCTATTATTATTGAAAACACTGGGTATTGGTTGGTATTTCGTGATGGCAACTTTGTTTCCTAGAGTCATGCTTTTCTTGTTTCATTGCCTGTTCTCATGAATTATGCAATTTGTGATTGGCAGCTGTGCCTGTCAGTCAGATTTTTAAAGTATGTGGTTTTCCATCTATGTTAAGCAACCATTGCTACTGCATTTGTGCTGGAGATTTTGTGTGCAGATATTGTTGCATATTTAGTTTGGCACATTTGTGTGCATATTTTTCAAAACCTGTTATTTTAAGCATAAAAAAATATATATCTTTTTTTTTCTCCCCCAGATGTGTTGAGACAGAGAGAGGTGAAATGGTTGGACATGCTGAGTAACTGGGACAAATAGATCAGCAAAAGATTCACAAAGGTAAGACCTCTTTCATTTTCAGTGTGTTACATCTACATCAAATGTTAATTTGTCGAAAATAGACCCACTTGAAAGAATTTTAAATGGGCCTATAGCTATTAAGCTTTTTAAAAGAATAACTTTCTATTTTAGCATGATGACAAATTTGTTAAGAATGAGACCTCTTAAGCAAATACTCAGATATGATCAAGTACCCACACACACACTTGGCTGACGTTAAAATATACATTTTATTTTTAGTGTACAGTTCGCCATAAGCTGTCCTCAGGATTGTGCTCATTGTGCTGTGTTACTGATAAAATCTATTATTAGGATTGGGTGAAATTTTGAAATAACCATCAGCTAAATATCCTTGTGTGATATTAAGCGTCAAAGTTAAAGGTCAATTCAAACAAACGTATTAATTTAAATGATGGTCAGTCTTAAGGCTTATTTATGTTGTTTCACACACTTTACTGATTATATCAATACGCCTGTGCGTGACAAAAGACTTGTATGGAGTTGTAAAGAGGATTTTACACCTTGTACTATTGTTATAGAGGACCAAATGTTACTCCCAAATTTGCTTTCCTTCGGGTATGGGGGAGAACAATTCCCTTCAGTAAATGAGTTACAACAGAGATTTTCTGAGCTTTTATAGCTGAACTTGGTGTTTGCATGTCTGTTTGTCTGTCTGTGTGTGGCTTAATTGCTTAAAGTTGTGGATTTGCAAAAAGACTCAATCACTGCTGCTTCTTCCTTTGATTTCCTTGTAAACTATGAATGCCTACTGTAGCATGTGCATCAGGCCTTACTGAATGCTTACTTACTGTGATGTTGGATGAAAGAAATGTTGGTTTAAAAAAGAGGGTATTTAGAAACACCATAGTTTGTAAAAGCATCTAGTTCTAAGGGAACTTTAAACGTGAGTTTACGGTTTATCACTGCACAAGAGGTTTATTATGACTTTATCAGTCATCATCTGCTTGGGTTAAAACAGCTGGCGTGTTATCTAGAGCAATACAACACAATGTATCACATTCCATACACAATGTAAAATGGGACTTACAACTGGATGTAGCCTGCTACTTGAAACTAACCAACCAAAATTCCATTAGCAAATCACACATATTGTATATTATATACATACTCCTCCAATTATATATATTCCTCTGGAATGGAGCTGTAGACTTGATCAACCTGGGGTTAGAAAAAAAAAGCATTATCACACAATACAAAAACAAAACAGAAAGAAAAAACACAAATGTATAAGGCAAACCCATGTTTCACGGGTAGCTGGTGAAGCTTATAGTGTGAACCTTAACAAGTTGATTGTGTTTTCACACACAAACACACCCTGCAGCTCTCAGCACTGACAAACTCTACATCCGCTGCACCATCATTTCACTAGAATATTCGAAATCCTAATTTATTTTTAAAATATTTACTGCAAACAGATTACACAGAGCTTAAGAAAGAAAAGAAGGACATTTCTTTGCTGTTCCAAATTTTACAAGGTGGGAATTTGGTATTCATGTGATGTATTCTCCATACCCCTGTATGACCACAACATCTGTACCATTTAACTGTACAAAAACACATACTGTTACACCCAAATCTTTTTTATTTTATTTGTGTTTAAAAGATATTTAACAAAAGTAATGTTTATTTCTTTTAAATATGAAAGTTTTGTGAACACTTTTAACCCTTTGTTTTACTTAAATGGCATATTTGCATTTGCATTTTGTGTGAGTGAAATTGTACAGTTGTTACTGCTAACTTGTGCATCATAGTACATGTGTGTTTGTGATGAAGGCTTGTTTTTCTGATACACCTGGTAATAAAATTAGTCTCTATTTTGGCTAAATAGAAATCTTAGATGTGAAATTTTAATTATTTCTTTAAAAGTGTGGAATCACTATTTATTTGTAACATTAACAGTTTTGTTTGCATATAAACTAGGGTTGCACAGTCAAATCTGCATTATATTGGTAACGGCTGTAAAATGTTTTTAAAGCTCTTTTTTATCTTATTTATTTCTATTAGTTTTAATAGATCTATTTGTTTCTAAAGTTATACCAGGGCATCTAGTCTCTCTGTAAATGATAAATATGTATGTTGGCATCAGCAGATATATATACATGTAATATCGACATCGGCCCTAAATTCACACATTGGTGCATCCCTAATAATACTTTTGGCGGGAATTTTTTTTGACCAATCAGGACAATCTGAATAATGATGGGGCGGGGCTGGGGCGGGACGGGAAGAGGTAGGGATGGGGCAGGAAGGGCGGAGGGATGGGCGGGGCGGTGTGTCACCATGGTTTAAATTACCTCATATCGAAAACATGAATGACGAATGGCAGGGGTAATTACACGCCACCAGTTAATAATTACCGGAGACTCGTGGTCATTGATATCAGAAAAGTAATTAAGAGAGTTCAAGGGTCAGGGGATCTGAGGGGTCAAAGGTAATTACAGATGATTGAAAACATAATTACTAACAGACAGCATCATAGGGTGATCTGAGGGGTCAAAGGTAATTACAGATGAATGAAAACATAATTACTAACAGACAGCATCATAGGGTGATCTGAGGGGTCAAAGGTAATTAAAGATGAATGAAAACATAATAACTAACAGACAGCATCATAGGGTGATCTGAGGGGTCAAAGGTAATTACAGATGAATGAAAACATAATTACTAGCAGACAGCATCATAGGGTGATCTGAGGGGTCAAAGGTCATTACAGATGAATGAAAACATAATTACTAACAGACAGCATCATAGGGTGATCTGAGGGGTCAAAGGTCATTACAGATGAATGAAAACATAATTACTAACAGACAGCATCATAGGGTGATCTGAGGGGTCAAAGGTAATTACAGATGAATGAAAACATAATTACTAACAGACAGCATCATAGGGTGATCTGAGGGGTCAAAGGTAATTAAAGATGAATGAAAACATAATTACTAACAGACAGCATCATAGGGTGATCTGAGGGGTCAAAGGTCATTACAGATGAATGAAAACATAATTACTAACAGACAGCATCATAGGGTGATCTGAGGGGTCAAAGGTAATTACAGATGATTGAAAACATAATTACTAACAGACAGCATCATAGGGTGATCTGAGGGGTCAAAGGTAATTAAAGATGAATGAAAACATAATTACTAACAGACAGCATCATAGGGTGATCTGAGGGGTCAAAGGTAATTACAGATGAATGAAAACATAATTACTAACAGACAGCATCATAGGGTGATCTGAGGGGTCAAAGGTAATTACAGATGATTGAAAACATAATTACTAACAGACAGCATCATAGGGTGATCTGAGGGGTCAAAGGTAATTAAAGATGAATTAAAACATAATTACTAACAGATGTCATCATAGGGTGATCTGAGGGGTCAAAGGTAATTAAAGATGAATGAAAACATAATTACTAACAGACAGCATCATAGGGTGATCTGAGGGGTCAAAGGTCATTACAGATGAATGAAAACATAATTACTAACAGACAGCATCATAGGGTGATCTGAGGGGTCAAAGGTAATTACAGATGATTGAAAACATAATTACTAACAGACAGCATCATAGGGTGATCTGAGGGGTCAAAGGTAATTAAAGATGATTGAAAACATAATTACTAACAGACAGCATCATAGGGTGATCTGAGGGGTCAAAGGTAATTAAAGATGATTGAAAACATAATTACTAACAGACAGCATCATAGGGTGATCTAAGGGGTCAAAGGTAATTACAGATGATTGAAAACATAATTACTAGCAGACAGCATCATAGGGTGATCTGAGGGGTCAAAGGTAATTAAAGATGATTGAAAACATAATTACTAACAGACAGCATCATAGGGTGATCTGAGGGGTCAAAGGTAATTAAAGATGATTGAAAACATAATTACTAACAGACAGCATCATAGGGTGATCTAAGGGGTCAAAGGTAATTACAGATGATTGAAAACATAATTACTAGCAGACAGCATCATAGGGTGATCTGAGGGGTCAAAGGTAATTAAAGATGATTGAAAACATAATTACTAACAGACAATGAACACATGTGGAGTTTTATACTTAACAAAAAAAGGTGAAATAACTAAAATAAAAAAAACATATTTTATATTCTAGTTTATTCAAAATAGCCCCCCTTTGCTCTGATTACTGCTGAAATATTTATTATAAATAAATAAAGAAAGAAACAAACCAAAACAAACGAGAGACAAGGAGAATAAACTAGGAACTAAAACAAGAAGAATAAACAAAACAGAACAAGGAAATAAACAAGAATAAACAAGGGATAATAAACTGAGAAAAACAAGAAAGCAAACGTGGGATACAAAACAACAGAGGTTATAATCAGTGATGGTATAGTTACTTTGAAAAAGTAATCCGATTACTGATTACTCCTTTAAAAAGTAACTTAGTTACTTTATGGATTACTTGATTTTAAAAGTAACTAAGTTACTTTACAAGTTACTTTATTAGTTACTTTAAGCAGCTGCAGACACCACCTCCCACCGCCTTAACATAAACATTATAACCAGTTTTACCAATACTCCCTTTATTAGAAAATAAAACAGCAACAATGTATCTCTTGACATTTAAAGTTAAACTATTTCCTGGAAAAATAAGTTTTTTTTTTATAAAAATAAAAGACCATTTCTCTTGAATTAACTTAACATAATTTTTTTTTTTTCATAAAAAATAAAATATGGTCTTTCTTGATTTCACTAAACATAAATACTTGTTTTTATAAAATATATAAAATAAAGAAAGTCTTTCTTGACCTGACATATTTAACACTGTAAAACTGAACACTGAACTTGTTGTTCTCTGCAGGGCAGCAAGGAGTGGTTTTATAAAACAGAACCGTGTATATGGTCTAGACCAGGGATCACATATATGCGGACTGCGGTCCGGGTCCGGACCCAGACGTTGTCCAATACGGACCCAAACCGATAAACTACTATAAAGGATTTAATTCTGACAGCGTTCATTTAAAGCGTTAGAACTTTTCTTGTCTTTACGGTGTATGCACTCTGCGGAACAAAATCTTTAAACGCTCTCCTCGGCCAATCAGATCTGTGCAGACCGCTGCCCTGGCTAGTGAATTGGGACGCGGCCGGGAAAAAACGCCTTTATAAAGAGATAGGGAGCCCGAGAACTGGCGGAAAAATGAGAACAGGCGGAAACTAAAGACACGCCGAGCGCGAGAGAGAGAGAGAAAGAGACAGGGGAGGATTTTAAAGGCGATGGGAAAGGGAGCGGTGTGTGTGTGTGTGTGTGTGTGTGTGTGAGGTGAAGAGAGAAAGTAACACACAGTGACTTGGATAAGTAACTTTAATCTGATTACTGGATTGGAAATAGTAACGCGTTAGATTACTCGTTACTGAAAAAAGGGTCAGATTAGAGTAAGGCGTTACTAAGTAACGCGTTACTGACATCACTGGTTAGTGCAAAGACTGACAAGAACACACTGAAACATCAGGAGTTTATATACACAGCAAACAAACACACGAAACTACCAACACCTGGGCAGGTAACGAGGGGGGCGGAGTTACAAATGAGACAAGAGGAGAGAACACGTGAATGGAACAGTACTGGGGAGAACAATGGGAGACGGTAGCACATGGGAATAATAAACAAAAACACAGAAACGACACAGGGGTACGATTCCCAAAAGCATATTTGCTAACTACGTTAGCAACTTACATAGTCTGGACGATGCAGCTGCGATGCAGGTGTTTCCCAAAAGAGTAGTTGGAACTATGGAGGTAACCACGTTAGTTACTTACATAGTGCGAACCTTAGTTAAGCTACTCAGGTGTTTCCCAGAACCGTAGTTCCAGCGAACCTTCGCAACTACCGTGGTTCAGCTGCGTCGTTCCAACTACAGCTCTAGACCTGTCGTTAGGAGCTTAGTTCCTGGTGATTAGTGCAGACGATGGACGGTAGGATTCAAAAAGCTGATAAATCACATTAATATTGCTGCACGAGGATTTAAGATGTCAAGTATACCTAATTATTTTTTTATGTATTACATTTATTGAGCCACTTCACTTTTACCCATGTGCGCCCAGCGAAAATAATCAAATTCAGTACTCAAATGTATTTTGAAAATGTAAGTTAATAGCTCATTTTTAATGTATGTCTTTAACATTTAGCTTTATTTGGCAAACATGAATTCAGTGTAGTGAAAAAAGTGCTCTTTAGCTAAAATGTATTTTACAGTCTTGGAAAGATGTATGTCAATTATTCAAGCAGGCGTCTCTTGAGTAAAGATAACTTGTGCTGTGAACATTTATCAAATAGTTAATATTTATTTTTAAACCCACTGTGCTATATGCACTCTCTGAATAAGGATACCCAACTGTCACTGGGGTGATACTCTAAAATGGCTTTAACGTAAAAACCTGTACCCTAAGGACATTTGAGGGTATATTTGCATTGTTTGTACCCAGTGAATGTATCCATACAGTAGACAAGAATGTGTCTTTTAATAATATATTCATAACAAGTAAAAAGTGTCTTAAAATAAAAGTGAAAAGTATAGAGACATGTGATAAGCAGGTGTTTAGAATTACAGAATTACTCCTCTGGAGGTTACAGGGCCAAACAGAGTGAATAAAGAAAATGTATCATTTACCCATTACAACTTTGTTTCTAGGCCTATACAAATGTTATCAATTAGTATTTGGTAAATAATATATATCACAGGAAATAAGTAGAATTATGTAGGCTACATTAATATATATTTTTAAAAATAAGAACATTAATTGCCATTATGAAAGAAATATTAAGAGAATAAAACCACGACTGGGATTCGAACTAGGCTTCCATCCGGTGTTCTGTCGAGTTTTGCTACAGTGTCAAACCATACTACCCTAGTGTATATTTAAATATAAAATTGCTAGAAAAAGCACCATATTTAAAAACGCTTTAGGTAGAATATTTGGAAAGCCTGAATCAAAATATCAGGAGACAGTTTGGAGTTATTAGGGGTGATTATAACCCTTTTTTATTGCTTAAATTTCATGGCACTTATTATTACTTTCATTATTATCAGCTGTCATTTGCGCATTTGTAACACTCAGACAAATAATGGCAAGGGGTTTCTGGTTGTTTAATGCACCCAAGAAGAACAGAATTACCATAAAAAATAATGAATAAATAAATGTTTCCACGCATGAGCGCTGGTGTTAAGAAGCACATCTCGATGGGTTACACAATTCGACAGAACACCGCCCGCTGCACCGCCGTAAGAGCTCTGCTGAACCACTCAGTAACACACATTTCTCAGGTCTCATATTAATAATAATAATAACTCATTCAGAATGGTGATGTATATATATTTTATTTTTAAAAAAATATAGCAATAACAAATATGTGTATTGTAACACTGTTACAATTCATAATTAATATATAGCAATTATTGTGTGGATTTTACTTGCAGTTCATTGTTATATTATTAATAGTATTGTTGTCGGTTCATGTTGTGGTGATAATTACAATATAAATAGCCTAAATGATACATTAGTAACATATTTTTTGCATAATATTTTGAAGATTGTGAGTTTTGCACGTTTTCTGCTGGGAAAGTCTGGCCGAACACATCTGGAAACACCTTAGTTAAGACCACGGTGGTTCAAACCAACATAGTTCAGACTCCTGTGGTACCAACAAAGTACGATGGTTTGGGGAAACGGTCGTCCTTCAGATGTTAGTTAGTTTAACGATGCATCGTACTACGTTAGTTCAATGCTAGGCTCCAACGTTGTACGGGAAACGCACCCCTGGCGGTGTTTTTGGCAGGAGATATCAGTGCATGGGGCGTGGCTTATTTTAGTGTAATATTGTGTTTTGATTGATTGGGATGTTGAGTTTTTAATGTGGAATGAATAATCATTTATTTAATATACAGCTGTATTACACAATATGAATATATTATATGGCCATTTAAATAAACAAAAAAGAAAATGTTCATTAATTAATAAATATACATTTCCTAGATTAAACATTTTAGTAGAAATTTTGGTGTATTTTGTGTTAAAATATATTAGATGAATTGTGATGTTACTGTGTGTGATCTGTTACACTGTGTGAACTGCACACTTTAAATAAAATAAACTCTTCAGTAAATGAGTTAAATAAAGTGTGGAGCAGAAAGAAAATAAAGAAATAAAAGAGGAACTAAACCTGCTGAAAAACAAAACTCACAGCTCAGCAAAGGGCAGGGCTACTGTGGTTAGTTTCACTTCCGCTTATAAAGGTTTTTAGGTTCTTTTAGTCACATGATCATTTCTGAGAAAACACACACAATATAGTCCACATCTCCAAACTTAAATATATCACTTCTTTTACTAAATTAAGAGCAGGCTTACTGTATTATTATAAATATACAGCGAGCTTATATACACATAACACATATTTATGTGTATACTGTAATAATACTGTGTCCTAATGTTGGTGAGGAATAGAATCTGTTCCCCACAGATTTCATGTTCTAAAACTGTTCTTTCTGTTTTGAGTAACTGTATTTAAATAATGGATATAAGTGCTGAATTTACTGCAGTCGTATGTAAAGAATGTTGCTGTGCATGAGGCAGTTTTGAGTTAAAAGCTTTTACTATGTCCACATGAATTTCTGTTACATTACCTATTTTTTTTTCCATCTTTCGCTTTGGCATTTCTCTGTTTGTCTGTCACGTCTTAGCCTTGTCTCATGTCTCTGTGTGTTTTCCCCACGTGACCTGTACTCCACTGTGTCTCCTTTCTCAGTAGATTTCCACCACGTGTCTCATTTGTAGCTCCGCCCCTTCCCCAGGTGTTTCCAATTCTAGTGTGTTTCCTGTTTGTTAAATAAGTCCCCTGTGCCACATGTCCTCTGTCGGTCTTTGCACTACCTCTGTTGTTTTGTCTCTCTGTGTTGTCCGTGTTTCATAGCCCTAGTTCCGGCTCCATGTTTATTTCTTGTTTAGTTTTCTAGTTTCTTGTTTCTTCCTCGTTTCCCCAGTTCCCTGCTCAGTGTTTAGTTCCTTGTTATATCCCTGTTATTTTCCTTTGTTTTCTCCTTGCCCTGTTTAGTTTATTCATTCTTGTCTAGTTTAGTTATTTCCTGTCTAGATTAGATTCTTGTTGGTTTCCTTATGTATTTATATCCCTGCCCAGTTTAGTTTTGTATTTATTCAGTCCCTCGTTTGTTCTTTGTTTATTTACTCCCTGTTTGTTTATCATTAGTACTTCTTGTTTGTTTAGTTTATGTTCTCTAGTTTCACTGGTTTGTTTTGGTTATTTGTTTATCTAGTTTCATTTATTTATTTCACTCCCTTGTTCCTTGTATATATCTCCCTGTTTTATGTTTACGTGTTTACTTGTTATTTATTTATTAAATTATTATTATTTATTTCACCCTACCTGCACTTGCGTCCGTCTCCTCGTCTCCCTGCCTGGGTCACTTCCTGACAGAAAGACCGACCAGAAGAACATGGATGCAGCAGGTTCTGCGTGGACAGGCTCCAGGTTGGCGATTCGCCGTACTACAGGCTGGATCCCGGCGCAGGAGACCTCGAGGCCTCATGGACGCCGCAGGCCTCGGGGTAAGCGCTGTAAGGGGTCCCGCCAGCCGGAAAAAAAACCCTTTTCCGGGGAGGATTTTCTTGAGGGGGCGATGAGGGTTGGTGCGATGAGCCTCGGTGCCTCCGAGTACCCGAGGCTCAAGGAGCGGGACCCATGGGACTTTCTCGGGTGCGCTCCCAGCAGCTCCGAAGAAGAGGAGGAGCTCTACCCCGCACCGGCCGTCCCGACTCGCGTCCATCAGCATCCCATGACGCGCTCCGTGACTCTCGCGGCCGAGACGCCGCGCTCCGTGAAGCCCCCGGCCGAGAAGCCGCGCTCCGTGAAGCCCGCGGCCGAGACGCCGCGCTCCGGAGATGTAGTTATGATTCAGGACACTGTCACACATTACAAATACGTGCTTTCATGCTGAAATACTTTATATTATGTTCTAATAATATGAATTAATTTTATATTTATGTACATAGATGCACACACACACACACACATATATATATATATATATATATATATATATATATATTAATAAATTAATGAATTTATGTACTTATTAATATGCTATACCATATGTCTGTCTTTGATAAAGAACATAATATAAAGTATTTCAGCATGAAAGCAGGTATTTGTAATGTGTGACAGTGTCCTGTATCATAACTACATCTCTGCTGTTTGTAAAAAACCAAACCGTGTGTAAATCGGGTAAAAATTGGTAGAGTTATGAATATGATTGTTTTATTAAACTCCTTCCTCTGTGTAAATTGATCCACTGCGGGGCGCATGGTGACCGACTCCAAAATGGCGGCCACACTTTCGACACGCCCACACCTTTCGACACACCCAGTACTCCGAGCTGCAGAGACCCACCCAGTGTTCTGATTGGTTAAACAAACCCCGTAATCTGATTGTTCCGGATAAAGCTTTCCTATTGGTCCATCAATCAGGCGTCAAAACAGGGTCAAAATTCGCAACTGCAGCTAGAGCTTCGCACACGCAGCAGAGAAGATGAATGAGAGGATTTTTAGCTCCACAGTGAAAAACACCCACTGTCACATTTACAACCTCACAAATTCCATGTGATTTTTGGTCTGACCCAGCTTAAGCCATTTGAGCAGTACTGATTCACACATTGAAGAGATTGGATTTACAAATAAAAAATATATATATTTATATATAATTAAAATATTTTTTTCGCATTTGTACATTTGAGTTATTATTAATATTACTTTCTGTTTCAAGTTTGCACATTCCAGTTAATTTGTGGATTTGGATTTTCGTGCATGCAGTTGTTTAAACGCAGTTACAAGTTTCAGTACATTTGTGACTTCTGTTTTACAAACTCAAAATCTTTATGACCCTTTTTTGACTCCATATATAAGCTTGCTGTATATTTATAATAATACAGTAAGCCTGCTCTTAATTTAGTAAAAGAAGTGATATATTTAAGTTTGGAGATGTGGACTATATTGTGTGTGTTTTCTCAGAAATGATCATGTGACTAAAAGAACCTAAAAACCTTTATAAGCGGAAGTGAAACTAACCACAGTAGCCCTGCCCTTTGCTGAGCTGTGAGTTTTGTTTTTCAGCAGGTTTAGTTCCTCTTTTATTTCTTTATTTTCTTTCTGCTCCACACTTTATTTAACTCATTTACTGAAGAGTTTATTTTATTTAAAGTGTGCAGTTCACACAGTGTAACAGATCACACACAGTAACATCACAATTCATCTAATATATTTTAACACAAAATACACCAAAATTTCTACTAAAATGTTTAATCTAGGAAATGTATATTTATTAATTAATGAACATTTTCTTTTTTGTTTATTTAAATGGCCATATAATATATTCATATTGTGTAATACAGCTGTATATTAAATAAATGATTATTCATTCCACATTAAAAACTCAACATCCCAATCAATCAAAACACAATATTACACTAAAATAAGCCACGCCCCATGCACTGATATCTCCTGCCAAAAACACCGCCAGGGGTGCGTTTCCCGTACAACGTTGGAGCCTAGCATTGAACTAACGTAGTACGATGCATCGTTAAACTAACTAACATCTGAAGGACGACCGTTTCCCCAAACCATCGTACTTTGTTGGTACCACAGGAGTCTGAACTATGTTGGTTTGAACCACCGTGGTCTTAACTAAGGTGTTTCCAGACGTGTTCGGCCAGACTTTCCCAGCAGAAAACGTGCAAAACTCACAATCTTCAAAATATTATGCAAAAAATATGTTACTAATGTATCATTTAGGCTATTTATATTGTAATTATCACCACAACATGAACCGACAACAATACTATTAATAATATAACAATGAACTGCAAGTAAAATCCACACAATAATTGCTATATATTAATTATGAATTGTAACAGTGTTACAATACACATATTTGTTATTGCTATATTTTTTTAAAAATAAAATATATATACATCACCATTCTGAATGAGTTATTATTATTATTAATATGAGACCTGAGAAATGTGTGTTACTGAGTGGTTCAGCAGAGCTCTTACGGCGGTGCAGCGGGCGGTGTTCTGTCGAATTGTGTAACCCATCGAGATGTGCTTCTTAACACCAGCGCTCATGCGTGGAAACATTTATTTATTCATTATTTTTTATGGTAATTCTGTTCTTCTTGGGTGCATTAAACAACCAGAAACCCCTTGCCATTATTTGTCTGAGTGTTACAAATGCGCAAATGACAGCTGATAATAATGAAAGTAATAATAAGTGCCATGAAATTTAAGCAATAAAAAAGGGTTATAATCACCCCTAATAACTCCAAACTGTCTCCTGATATTTTGATTCAGGCTTTCCAAATATTCTACCTAAAGCGTTTTTAAATATGGTGCTTTTTCTAGCAATTTTATATTTAAATATACACTAGGGTAGTATGGTTTGACACTGTAGCAAAACTCGACAGAACACCGGATGGAAGCCTAGTTCGAATCCCAGTCGTGGTTTTATTCTCTTAATATTTCTTTCATAATGGCAATTAATGTTCTTATTTTTAAAAATATATATTAATGTAGCCTACATAATTCTACTTATTTCCTGTGATATATATTATTTACCAAATACTAATTGATAACATTTGTATAGGCCTAGAAACAAAGTTGTAATGGGTAAATGATACATTTTCTTTATTCACTCTGTTTGGCCCTGTAACCTCCAGAGGAGTAATTCTGTAATTCTAAACACCTGCTTATCACATGTCTCTATACTTTTCACTTTTATTTTAAGACACTTTTTACTTGTTATGAATATATTATTAAAAGACACATTCTTGTCTACTGTATGGATACATTCACTGGGTACAAACAATGCAAATATACCCTCAAATGTCCTTAGGGTACAGGTTTTTACGTTAAAGCCATTTTAGAGTATCACCCCAGTGACAGTTGGGTATCCTTATTCAGAGAGTGCATATAGCACAGTGGGTTTAAAAATAAATATTAACTATTTGATAAATGTTCACAGCACAAGTTATCTTTACTCAAGAGACGCCTGCTTGAATAATTGACATACATCTTTCCAAGACTGTAAAATACATTTTAGCTAAAGAGCACTTTTTTCACTACACTGAATTCATGTTTGCCAAATAAAGCTAAATGTTAAAGACATACATTAAAAATGAGCTATTAACTTACATTTTCAAAATACATTTGAGTACTGAATTTGATTATTTTCGCTGGGCGCACATGGGTAAAAGTGAAGTGGCTCAATAAATGTAATACATAAAAAAATAATTAGGTATACTTGACATCTTAAATCCTCGTGCAGCAATATTAATGTGATTTATCAGCTTTTTGAATCCTACCGTCCATCGTCTGCACTAATCACCAGGAACTAAGCTCCTAACGACAGGTCTAGAGCTGTAGTTGGAACGACGCAGCTGAACCACGGTAGTTGCGAAGGTTCGCTGGAACTACGGTTCTGGGAAACACCTGAGTAGCTTAACTAAGGTTCGCACTATGTAAGTAACTAACGTGGTTACCTCCATAGTTCCAACTACTCTTTTGGGAAACACCTGCATCGCAGCTGCATCGTCCAGACTATGTAAGTTGCTAACGTAGTTAGCAAATATGCTTTTGGGAATCGTACCCCTGTGTCGTTTCTGTGTTTTTGTTTATTATTCCCATGTGCTACCGTCTCCCATTGTTCTCCCCAGTACTGTTCCATTCACGTGTTCTCTCCTCTTGTCTCATTTGTAACTC
This sequence comes from Astyanax mexicanus, assembly GCF_023375975.1. Classification (NCBI taxonomy): domain Eukaryota; kingdom Metazoa; phylum Chordata; class Actinopteri; order Characiformes; family Acestrorhamphidae; genus Astyanax; species Astyanax mexicanus. Next base: position 131,564,416 of record NC_064408.1, on the reverse strand, counting down.
CGCCCCCCTCGTTACCTGCCCAGGTGTTGGTAGTTTCGTGTGTTTGTTTGCTGTGTATATAAACTCCTGATGTTTCAGTGTGTTCTTGTCAGTCTTTGCACTAACCAGTGATGTCAGTAACGCGTTACTTAGTAACGCCTTACTCTAATCTGACCCTTTTTTCAGTAACGAGTAATCTAACGCGTTACTATTTCCAATCCAGTAATCAGATTAAAGTTACTTATCCAAGTCACTGTGTGTTACTTTCTCTCTTCACCTCACACACACACACACACACACCGCTCCCTTTCCCATCGCCTTTAAAATCCTCCCCTGTCTCTTTCTCTCTCTCTCGCGCTCAGCGTGTCTTTAGTTTCCGCCTGTTCTCATTTTTCCGCCAGTTCTCGGGCTCCCTATCTCTTTATAAAGGCGTTTTTTCCCGGCCGCGTCCCAATTCACTAGCCAGGGCAGCGGTCTGTACAGATCTGATTGGCCGAGGAGAGCGTTTAAAGATTTTGTTCCGCAGAGTGCATACACCGTAAAGACAAGAAAAGTTCTAACGCTTTAAATGAACGCTGTCAGAATTAAATCCTTTATAGTAGTTTATCGGTTTGGGTCCGTATTGGACAACGTCTGGGTCCGGACCCAGACCGCAGTCCGCATATATGTGATCCCTGGTCTAGACCATATACACGGTTCTGTTTTATAAAACCACTCCTTGCTGCCCTGCAGAGAACAACAAGTTCAGTGTTCAGTTTTACAGTGTTAAATATGTCAGGTCAAGAAAGACTTTCTTTATTTTATATATTTTATAAAAACAAGTATTTATGTTTAGTGAAATCAAGAAAGACCATATTTTATTTTTTATGAAAAAAAAAAATTTATGTTAAGTTAATTCAAGAGAAATGGTCTTTTATTTTTATAAAAAAAAAAACTTATTTTTCCAGAAAATAGTTTAACTTTAAATGTCAAGAGATACATTGTTGCTGTTTTATTTTCTAATAAAGGGAGTATTGGTAAAACTGGTTATAATGTTTATGTTAAGGCGGCGGGAGGTGGTGTCTGCAGCTGCTTAAAGTAACTAATAAAGTAACTTGTAAAGTAACTTAGTTACTTTTAAAATCAAGTAATCCATAAAGTAACTAAGTTACTTTTTAAAGGAGTAATCAGTAATCGGATTACTTTTTCAAAGTAACTATACCATCACTGATTATAACCTCTGTTGTTTTGTATCCCACGTTTGCTTTCTTGTTTTTCTCAGTTTATTATCCCTTGTTTATTCTTGTTTATTTCCTTGTTCTGTTTTGTTTATTCTTCTTGTTTTAGTTCCTAGTTTATTCTCCTTGTCTCTCGTTTGTTTTGGTTTGTTTCTTTCTTTATTTATTTATAATAAATATTTCAGCAGTAATCAGAGCAAAGGGGGGCTATTTTGAATAAACTAGAATATAAAATATGTTTTTTTTATTTTAGTTATTTCACCTTTTTTTGTTAAGTATAAAACTCCACGTGTTCATTGTCTGTTAGTAATTATGTTTTCAATCATCTTTAATTACCTTTGACCCCTCAGATCACCCTATGATGCTGTCTGTTAGTAATTATGTTTTCAATCATCTGTAATTACCTTTGACCCCTCAGATCACCCTATGATGCTGTCTGTTAGTAATTATGTTTTCAATCATCTGTAATTACCTTTGACCCCTCAGATCACCCTATGATGCTGTCTGTTAGTAATTATGTTTTCAATCATCTTTAATAACCTTTGACCCCTTAGATCACCCTATGATGCTGTCTGTTAGTAATTATGTTTTCATTCATCTGTAATGACCTTTGACCCCTCAGATCACCCTATGATGCTGTCTGTTAGTAATTATGTTTTCAATCATCTTTAATAACCTTTGACCCCTCAGATCACCCTATGATGCTGTCTGTTAGTAATTATGTTTTCATTCATCTGTAATTACCTTTGACCCCTCAGATCACCCTATGATGCTGTCTGTTAGTAATTATGTTTTCAATCATCTTTAATAACCTTTGACCCCTCAGATCACCCTATGATGCTGTCTGTTAGTAATTATGTTTTCATTCATCTGTAATTACCTTTGACCCCTCAGATCACCCTATGATGCTGTCTGTTAGTAATTATGTTTTCAATCATCTGTAATTACCTTTGACCCCTCAGATCACCCTATGATGCTGTCTGTTAGTAATTATGTTTTCAATCATCTGTAATTACCTTTGACCCCTCAGATCCCCTGACCCTTGAACTCTCTTAATTACTTTTCTGATATCAATGACCACGAGTCTCCGGTAATTATTAACTGGTGGCGTGTAATTACCCCTGCCATTCGTCATTCATGTTTTCGATATGAGGTAATTTAAACCATGGTGACACACCGCCCCGCCCATCCCTCCGCCCTTCCTGCCCCATCCCTACCTCTTCCCGTCCCGCCCCAGCCCCGCCCCATCATTATTCAGATTGTCCTGATTGGTCAAAAAAAATTCCCGCCAAAAGTATTATTAGGGATGCACCAATGTGTGAATTTAGGGCCGATGTCGATATTACATGTATATATATCTGCTGATGCCAACATACATATTTATCATTTACAGAGAGACTAGATGCCCTGGTATAACTTTAGAAACAAATAGATCTATTAAAACTAATAGAAATAAATAAGATAAAAAAGAGCTTTAAAAACATTTTTACAGCCGTTACCAATATAATGCAGATTTGACTGTGCAACCCTAGTTTATATGCAAACAAAACTGTTAATGTTACAAATAAATAGTGATTCCACACTTTTAAAGAAATAATTCAAATTTCATATCTAAGATTTAAATTTAGCCAAAATAGAGACTAATTTTATTACCAGGTGTACTCAGACTTCAGAATCAGACAAACAAGCCTTCATCACAAACACACATGTACTATGATGCACAAGTTAGCAGTAACAACTGTACAATTTCACTCACACAAAATGCAAATGCAAATATGCCATTTAAGTAAAACAAAGGGTTAAAAGTGTTCACAAAACTTTCATATTTAAAAGAAATAAACATTACTTTTGTTAAATATCTTTTAAACACAAATAAAATAAAAAAGATTTGGGTGTAACAGTATGTGTTTTTGTACAGTTAAATGGTACAGATGTTGTGGTCATACAGGGGTATGGAGAATACATCACATGAATACCAAATTCCCACCTTGTAAAATTTGGAACAGCAAAGAAATGTCCTTCTTTTCTTTCTTAAGCTCTGTGTAATCTGTTTGCAGTAAATATTTTAAAAATAAATTAGGATTTCGAATATTCTAGTGAAATGATGGTGGAGCGGATGTAGAGTTTGTCAGTGCTGAGAGCTGCAGGGTGTGTTTGTGTGTGAAAACACAATCAACTTGTTAAGGTTCACACTATAAGCTTCACCAGCTACCCGTGAAACATGGGTTTGCCTTATACATTTGTGTTTTTTCTTTCTGTTTTGTTTTTGTATTGTGTGATAATGCTTTTTTTTTCTAACCCCAGGTTGATCAAGTCTACAGCTCCATTCCAGAGGAATATATATAATTTGAGGAGTATGTATATAATATACAATATGTGTGATTTGCTAATGGAATTTTGGTTGGTTAGTTTCAAGTAGCAGGCTACATCCAGTTGTAAGTCCCATTTTACATTGTGTATGTAATATGGGACTTACAACTGGATGTAGCCTGCTACTTGAAAAAACACAAATGTATAAGGCAAACCCATGTTTCAAGGGTCAGGGGATCTGAGGGGTCAAAGGTCATTACAGATGAATGAAAACATAATTACTAACAGATGTCATCATAGGGTGATCTGAGGGGTCAAAGGTAATTACAGATGAATGAAAACATAATTACTAACAGACAGCATCATAGGGTGATCTGAGGGGTCAAAGGTAATTACAGATGATTGAAAACATAATTACTAACAAACAGCATCATAGGGTGATCTGAGGGGTCAAAGGTAATTAAAGATGAATGAAAACATAATTACTAACAGACAGCATCATAGGGTGATCTGAGGGGTCAAAGGTAATTACAGATGAATGAAAACATAATTACTAACAGATGTCATCATAGGGTGATCTGAGGGGTCAAAGGTCACATTCCAGAAAAAGGAGGCACGTGGTGTGGGGGAGGGGTCAAAAAAGGGCACCTAGCAAAGGTCAAAGGTCACCTGTCAAAAAGTTTGATGGAAAGTGCCCCCTATCTCTCTCTCTAACCTCTCTTTCCTGGAAATACATCAGTGCATGAAATGGTTGAAATATTTAACTGTAAAATGAGATAAACTCTAGATGTAGTTGCACCAGAAAAGGAAAAAAAAAAAAAAGACACGTCCGCATAAAAAAATAACATGGAAAACTGAGCATGTGCAGCAACTGAAGAGGAACTGCCGCACGGCTGAAAGAGCTTGGAGAAAAACTAAATTAACTGTACACCATGAAATTCTTAAAAATGGCATTGACACATATAAGAAGACACTGCGAAAGGAGAGGCAATTACATTTTTCAAAATTAATTAATGAAAATAGTAGCAACCCAAAACTCTTATTTTCAACTATTAATCGTCTTTTAAATCCCAGTCCAATAGATAACTGGCTTTCCGAAGCATCTACATCAAAATTTGAATCTCTTGCAATATATTTTAATGATAAAATCACTAATATTCTATCAAGCTTGATGTATCCTAGACCTGTTGTTCAAGAATCTTTGTAACCGCAATCTATAATGTGCGCGTTTAGAAAGCTATCTAAGACAGAGCTCCACAAAATTATTTCACAGTCCAGTTCTTCAACCTGTATTTTAGATCCAATTCCTACCTCATTTTTTAAACAGATTTTAGAGAGTCTTTCTTTTTAGTTTTAAAAAATATATAAATTGTTCTTAAGAAACAGGCACTTTTCCAGACACTCTTAAGGTTGCTGTGGTCAGGCCTCTATTGAAAAAACACAATTTAGATCCATCAGTTTCAAGTAATTTTAGACCAATTTCAATGCTTCCATTCCTAAGTAAAATACTTGAAAAAACACTTTTTGCACAAATAAATGAACTCTTGAATCTGTTTTTGATGAATTCCAATCAGGCTTCAGATCAGGCCATATTACTGAAACAGCATTACTTAAGATAGTAAATGATCTCAGAGTTAATGCTGATAAAAATGCTGAGTGCTGCATTTGACACAGTGGATCATGACATACTTATACATTGCCTGATTTAATTCATACCTTAAGGGTCAAAAGTACTTAAAATATATTGACATTTGCCATCACCACATTATTGCATTCAGTTTTTATTCACAATTTGTTTAGTGTCCCAACTTTTTTGGAATCTGGTTTGTATATGAAAAACGGTCACACACAGAATCATAATAGATACAAACTTCACTTTAAAAAAAATCTCAAACTAAAAATATACCCATATAGACACCCAGCTATTACGACTACGCCACCCCTAATATTATAAAACGGGGACCCCCACTAGGTCACTCAACTAAATGAGTACCTGAGCCAACCAAAATTTCACAGGCACAATCAGGATGTCAAATTGCATTTATATATATATATACTTTTATTTAGAGTTTGACAAAAATATATATTTTTTTAAATAGAAACACTTTAATAATTATTAAAAATTATTGTAAAGATCACCACAGCACACACTCTACCACACTACACTCTAATCTTTCCAAACAAAAAAAACACAACAAGCCACAGCAACACCGTAACAAAATCCACAACCCAGAATACTGGGGCAGTCCACACCTTAACCACAAACAAAAGAAAACAAAAAAATACAAATGCTTCAATAAAAACTTAAAAAAATAACTGGCCTGTGATATGTTATTACAATATTTTACAACAAAACATACAAATAATTTCAACCATCCAGATCTAGCCAGAGTATTAGTATAAAGAAGAGATAGATAATCACTAAAATATATATATATATATATATATATATAAGCAGGGGCTCAATTAAACAGCTGTATCATATCTTAATGAACAAGAGGAAACTTCACACAGTAAAACTTAAAAATAATTTATAGGGAGGGAGAAAACAGTGGCCCGCACTCACCAAGACTGCGGTCCCACTCTACAAAAAAAAAAAAACAATCAAATCACAATAAAAATCAATAACAAAATACGGTAACGCTTTCTTTTACAGTACCCTAAGTTCTAGGTATTAACCAGGTAGTAGTGAGGTACAAACTCTGAAGTACTAAGTAATTATTTTTGGTAACGAGATAGTAAGTACCAGGAAAGTCTTGCCTAATTACACTGAAATATCTAGGTATTAACCAGGTAATAGTGAGGTACAAACTCGGAAGTACTAAGTAATTATTTTGGGTAACAAGATGGTAAGCACCAGGACAGTCTTGCCTAATTACACTGAAATGGAACTAGGTAATAAACAGGTACATGGGTGGTACAAACTCTAAAGTACTAGGTAATTATGTTGGTTAACAAGATGGTAAGAACAAGGACAGTTCAATTTAATTACACTGAAATGTCTCACAGGTTCTAGGTAATAACCAGGTAAGTGTGAGGTAAGTGTGTGTACTAACCCCAGTAACATGATGATAAGTACCAATACAGTTTCCTTATAAATATGCATTTATTCACAGAGAACTGCAGATAAATAAATGATGGGAAGGAGCCTGTCCATGAAGAGAACCATCAATAACAGTGTTTACTGTTCACTGAAAACCAGCAGTAGAATAACAGTATTTTATTATTTAATTAGTTTAAACACTATTACATCAGAATTTACCGTAAAATATAATCAGCAGGAAGGTTTAAGGAGTTTCCAGCGTAAACTCTCTGGAATCTCCGGCTGATGGAGGAGAAATATTAGTTTAAAAATCTGTTAAACTGGCTCTTAAACTGAGGTAAAATTGGAGGATAACTTACTGTACTGTACTTTACTGGGGTAAATTAATTAAAATAACAGACAGCAGTGAGAAGAACAGTGAGAATAGTGGTAATTAGTTTAATCTAAACACTTAAAACTCTTCTTATTCAGGTACAGCAGCTAATAAATGCTCTTTCTCCTCAGAAACTTCAGCAGCGTTTAGCTACAGCCAGTAATTTACCCGCTTCTGAACTTAAACTGCGCCTAAAACCAGCATTTAATTAGTCTAGATTAGTCTAAACTTCTTTAATCTCATCAACTTACCCATAAATTATTAGTGTTTCCTCCGTTTATTAAACAGTTTAAGAGAAACGGGGCTAATTCACTGCTAACTCTGTTAGCTGCTAACAGGCTAATGTGACAGGAATCTGACAGGAGAGCGTCTCGCGCCGAATCACAGCGCGTGAGGGCAGCGCTAATATAAACTACTGCTTTAAAACCACTGAAACTCACCTAAAATCATCTGAAATAACCTGAACTCACCCAAATACTCACATAAAATCGCCTGAACTCACCTGTCTCGCTGCTTCTAGAAACACCCAGGAGGAGTACTGATCTACAAACGCTGAAATAACCGAGTTATTAATGATCAAACTCGCTGATCCTTCCGCCGGGAAATGTAGTGCACTGATTTAAGTGCAATATTAAATCTAAAACCTGTAATCTGTGTGTTAGTGCCAGAATTATACCCTTTAATTATTTAGCCCTTTAATTATTGGTTTACAAAATATGTTTTTATTAAATAGAAAAATAAATTATTATATTATTGTGGTGTCGATTAATGTTATATAAAAGAACCCAACACGAAAATTATCATATATAGCCATTAATAATGGACTTGTAATGCACTAAGACACGATTACAGGTTTTGGATTTTGTATTGCAACGAAAACATAAAAATATTAAGGATTTCAGATGAAATTATAATATTATATACTATTTAATTTCATCTATTTGATATGTATTTTTATTTTAAAAAAGACACGTAAAATAATGTTTCATTTATCCATATAAGCAAACTATGTCTATTAGGATTTTGTTTTGTATATTTAAAAAGATAAATAAATTAATCAATTAAGTTTAAAAATTACTACTGAAACTACTCACTACTACGAATATTAGTTGGCCATGTAATTTGGGGAGAAAATGCAAACATAAGAAATAAAATTATAAAAAAAAAAAAAAAAAAATCATACACAGACTACCTGATCACTCATACCAAATTCTCAAACACTAGAGGTCCCAAGCCTACGTTAGCCACAGACCTCCTCACAAACCTTCTTGCTGTAGTCGAACTTCTGATTAAACTTTTGGGACTTCAGTTTCACGCTTTTCCTGCAAAACTGCCCCAAACTCCAGCCGAAATCCTCTGAGTTCATTCCTTTCCTTCTCATTCCAGACCAAGGAAATGGGAAATACTAGCAAAATTACAGAAGATACAGCCAATCAGCTTCTGTTCCAATACTTTTTTTTTTATATTATAATAATCTGATCTTCTGTATGATTAGAGCAAGTTAACAAGTTGAGTAATACGGTTAATGTTTGAAAGTGAAATATATATTTATATATGATTTAATGTATATTATTTTTGTAGGTATGTGACTATAAATATTTTACATTTAAATTTTTGTTCTAGGAATCAGGTCATAAAACATTTGAATAGATATATTATAGTTTGAACAGAGCTGTAGATGTAAAAACACAGTTTTTAAAGGATCTAGTTTTATATCCAACACTAATCCAGCACACCTACTGTAGCTCTATTCAATACATGAGATTAAAAACACACATTTACACACTGTCCTGTAGAGATGATGTACTGAGAGACTTTATGAGTTAAAGTAAGAAACTGATAAAGTGCTGTAAGGAACTTTACACAGACTTTTGGGTTTAATATATTCACTCTTTTTATTGTTTTATTTTTGCTACATCTTTTTCCTTTCTGACCTGTTCCTGCTGTAACACTAGCTATATGTTTCCCACTGTGGGATTAAACAGATGATCTGATATTACAGTTTTTTTTACAACTGTTTACACACATTTTCCAAGCTCTGTGTCTATTTTTCAAAACTCTACACACAAAACCCACAATTGCTCACACAAAATGCCTCAAATCTCCAGCAAAATGACACACAACATTCAAAATGGCATCAACACATCTCAAAAGCAAGCACTGACTTCACACTGCCAACACCTTTATCATAATATGACATTTTGGATTCATGGTGTGCACACTGTTGATCAAAACCTAAAGCTCTTCTTTCATTCAGGGATTCTGTGTTTATTTCCATACAAAAGTGCAGAGAGACAGTAAAATACTCACAACACACACAAACAGTTTTCAAACCCAAAATATTTATTTTTTCCAAATCAATGTTGGGATTAAGGCGGCCACCGTGAATCGACTCAAGTTTGGCTGGACCCGCAGTCCAGCCTCTCTCATGGTCAACCCATGATTGATCACATGATCAACCAATGTAACCCTAATCTCATCTGAGACAGCTCTCCTTGCTTCCCTTCTTTGCCCTTGTCCTCTTCCCTGTCCAACTCGTCCTCTTCCTCCCCTTCCAACTCCTCCTCCTCGAACCCGAACTCCTCGTGGACGTCCTCTGCCTCTACCAACTCTCCCGACTCTCACTTTGTTTCATTCATGGTTCAAAACAGACATCTTGATATTTGATCTATTTATAGGCATATACTTAGCCAATGATTTGTTGGTGTTCAATACAGTAATGAGTGTTTACACATGTGACGGGTGGGAGTGAAGCACTGGTGATTTAGTGTGGCATTTTGATAGGTTGTGTTTGAAAGATGAAATCAAGTAACTTCCTGTTTGATCTTTGTGTGTTAGGTAGAAACTTGTGTGTAGAGTTTTGCAAAATGTGTGTTTGGAAATTGAAAACTGAGTCAGACACTGAGAATTAGTGTGTGGTTTTGCAGATTTGGTGTGGGGTTATGGCGTTTGAAGGGCATGTTTAGAGAATTGTGTGACAAGTAAAGATTTAGTGTGTAAACAGTTGAAGCTGTAATGAGTGAGTTAATCTGTATCAGTAACTTTAGCTTTACAGATCAGCAGTGGAGTCTTTTAGTGCACTGCCGAGTTAAACACACTATCAGCTCATGAAATAACATCAGTATTATAACGCTGATCTCTGCATGGAGATCTGTGAGACTCTGCAGAAGCTGAAAGATTTGTGGTGTTTTTACCAGAGATGGAGTCGCTCCACACGGTTTACACGTTATCTTATTTTTCGACGTCAGAGGAGAAATATCTCTCTCTCTCTCTCTCTCTCTCTCTCTCTCTCTCTCCCTGCTGAACACTGTGGAGTTAACTTCCAGTCGAGCTCCGTAAGTAACGACAGGTTAATTCCCGGGTTTTGTATTTAACCGCACTGCGCTGCTGCAGGAGAGACGGGTACTGATTGGATGACTACCCCGCTTGTCCCGCCTCTCGACCTTCGCTAAAGTAAGCAGGGATTGGATCTCCTCCTTACTTGTCACTACCTTTTTACAGAACTAAACCAGTTCTGATTGGATTTCGTCCCTAACAAACATTTTCGTCTCATTTTTATTTTTTTAATACTGTTTTTATTTAGTTATCGTCTCGTTTTTGTCTTGAAAAAAAGCTTAGTTGACGAAGACTATGACGAAAATTATTCCTCAACGAAATGAACACTGATTCTAAAGCAGTGATTGGTTGATCTCCTCTGATTTACTCTCTTAGATCTCTGAGATCATCACCCCACAATTTGCTGGCTGGATCTCAGACTCTTCTTTATTCTAAAGGGGAACTCTGGTGTGAAATTAAATAATACAGCGCTTTTAGCCAAAGCTCCCAACAGGCCACAATGCTAGGAGCATAAAGTTACCTGTGGAAAGAAATCACTATTTTTACACCATTAATAAGCCTAAAGCTGTTTCACACTTCATGAGTAGAATTCAGAGAGCCCTGATGTTTAAAAAAATAGGCACAGAGAAATTTTAAAGTGATCAGAAAGTTTACTAACTGTGATTTTTAGTGTTGATAATGCTGAGTTCCCTTTCACTCACAGGGTCTCGCATCACTAATCTACTCATCAATGATGTTCATAAACATCAGGACCTCAGAGCATCTAAGAGCTGTGTGGAAGGAAGAACCTGGATTAGAACTTTCAGAAGAAGAGTGGAATCATGCACTGTGAAAAGGTCCATCACTGTTTACATTTCAGTAGAAACAGAACAGCTTACTTTTATCTAAGTGTTGATAATCTTGTAATAGGTGTTATAAAGCTCTATGAAATTAGAACATGTATGTTTGGAAAGTCCTGTGTTTATCCCTGTATTCAGTCATTTTATTTACTTTTTATTATTTCTTCTTCTTTATGTAATTGTGTAAAATTCATGCATTGTATTGTTGCATGTATTTGTATATTCAGACCTGAAAATGTATAAATCAAGTAAAAAAAAGACTCAGGACTCAAATACTGCAACTCAAATACTTTATTAAATACGTAGGGGTACAGTGGGTTCTCTAAACGAGCAGATTCAACACCAGTAAACAGCAGCCATAGAAAATCAACATACCATAAACGATATATATATATATATATATGGTACATATTACAATATATATATATATATATATATATATATATATATATATATATATATATATTAGGGGTGTCACGATTTCGATGTTTCAATCGATGGAAATTATGTCATGGTCTCGAGCCTCGAAGTGAAAAAGAGGATGGACGATCCCTCCCTCTAAGCTACGCTAATGGTGCAGCACACTGTAGCCAACGCCGCGGACATTGTGACTGATAAAGGGATTTATGTATCGGGTGGTTAGGTGGGCGGACTGTATAGGTGTTGGTAGATGGTATGGTGTCTTCCTGGTGCGTCGGTAAGAATGCAGAAGAGTCGAGAATGAAGTTTAAGGCAGTTTAATGAAATTGAAGACAGCACAGTAATACACAAGGGTCAAATTTGGCTTTACAGATGATCGCAAATACGTGTGTGTGGATGTGTGTATGTGTGTGTGTGTGTGTTTATGTGTGTGTGTGTGTGTGTGGTCTAAGAAAGGAAGGAAGCAAAAATATACAAACTCTGTGTAAATAAACAAACTCTGAAATAAATACATCCAGGCTGGTTATTTAAGGCACAATAAGCTTCCATTGGAAATCTATAAGGCTGCTATATGCTGGGGAAACACTGCCAACTGGTGGCAAACATATGGTCATTACACATAATACTGGCGCCCATTAAACAGCTATTCCAGGCGTGAAAACCTCCACATTAAAACACACGATGGTATTTAGGCTATACTAACACAAATGACAGCTATTAGCACTTTAAAAAGAACAATTAAGGCTTAATGAACTGAAAATAAGGCTCTACAGATTACAAACACAGTCGCAGGAATATTCTACAAGGCTCTACATTACTTTCAGTTTCACTTTCAGGCTAGCGAAATTACACTATCAAAATGGACTAAATTATCAAACATTTAAACATTAAAACAGGACAAATAATACTCACAAATCTTCAATGACGCCCACAAGGAACAAAATTTGACTTTAGAAGATAAATGAAATGACTCTTCACGGAGAAACGTGGAGCCAAACGTCCGTAGCACTCTGCCTGGGAGCAGCTCTCACTGACTGAACTGCCCCTCACTCAAGACACGTGAACACTGAACTTCCCGCGACATGTGAGGACGTAATGACGAGCTCAGAATCTTCAGCGCAGCCAATGGCCTTTCTAACAGTGACTGCTCAAAGAGCAGCTCTTTCTCCAGAGAATGTGAACATTCTCATCTTCTTAAAGAAAAACTTAAAATATATAAAAATAACAGCTGTTTTGTCTAGCCTCAAATATGTTAATAGCTTTGGTACCTTAAGGAGCATCTTTCTCTCAGATAAAGTTAATAATATATCTTTATTAAAGAAAAAGTCTTAAAGTCTTATTTAACTGTTATAGTAGGATAGAGTTCAGTTTGTTAAGGCTCTAATTGTTCTATTATTTTGTACATGACTGTTCCTGCATTTTTTTTATTATATATTTTGTTATGTTGCACATTGCTGTTTTAATAGTGCACACTGCTGCTACCAAAAAAAGCCACTAGATGGTATTACATATATATCTTAATTAAATTATTAAAATGTGACATTAGTGTCTAATGTGGTGTATTACAGATCACTTGTATCACTTTGCATCACTTATATCAAGCCCACCTTTTGAAATAAGATATTGTAAATTTGATGAATCAAACCAATGACTGACCATAGACTAATCTAAAACTGGCATAGGCCTCTCTGCTGTAAAAAAAAAAAAAGAACAAAGAAAATCGAGAATCAAATCGAATCGTGATCCTAAAATCAGGAATAAAATGGAATCGAGGATTTAGAGAATTGTGATATATATATATATATATATATATAACAATAATCACTAACAGTGTGCTGAATGATAAAGGAATAAGGACTTTTTGTGATTATATATATTTATTATTGAAAGAATGTAAAATACAGTTTATCATATACAGATAAAGAATAGATGAAACAAAGCGGTTAAAAAATTAAGAAGAGCAAAAGAGAAAAACAAAAAAACAAAAAGTGACGTTTAAAATTTAACCCACACCAATGGTGACATCACACACACACACACTATACACACTATACACACACACACACACACACACACACACAATACACAGAAACACACACACACACACACAGGGTTATTCTATTTTACACAGAGTCACTGAGGAGCCATAATAAACCCCAATCCCTGCATAGAGGGGCTGAGTAAAGGTGGTGTAGAATGTGTGTAAGTGTGTGAGAGTGTGTGAGTGTGTATCAGAGGAGACTCTGTAGAAGGACAGAGTGCCGGAGGGACAGTCCACATACACTCCTACTCTCCTACAGCCGGAGGGAGGAGTGGAGAGATCAGTGCTGTTATTATTGTGTTCAACAGAGTAATCGTCATCAGTGCAGAACAGACTCCAGGAGTTTATATTCTCTCCAAACATACAGTCTGATCCTCCTCCTTTCCTGCTGATGGTTTTATAACTCAGAGCTACAACAACTCCTCCTCCTCCAAGTATCCCTCCTCCATCTCCTCCTCTCCACTCAGCCTCCCAGTAACAGCGTCCAGTTACACCAGTAACACCAGTATCACCAGTATCACCAGTATCACCAGTATCACCAGTTACACCAGTATCACCAGTATCACCAGTATCACCAGTTACACCAGTTACACCAGTATCACCAGTTACACCAGTATCACCAGTTACTCTCTCTCTACTCAGAACCTGCTGATAATAATCAAATCTCTCTGGATGATCAGGATACGACTGCAGCTCCTCTCTCCTCCACTCCACCCTCCTGTTCTCCTCACTCAGAGAGAGATCAGGGTTTACTGTGTTTAGATCCAGTGTGAAATCACAGCCGTCTGAAAACAAGAACACACACATTACACACACACTACACACACACTACACACACATACTACACACACACTACACACACACTACACACATTACACACACTACACACACACACATTACACACACTACACACACATTATACACACACTACACACATTACACACACTACACACACATTACACACACTACACACACACACATTACACACACTACACACACATTATACACACACACTACACATTACACACACACACTACACACACACTACACACACATTACACACACATTACACACACTACACACACATTACACACACATTACACACACATTACACACTGCACACACACTACACACACATTACACACACACTACACACATTACACACACACACATACACACACTACACACTCACATACACACACTACACACACACTACAACACACACATTACACACACATTATACACACTACACACACATTACACACACAACACACAAACTACACACATTAAACACACTACACACATTACACACACACTACACACACAATACACACACATTATATACACACAACACACAAACACACATTACACACACATATTACACACACATTACACACACACACTACACTCACACTACACATTACACATGCTACACACATTACACACACACTACACACACATTACACACACACTACACACAACACACAAACACACACTACACACATTACACACATACTACACACACTACAGACATCACACACAGACAACACACATTAAACACACACACATTACACACACAGTGTGTGTAATGTGAGTGTGTGTATGTGTGTAGTGTGTGTATGTGAGTGTATGTAGTGTGTGTAGTGTGTGTATGTGAGTGTGTAGTGTGTGTATGTGAGTGTGTAGTGTGTGTAGTGTGTGTGTAGTGTGTGTATGTGAGTGTGTTGTGTGTGCATGTGAGTGTGTAGTATGTGTGTAGTGTGTATGTGAGTGTGTAGTGTGTGTGTGTAGTGTGTGTAGAGTGTGTATGTGAGTGTGTGTAGTGTGTGTATGTGAGTGTGTAGTGTGTGTATGTGAGTGTGTACAGTGTGTATGTGAGTGTGTAGTGTGTGTAGTGTGTGTGTGTAGTGTGTGTGTGTGTGCAGTGTGTGTAGTGTGTGTATGTGAGTGTGTAGTGTGTGTATGTGACTGTGTAGTGTGTGTATGTGAGTGTGTAGTGTGTGTAGTGTGTGTATGTGAGTGTGTAGTGTGTAGTGTGTGTATGTGAGTGTGTAGTGTGTGTAGTGTGTGTGTGTAGTGTGTGTAGTGTGTGTATGTGAGTGTGTAGTGTGTAGTGTGTGTAGTGTGTGTGGTGTGTGTGGTGTGTGTGGTGTGTATGTGAGTGTGTAGTGTGTGTATGTGAGTGTGTAGTGTGTGTAGAGTGTGTATGTGAGTGTGTAGTGTGTGTATGTGAGTGTGTAGTGTGTGTGTGTGTGTGTGTAATGTGTGTATGTGAGTGTGTACAGTGTGTATGTGAGTGTGTAGTGTGTGTGTGTGTAGTGTGTGTGTGTGTGTGTAGTGTGTAGTGTGTGTAGAGTGTGTATGTGAGTGTGTAGAGTGTGTATGTGAGTGTGTAGTGTGTGTGTGTAGTGTGTAGTGTGTGTGTGTAGTGTGTGTGTAGTGTGTGTGTGTGTAGTGTGTGTAGTGTGTGTGTAGTGTGTAGTGTGTGTAGTGTGTGTAGTGAGTGTAGTGTGTGTAGTGTGTGTGTGTAGTGTGTGTAGTGTGTGTATGTGAGTGTGTAGAGTGTGTATGTGAGTGTACAGTGTGTATGTGAGTGTGTAGTGTGTGTGTGTGTGTGTGTAGTGTGTGTAGTGTGTGTGTAGTGTGTGTGTGTGTAGTGTGTGTGTGTAGTGTGTACTCTGTGTGTAGAGTGTGTATGTGAGTGTGTAGAGTGTGTAGTGTGTGTAGTGTGTGTATGTGAGTGTATGTGAGTGTGTAGTGTGTGTAGTGTGTGTATGTGAGTGTGTAGTGTGTGTGTGTAGTGTGTGTATGTGAGTGTGTAGTGTGTGTGTGTAGAGTGTGTATGTGAGTGTACAGTGTGTATGTGAGTGTGTAGTGTGTGTGTGTGTGTAGTGTGTGTGTAGTGTGTGTGTGTGTGTAGTGTGTGTAGTGTGTGTGTGTAGTGTGTAGTGTGTGTAGTGTGTGTAGTGAGTGTAGTGTGTGTAGTGTGTGTGTAGTGTGTGTAGTGTGTGTAGTGTGTGTATGTGAGTGTGTAGAGTGTGTATGTGAGTGTACAGTGTGTATGTGAGTGTGTAGTGTGTGTAGTGTGTGTAGTGTGTGTGTAGTGTGTGTGTGTGTGTAGTGTGTGTGTGTAGTGTGTACTCTGTGTGTAGAGTGTGTATGTGAGTGTGTAGAGTGTGTAGTGTGTGTAGTGTGTGTAGAGTGTGTAGTGTGTGTATGTGAGTGTATGTGAGTGTGTAGTGTGTGTAGTGTGTGTATGTGAGTGTGTAGTGTGTGTGTGTGTTGTGTGTATGTGAGTGTGTAGTGTGTGTAGTGTGTGTATGTGAGTGTGTAGTGTGTGTGTGTAGTGTGTGTATGTGAGTGTGTAGTGTGTGTGTGTAGTGTGTGTATGTGAGTGTGTAGTGTGTGTGTGTAGTGTGTGTATGTGAGTGTGTAGTGTGTGTGTGTAGTGTGTGTATGTGAGTGTATAGTGTGTGTAGTGTGTGTATGTGAGTGTGTAGTGTGTGTGTGTGAGTGTGTGTGTAGTGTGTGTATGTGAGTGTGTAGTGTGTGTGTGTAGTGTGTGTATGTGAGTGTGTAGTGTGTGTGTGTAGTGTGTGTATGTGAGTGTGTAGTGTGTGTAGAGTGTGTATGTGAGTGTGTAGTGTGTGTATGTGAGTGTGTAGTGTGTGTATGTGAGTGTGTAGTGTGTGTATGTGAGTGTGTAGTGTGTGTATGTGAGTGTGTAGTGTGTGTAGTGTGTGTATGTGAGTGTGTAGTGTGTGTAGTGTGTGTATGTGAGTGTGTAGTGTGTGTAGTGTGTGTATGTGAGTGTGTAGTGTGTGTATGTGAGTGTGTAGTGTGTGTAGAGTGTGTATGTGAGTGTGTAGTGTGTGTATGTGAGTGTGTAGAGTGTGTATGTGAGTGTGTAGTGTGTGTATGTGAGTGTGTAGTGTGTGTATGTGAGTGTGTAGTGTGTGTAGTGTGTGTAGTGTGTAGTGTGTGTAGTGTGTAGTGTGTGTGTAGTGTGTGTATGTGAGTGTGTAGTGTGTGTATGTGAGTGTGTAGTGTGTGTATGTGAGTGTGTAGTGTGTGTATGTGAGTGTGTAGTGTGTGTATGTGAGTGTGTAGTGTGTGTATGAGTGTGTAGTGTGTGTAGTGTGTGTATGTGAGTGTGTAGTGTGTGTAGTGTGTGTATGTGAGTGTGTAGTGTGTGTATGTGAGTGTGTAGTGTGTGTATGTGAGTGTGTAGTGTGTGTAGTGTGTGTAGTGTGTGTGTAGTGTGTGTAGTGTGTGTAGTGTGTGTATGTTATTAATAAACATTGTTATTTAATAATAGGTCTTTGCTTCTTCAGTGTTGTAATGTTAATTTTAATTCTGAACAGATTTCGCTCATTTAAAAAGCCTGAAAAAGTTTTTAAAACGCTCAGTTTTAACTTTTTACTCATGAAGAAATGTGGGGTTTAAATCAGGCTCGGGTTCATAATGACAGTTTATTGATTATTTTAATGGAGAGCGTTGTGGATAACTCACACTGCACGTTTGAATGGTTTGTTGTGTTTGAACAGCGACAGATGCAGCTGAAGCTCATTCTCACTCATTCTCTCTCTCATCGTACAGTTTTAGAAATAAAAAATCACATCGAGAAACTGAGTTCAGGCAGAGATAAAACTCAGTTCAGTTCAATAAACCTAAGATTAGTTCATCAAATATTGTAGAAGATAAAGAAGAGGATGAGCTTTTGCTGATTCCATCATTTAAAAGTGAAATGTAATGTAATGTACGTATAGTGTGTGTGTGTGAGTGTAGTGTGTGTGAGTGTAGTGTGTGTGTGAGTGTGTGTGTGTAGTGTGTGTGTGTGTAGTGTGTGTGAGTGTAGTGTGTGTGTGTAGTGTGTGTGAGAGAAAACTTACATTTCTTTAATCCAGGTTTGATTCTTATTTTGCCTCCATGTTCCATTCTAAACACAAACACACACACACACACACACACACACACAAACACACACACACACACACACACACACACACACAGATCAGCAGGGTGTGAGAGTGAAATGCAGAGTTTCTCTCTCTGGGTTTATATTAGTGAACATGGTGAAGGAATATGAAGTTCTGGATTTTCCTGATACACAATAATTAACGTTAATCCTTAAGAAGAAACACCCACTCCTTTATAACACCATTAACACAATTAGAGGAAACCAGAGCCTCAGATTTAAATTTTAATATCTAATAACAGATTCAATATGCTGTCACACTTTAGCTTCTTCTTTTATTCCCAGCCTCTAGGGGGCGTGAGGGAGAATTATAGGGTCTCTGTTTAGAACAGGTGAAGAAGTAAAGGCTGGACCATAAAGATCCAGCTACAAAGGAAACATGGAGTCTTCAACTTTTAACCAACAAACATGTGGACTTTACTTTACTCTAAACTCTGATGAGCTCAATCCATTTTATTAACACCTGAAACGCTGTGATTTATGAATAACGTACATTGAGGGTTCATCACGCTACAAACTCTGTAGTCCAGAACTTTAATCTTTACGTTCTGTCTATGGGCAAACTCTGATCCTGAACTTGGATTATTATTATTCCTGTGTTGATCTGAAGCTGGATAATATGAGTTGCTTTCATCTTATAATATAATTTTAGTTTATAATAGAAAATTCACAACAAAAGTCTGAATACACCACATCTGTATATGCACTGTGCACTTTATTATTAAAATATATTAATTTAACTGAGAAAATGTAGCTCATTCTAACACAGGGTAACTTTGGACTCTTTAAACAGTTGATCACTCTTCTTTTATCTTTAACTGACCCTCATCACTCTATCTAACATCTGCAGCACACCTGAATCTTCCCCCTGAGTATTTCTTCATACCTGAGCGTCTCCAGTGAGTAGTGTGGATCCTCCAGTCTGGCAGAAAGCAGCTTCTCTCCTGACTCTCCTGGGTGGTTGTAGGTCAGATCCAGCTCTTTCAGGTGGGAGGGGTTTGAATTAAGAGCTGAAGCCAGAGAAGAACAGCCTTTTTCTGTGATCATACACCCAGATAATCTAAAGAGAGAGAAAATTAAGTAAGTTATTAACAGAGAGAAAAAGAGTGACAGAGGCAGACTGAGAGAGAGATTATACACTTCTGTATTAAACAGAACACACAACAAACTACTCTAGTCTCTAGGAACACTGGAAAATGAGTCATGAATCCTCTTAAACTTTGTAAATATTGTAATTAGTAATATAATACAGGAAATTGTCAAATCCTGCACCTAACAGCTGGAGTTATGCATAGGGCTCAGCCAGGATCTACTACTCACTCAACTAACAACAATAGCCAAAACCACCACAATCTGATACTGGCTCGACAAGGATCCAGAAGCACAGCCTAACACTATGTTCATGGTCCATCGCCTCAACTGCCAAGTAACAGACCTACCGAAAAATAACCAATGAACAAACAGAATCCCTCCTTAATCTAAGCTCACTTCCTTAATCTATGGCAACAACACACTAACCACAGCACCCTACCTAAGCACAATCACACACAATAAATGACATAAGTTGCGTGAGCAGAACACAGCAACCACTACCATCTGATACTGGCTCGACAAGAATCCAGAAGCATAGCGAACTATGTTCATGGTCCGTGCCTCAACTGCCAAGTACTCAGACGTCTGCAAAAACCCATGAGACAACTTACTACAAGAACTGCAAGACCACACCAATCCCCTTCATCCAAACTCTAACACAAACTTCAGTGCAAGCTCTTCTCAGGGGTCTTCAGGTAGGCACCTTCCTTCGTCAGTGTTTCGCTTAATTAGGCCCACGACACCTTCAGAAGGCTCAACAGTGAAGTCTGGCGTCCCAGACCCACCCCCCTCCAAGCCTGCTGTAGAAGCACAAACTCATTCCCTTCCCCACGTAGCCTCAGCCCTTCTGAACCACAACCACTGACTAGATCTTCAGCTACATCTGACAACTCCTTCACTACTGTCCTCAGCACACGACCTCTAATTCCGAATTCAGACAGCAGTCTTGTGGCAGACTTCGCAACAAAGCCTCTAGTACCTACCTCCACCGGTCTAATATACGCTTGCTAGGGTTGTCACGATACCAAAATTTTGACTTCGATACCGATACCAACTGTAGTATCACGATTCTCGATACCAAAACGATACTTGGAAGAAAAAAAAACAATAAAAATATCTGAACATAAAATGTTTATTTTTGACTGAACTGGATTGAACACTGAACAATCGGTGCAAACGTTTTTATTCTAAAATGAAACATTTGAACAAAAAACTAGTTTCGTTATTATAACCTTAACTAAGATAAGAGATAAGATAATCCTTTATTAATCCCACAATGAGGAAATTTACCATGTTACAGCAGTGCAGAGTAAAGGACAGAGAAACAGGTCAGGAAAAGGTAAATACAAATAATGATAAATCTATACATACAGAAAACCTATTGTAGGAAAATATATAAAGAGTTTAAAAAATTATATATAGTAAAAGAAAAAAATATATATACATCTAGTGCATAGAGATATGATTATGGTAGGGTGGACCAGTATTATTGCACAAGAGTAACAGTGAATAAATATCAAATAAATAATAGATAAAAACAAAAGTGAGAAAAAAAATATTGCACATTAAATAAATTGCACAAATGATGATCACAGTACTCGTAGTGAGATGGATATTGCACACGGTAAGCATCACAGCTACACTGAGTAGTATGTAGGTTTGTATGAAGTCCTGAGATAGTAAACTAGTGTTTACTGGGAGCACGGTGTGTTGTAAAGTCTGATGGCGTGTGGAACGAAGGACCTGCGGAATCTCTCCTTCACACAGCGTGGGTGCAGCAGCCGGGTACTGAAGGAGCTGCTCAGTGCTGTCAGAGAGTGATGCATGGGATGGGACAGGTTCTTCAGCATGTTGTTAAGCTTAGTCCTCATCCTCCTGTTTCCCACCACCTCCACTGGGTCCAGAGGACACCCCAGGACAGAGCTGGACTTCCTGATGATTCTGTCCAGTCTCTTCCTGTCAGCGGTGGAGATGCTGCTGCCCCAGCAGACCACTCCATAAAAGATGGCTGATGCCACCACGGCATCAAAGAAGGTCCTCAGTAGTGTCCCTCGCACGCCAAAGGACCGAAGTCTCCTCAGGAGATGCAGTCTGCTCTGACCTTTCCTGTAGAGAGCAGCCGTGTTGTCAGTCCAGTCCAGCTTGTTGTTAAGGTGGACACCTAGGTACTTGTAGGACCTCACTATCTCAATATCCGAGCCCTGGATGTTCAGAGGCACCGGAGGAGAGTGTTTGGTCCTGCGGAAGTCCACCACCAGCTCTTTGGTTTTTCCTGCGTTGATCTGCAGGCAGTTCCTCTGGCACCATTTCACAAAGTCCTGTGTCAGTTCTCTGTACTCCTTGTCATCTCCATCACTGATGAGTCCGACGATAGCAGAGTCGTCTGAGAACTTTTGCAGGTGGCAGCTGGCAGAGCTGTACTTGAAGTCTGCAGTGTAGAGGGTGAACAAGAAAGGAGCAAGAACTGTTCCCTGTGGAGCCCCCGTGCTGCAGATGACCATGTCAGACTGACAGCCCTGCGTTCTCACATACTGCGGTCTGTTAGTAAGATAGTCCAGAATCCAGGTGGTGAGGTGATGGTCCAATCCTGTGACCTCCAGCTTGTCCTTCAGGAGCATGGGTTGGATGGTATTGAAAACACTGGAGAAATCAAAGAACATGATTCTCACAGTACTCCCAGCATTCTCCAGGTGGGACAGAGATCTGTGTAGCAGGTGGAT
The DNA here is from genome assembly GCF_023375975.1 of Astyanax mexicanus. Taxonomy (NCBI): domain Eukaryota; kingdom Metazoa; phylum Chordata; class Actinopteri; order Characiformes; family Acestrorhamphidae; genus Astyanax; species Astyanax mexicanus. The sequence continues at coordinate 131,542,068 of NC_064408.1, read as the reverse complement.
GATGGCATCTTCCACTCCAATGCCAGGTTGATAGGCAAACTGAAGTGGCTCCATTGATGAATTCACCAGGGGGCGAAGGTGGATGAGGAGCAGTCTCTCCAGGGTCTTCATCAGGTGAGATGTAAGTGCCACTGGCCTGTAGCTGTTGAGGTCTTTTGGATGCGGGGTCTTTGGAATTGGTACCACACAGGATGTTTTCCACAGCTGTGGAACCCTCCCTAGCCTCAAACTCAGGTTAAAAATGTACTGGGTCACAGTGCACAACTCGTTGGCACAGGTCTTCAGAACTCTTGAGCTGATGCCATCTGGACCCGCAGCCTTTCTGACCTTGATCTTCTTGAGTGCACATCTCACCTGGGATGTTGTGAGTGTGAGGCTGGATTGTGGGGGCTGAGTGCTGGAGCTTGTGTCAGCAGAGGATCCGTCTGGTGGTGACTTTGGGTTGAGAGAGGGAGGGGTGGGTGTAGGGCAGCATGCTGGTAGTGCCAGACGGGGAGATTTCTGCAGTGATGTTTGTGCAGTGGGGGGAGTAGGTGCGTGATCAAACCTGTTGAAAAACAGATTGAGTTCGTTTACCCATTTTTGATCCCCCACTGCCTGAGAGTCAGGTTTCCTGTGGCCTGAAATAGTTTTGAGGCTATTCCAGACTCTGCTGACATTATTGTGCTGCAGTTGGTCCTCCATCTTCCTCCTGTAACTGGCTTTACCATCCCGGATCTTTCGTCTTAACTCCCTCTGTGCAGATTTCATTCTGTCCTTGTCACCTGACTTAAATGCCCTCTTTTTCTCCTTCAGGAGAGCTTTAATATCAGGCTTGATCCATGGTTTGTTGTTGGAGAAACACCGCACAGTTTTGGTGGGTACAGTGTTCTCCACACAAAAGTTGACATAGTCCGTTATGCAGTGTGTAAGGCCCTTAATATCGTCCCCGTGAGGATCACACAGTTCCTCCCAGAGTGTCGTGCTGAAACAGTCCTTCAGAGCCTCTTCAGTCTCTGCAGTCCATTTCTTCACAGTGCGGGTGACAGCTGGTTCTCTGTGTACGAGAGGTTTGTACACAGGCAGGAGATGAACCAGGTTGTGGTCTGATCTTCCTAGAGGGGGGAGGGGTGATGAGTCATATGCCCCCTCTGTATTGGCATAGAACAGGTCCAGTGTTTTATTGTCTCTGGTGTGGCAGGTAACGTACTGGGTGAAGGTAGACAGGGTTGAGGATGGAGTGCAGTGGTTAAAGTCTCCTGAGATCACAAGGAGGGCCTGTGGGTGTTGGGTCTGAATCCTGCTCACAGCTGAGTGCAGGACGTCACAGGCAGTATCAGCGTTAGCAGGCGGCGGCACGTAAGCAGTTATCGCGATAGCGTGCGTGAATTCCCGTGGGAGATAGTACGGTCTCATGCTAACGGCTAACAGTTCAATGTCCTTGTAGCAGATTTGCTCTTTAATAGTGATGTGCCCAGGATTACACCATCTATCATTCACAAACACTGCCAGTCCTCCTCCTTTCCTCTTACCGCTCTCCTCTGTCCTGTCCGCCCATATGAGGTGAAATCCATCCAGAGAGACGAGCGTGTCCGGAGCTAGCGCTGTTAGCCACGTCTCTGTAAACAGCATAACGCTACACTCACGGAATTCCCTCTGGTGTCGGGTCAGCGCCGCCAACTCATCCATCTTATTGGGGAGAGATCTCACATTCCCCATGATGACAGAAGGAAGAATGGGTTTGTAGCGTCTCCTTCTCGCGCGCCGCTGAGCACCCGCACGACACCCCCGCTGCCTCCTCTTTAGCTCACGGGGGATCTCGGGCTGCTCCCCTGGAGGTAGCCTTGTTATGCTAAAGGCTAACAGCTGATCCCGGCTATAAACAAAGAGACCGTCTGCTGGATCCGCGGTCGCGTGTGTAATGTGCCAGAAAAACAAAACAAAGAAAAGCACAAGCTTGACCAGTTTAGTGTCCATGGTGTGCGGACAGTTTAAAAAGTACTTAAACTTAGAATTCTATAAAAAAAAGAGAGAAAAAACAAGAGAAAAAGCTCACGAAGAGCAGGAGCTGCTGTAACTGGCTGCCACTCGAGCGGCGCCGGAAGATTAAACACATTATCAAACAATATTAAACAGATATAAACATTTACCGTGTGCGCCTTTAGACCTTGTGTTAGCTATGGTTGTTGTTCTCCCTCTGCTACTAAGATAGTCGTCTCTCTCTGCCGCCAAAGTTAGTTATGACCCACAATTCTACAGTTATCCGCGTCACGTCACGTGACTCATTATGCTCCACAGTAAAGCAGCACTGGACCAAATACTCTTTTTTAACCAAATATTATTTTAGAGACGTATATTTATAAAGACATTTCACCCTCATTTTTAGACCTGTTCATATTGTTTTTTAGCCCTATTTAACAACCATGTGAAATAAAAACAACAATTAATTTATAATAATAAATAAACATAAATATTCTAATTAACATGTCATTCTGACAGTTACAGTAACATTTGCCACAAGTCTTTTTTTACCCTGTTACTAACCCTAGTCTAAAATTTGTTTAGCATATCTTTCCACCACTCCACCTAAAATTCCAATTTAATTGCTCTAGACTGGTAGTTTCAAAGCATGCTGTCATTCTATAGAAGCTAATGTTTTATTTTAGATCAAATTTATATCTCCTTCAGAAATAATCTTATTCAAGATGTTTATCATTTTACTAAATTTTAAACACTGACGTTTAGCAAACAAGTGAACATTTTACACAACTTTTCATTCCATCTTAAATATGGCAGCTTGACCAGCAGAATCAAAGGGTTTAATTTTATATGCAATCATATAATTCAATTCTCAGATATGGAATTCCATAAGACTGACCTGAGAATCTGTAGTTTACAGTGTGAACTCTTCAGTCCAGCAGAGAGCAGCTCCACTCCTGAATCCTGCAGGTCATTGTTACTGAGGTCAAGCTCTATCAGTGCTGAATCCGAGATGAGTACTGATGCCAGTGTTTCACAGGCGTTTGTACTGAGACTGCAGTGATCCAACCTTCACATTTAATATTATAATTAGCTTTCAGAAACTCTAAAATGAAGTAATTGCTAAACCTATAGGGTAAAGGGCATTTACCTGTACCTAACACAATAAATTTTTATTAGTTTAAAGAATATCAATATAATTACAGGCTCAGTGTATGTATAAGGAACAAAAGGCAGCTTAAACATGTTACAGTTGTGGTCAAAAGTTTACATACACTTGTAAAAAAACATAATGTTATGGCTGTCTTGAGTTTTCAATAAGTTCTACAACTCTTATTTTTCTGTGATAGAGTGATCGGAACACATACATGTTTGTCACAAAAAACAGTCATAAAATTTGGTTCTTTCATAAATTTATTATGGGTCTGCTGAAAATGTCACCACATCTGCTGGGTCAAAAATATACATACAGCAACAAAATTTGTCAATTTTGGTGATGTAGCGAGTTGTGTCAATCAAATTAGCTTCATGTCATGGCCTCTTCACTTCTTGTAAGTGATTCTGATTGACTACAGCTGTTGACTTCTCATGAGCCCATTTAAATAGGGCTCATTTGACCCAGTGATTAGACTCAGCTACAAAAGCTACAATGGGAAAGTCAAAGGAACTCAGTGTGGATCTGAAAAAGCGAATTATTGACTTGAACAAGTCAGGGAAGTCACTTGGAGCCATTTCAAAGCAGCTACAGGTCCCAAGAGCAACTGTGCAGACAATTATACGCAAGTATAAAGTGCATGGAACAGTTGTGTCACTGCCACGATCAGGAAGAAAACGCAAGCTATCACATGCTGCCGAGAGGAGATTGGTCAGGATGGTCAAGAGTCAACCAAGAATCACCAAGAAGCAGGTCTGCAAGGATTTGGAAGCTGATGGAACACAGGTGTCAGTCTCCACAGTCAAGCGTGTTTTACATCGCCATGGACTGAGAGGCTGCCGTGCAAGAAAGAAGCCCTTGCTCCAGAAAAGGCACCTTAAGACTCGGCTGAAGTTTGCTGCTGATCACATGGACAAAGATAAAACCTTCTGGAGGAAAGTTCTCTGGTCAGACGAAACAAAAATTGAGCTGTTTGGCCACAACACCCAGCAATATGTTTGGAGGAGAAAAGGTGAGGCCTTTAATCCCAGGAACACCATGCCTACTGTCAAGCATGGTGGTGGTAGTATTATGCTCTGGGGATGTTTTGCTGCCAGTAGAACTGGTTCTTTGCAGAAAGTAAATGGGATAATGAAGAAGGAGGATTACCTCCAAATTCTGCAGGAAAACTTAAAACCATCAGCCCGAAGGTTGGGTCTTGGGCGCAGTTGGGTGTTCCAACAAGACAATGACCCAAAACACACATCAAAAGTGGTAAAGGAATGGCTAAACCAGGCTAGAATTAAGGTTTTAGAATGGCCTTCCCAAAGTCCTGACTTAAACCCCATTGAGAACATGTGGACAGTGCTAAAGAAACGGGTTCATGCAAGAAAACCATCACATTTAGCTGAACTGCACCAATTCTGTCAAGAAGAGTGGTCAAACATTCGACCTGAAGCTTGCCAGGAGCTTGTGGATGGCTACCAAAAGCGCCTAGTTGCCGTGAAAATGGCCAAGGGACATGTAACCAAATACTAATGTTGCTGTATGTATATTTTTGACCCAGCAGATTTGGTGACATTTTCAGCAGACCCATAATAAATTTATGAAAGAACCAAATTTTATGACTGTTTTTTGTGACAAACATGTATGTGTTCCGATCACTCTATCACAGAAAAATAAGAGTTGTAGAACTTATTGAAAACTCAAGACAGCCATAACATTATGTTTTTTTACAAGTGTATGTAAACTTTTGACCACAACTGTATATAGCCTCTAGTATAGCATTAATATTTAGTAAGACCTGTTAACAATATCACATTTCTATTACACTTTGTATATCAACCTTTTTGCAGTTTAGTGATTTAAGATTGTTTTGTTTAGTTATTTCTGGAATCTTTTAAATGTATAATTATAATCATCAGATATATCATTATTATTATTATTATTATTATTATTATTATTATTATTATTATTATTATAGAATAGTTATTTACTACTATATAAAAAGTATCCCTAAGGAAAATAGTACTTACAGAGCTCGCCGTGTGTTTTTCACCACAGGCAGTAATCTCCTCAGTCCTTCTTCTGATGCTCTGTATTTTTTCAGTTCAAACTTCTCCTGAGTTTCCTCTGACATCATCAGCACAAATACCAGAGCTGACCACTGTGTGGATGAGAGTTCCTGTGTTGAGAGTGTTCCTGAGTTCAGGAAGTTCTGGATTTCTCCTGTGAGTGAGGTGTCTTTCATTTCACTTAGACAGTGGAAGAGATTGATGGTCTTTTCAGAAGATTTCTTCTTTTTGAGTTTTCTCTTAATGTAGCCTATAGTCCCCTTCAGATCCTCTTTGTTTATCTCTATTTCTGGCTGTAGACTCTTGAGGAGCCTCTGATTGGACTCCAGAGTGAGGCCAAAGAGGAAGCGGAGGTAAAGATCCAGGTGTCCATTTTTACTCTTCATGGCTTTCTCCACAGCTGTCTTCAGAAGATTATCCAGTGTGTGTTTGTACCTCCATTTTATTTTCTCCCACCAGGTCTGGAAGAGTGGATTACTTTCATCACTGGATGTGATGAAAACAAACACAGCAGCGAGGAACTCCTGGAAACTCAAATGTACAAAGCTGTAGATCTTCTCTTCCTTTTTAAAGATCTGGGTACAGACTCCAGAGTGCACTACGGCTTCTTCTACCTCAATATCACACTCTTTCAGATCTTCCTCATAGAATATGAGCTGTTCTTTTTGTAGCTGAAGAAAGGCTAATTTTGCCAGTTTCAGTACACTCTCTGCTTCCATTTTTTCTCTCTTAGATGATGGAACTGCACCATCCACGTTCTGTTCTGGGTTGTATTTCTCACTCTTCTGTCTTGTGTGAAAGATCAGGAAACGAATGTACATTTCTGTAAGAGTTGTGGGAGCATTTTCCATCTCTTTGTCTTTCTTAATCATTTCCTGAAGAACAGAGACTGAGATCCGGCAGAAGACTGGAATGTGACACAAGATATGAAGACTTCTTGCGGCTTTGATATGTGAAATGATTCTGCTGGCTTCATCCTGGTTTTGGATTCTCTTTCTGAAGTACTCCTCCTTCTGTGAGTCATTGAATCCACGGATTTCTGTAATGATCAGGAAGTATTTTCGTGGGATCTGATTGGCTGCTGCAGGTCGAGAAGTTATCCAAATAACAGCAGTGGGAAGCAGCTCTCCTTTAATGATGCCTGTTAGCAGTTTATTCAGAGAGATATTCGCTTGTGCATTTAATACTTTCTCTTGATTGAAGTTTAGAGGAATCTTGCTTTCATCCAGTCCATCTAGAATCAAAGCTACAGTGTACTTACCGTTTAAAATCTCCATTACATCTTCTATGTAGAGTTCAGGGTGAAAATAGTGTAAAAGATCTGAAACCGTGAGGGAATTCTCTTTAATCAAATTCAGCTCCCGAAAGGGAAGAAACAGAATGAAATCTAAATCCTGGTTGTGCCTTTCCTCAGCCCAGTCCAGAATAAACTTGTGTACAGAGGCTGTTTTACCTACGCCAGCAATTCCCAGTGTAAGAACTTTTGTACCAGACTTATTTTCTCCAGACTGCACTTTAAAAATTTCAGTGAAGTTGACTGATGTTTCTCCTGGTTTGGGATAAAATCCTTCCATCTGTCTCACTTCATGCTGAGTGTTTACTCCTCCTGTGCAGCCTTTAACCACATAGAGTTCAGTAAAAATGTCTTTCAGAGGAGCATAATCCCCTTCCTGTGACGTCCCTTCATACAGGTTTGCAAATTTCTTCTTAAACTCCTCTTTTAGTTTTAATTGGATTTTATCTGATGCAAGGAAAAAAAATTAAATATAGTGACTCATTGTCATTAATCAAAATATTTCACTTTCTGTGTAACATCATTGCATTACATTTTATAATGTAAATACATATTTAGTAGCTTTTAATATTATTAAAGACAAGATAAGACTAAGGTTCACTACAATAAAATATAAAATATAAAATCATAGCACAAATGTGGCTAATTTTCTGCATATAACAGTATAACACACAAACTGCATTACACGCCAAATGCAAAGAAAAAGTGCATACCACTACAGAGTTACAGTATATTAGAAAGGCCATGGTGTTTATTGCTAATGTTTCATGGTCATTGGTAATGTTCATGTATTAACACAGAATAACAGCGATTATTTAATGAGTTTACCTGCAGTCAATGTAGTAGAAGAGGCTGCTGAACTCTCACTCCTTACCTGTCCTCTACCTGCTCCACCTGAGGGAGAGCACAGCAGTACAGAATAAGAAACAACATCAGATAATCCAATCACAAAAACACTGAACTGAGCACTAGTCTTTATTATTACTCAACTAAATACAAAAAACTAAATAAAACAGTCTAAATACACAGGTTCTGTTCTGTAAAATGTTAATTTTATTTTTTGTCAATGTACATTATTCTTTAATAATTTATATATAATTGTATCCCTAGTTGAAAGGCCAATTACCCCATCCACTCATTGGGACTCCCCCTATCACTAGGAGGGTAAAGGCCAGAGCACGCCTCCTCCAATACATGTGATAATGCAGCATCACAGTCAGCTAACAGAAGCCACAATGAGAGTGATGAGAGCTGCTGATGAAGAAGCAGCATAACCTACTGTACTCTCTCTCTCTCAGACTCCGGCTGCTGATGGAGAAGCAGCATAACCTACTGTACTCTCTCTCTCTCAGACTCCGGCTGCTGAAGGAAAAGCAGCATGATCTACTGTACTCTCTCTCTCTCTCTCTCTCTCAGACTCCGGCTGCTGAAGGAAAAGCAGCATGACCTACTGTACTCTCTCTCTCTCTCTCTCAGACTCCGGCTGCTGATGAAGAAACAGCATGATCTACTGTACTCTCTCTCTCTCTCTCTCTCTCAGACTCCGGCTGCTGATGAAGAAACAGCATAATCTACTGTACTCTCTCTCTCTCTCTCTCTCTCTCAGACTCCGGCTGCTGATGAAGAAACAGCATAATCTACTCTACTCTCTCTCTCTCTCTCTCTCTCTCTCTCAGACTCCGGCTGCTGAAGGAAAAGCACCATGATCTACTGTACTCTCTCTCTCTCTCTCTCTCTCAGACTCCAGCTGCTGATGAAGAAACAGCATAATCTACTGTACTCTCTCTCTCTCTCTCTCAGACTCCGGCTGCTGATGAAGAAACAGCATAATCTACTGTACTCTCAGACTCCGGCTCTCTCTCTCTGCAGTAGTGCCTGTGTTTAAGGGTTCATATGCTTGCATCTTTATAATAATCAAATAAATATAATCTAACAAATATATTCATTATTTATTCTGTTTTTATTTGTATCAGAACAATCTTAATAAAACTGACCACAGTGTAGTAAAATTATACAGAAACAAAAAAAAATCTATTTGTGTACTTTTTACAATCACTGTCTGAAAAAGGCAGTAAACAAGTTTTTTCCTCTTATTCCTCTTTTACTTTACCTTTTATAGTTTTCAGATGTTTCAGATATTTTTACCTTCATGCTGAGATTCAGCTCCAGTGTGAATATGAACTGAGCCATAAAAATTTCCATGTAGAACAGGTGCAATGACATTCCCTCCAGTCTGAGCTGTGGTGTTCTGGACCAGTTCACTGGGAGCTGTGGGGTTCTGGGTTGTGGTGGTCTGGACCAGTTCACTGGGAGCTGTGGGGTTCTGGGTTGTGGTGTTCTGGACCAGTTCACTGGGAGCTGTGGGGTTCTGGGTTGTGGTGTTCTGGACCAGTTCACTGGGAGCTGTGGGGTTCTGGGTTGTGGTGGTCTGGACCAGTTCACTGGGAGCTGTGGGGTTCTGGGTTGTGGTGGTCTGGACAGGACTGATTTGATCTGTGTTCACATGAGAGCAAAAGTCTGAGTTTCAAGTGTATCAAAATTCTCACAGTCAAAACTCAGAATCAACCAAAGGTGGATAGAGTAGCCAAAGGCAGAACTTTTGTAAAAGTAATTTGTACAAAAATTATTTTGTTAAATAACTGAATAACTGTCAGTCCTGACTTTGTCAGTCTGCCTATTCAGGACAATTGTCCCCCCCAAAGACTCCATTTCCCAGCAATCTCAGCCCATGGACTACAATGACTCGGCACGTGACTCTGCAGCGTTCAGCCTTTCTCACATTCTGATTACACATTTCCCACATCTGTTTGCACCTGTATAAATAGCCCTCTGTTCCCTTTGTTCCTCGCCGAGTATTAACTAGGTTTCTAGCACTGTTATGACGCGTTTTCCTGACTTTCTTGAATTCTTGTTATCGACCCTTTTCTGCTCTTAGTTTTCTCTCTTGCCTAGCCCTCTGGTTTTATTGTGGATTTTTGTTACTGACCTTGTTTCCTCCTCTGACTACTATCTTGCCTTTCCCTGTTTAACCTGCATGTTTTACCGTGTACTGACTACGTTCTAGTATGATGCTTTGGATCTGTGTTTATAATAAACCTGTGTTTTCTAATCTGCATTGTCTCTCGTGGTTCCTGGCCCTGCTGACAACAATAAGCTGTAATTAGTCTAATGTTATACTGTTCATCTGCAGCTTTATTACTATAAATACTGCTGTCGTTCTGAAATTACAGATGGACAGAATTTTTTGTATCAAATTTCTTGCAGTGTTTAGTGAACCAGGGGGTGGGGCTGTAAACCCATGACTGTTTAAAACCCTGTGACCTTTAGCACTGTGTGTTGTTGACCTCTCCAGAGAGTAGATTTAGTGCAGGGTGTAGGGAGTGATGTGGGACGGATCTGTAAACTCTGATGTGTGAAGAGCACTTATAACTATGCGTTATAACAAGAGGACAATGTAAACGTGAGGAAAACTAGGTGTCTTTTCTCTAAACATTGCATTCGGGTTCGGGGCTCATTAAAAATCGTTCAGCCCAGGACAGATGTTGCTCCTGGTGAACGGACTTGTACAAGGTCCTGAAGGAAGCTTTCAGAGATGTGTTTGAATTAAGCAACAGAAAATGTGCATTGAATTAAAAATGACTCATTACTTATGGTTGTAATGTGTAACGTGAGGAACAAAGGTGAATATAATGGAGTAAAAGATTTCCGACATCACAAATGTACTCAAGTAAAAGTGTTAAAAAATATAATGTAATTAAGTAAACGTAGCATGTTACTACCCACCTACCAATCAATTATTCTCTGTCAGCAAATTTCTTAAAAAACTCTTTTCTTTTCATGTTTTAGACAAAATGTGTGAGAGTGGACCTGGAAGAAGCGCTAGAGAAAACTTAAATCATGTTACCTTATGATTTCCAATATTTGTTCATTAGTATTTCTTTATTTTTTATCTAAATATAAGAAACTATATAAGACATTAGTTAAAAAAATGATTGATCTTGTCCAAGAAAGAAAGAGAAAGGAAAGAAAATGGGGGAGGAGCATCTGCTACATCACCTTTTTGATCTGGATCGTCCTCCAACACTTGTGGATCACCTTCCATCCTGTAGGACTGCTCCTGTAGAAGGAGAGTAGATTCAGGTTTAGTGGAGGATTTCTGGTAAAGATGTAGAAGTTCCTGGATTTCTGAAGGAGGACAGAACCCATGTTTTAATGTTATTAGTAACATCTACAAAACACCAACCACTCCTTCTTTAAGAAGCTTTACTGGATCAGTGATGGTCAGGAGTGAAGTGGGTGTTTGAGGAGAATTAGGTCAAACAAACAACATAAAGAAACACAAAGAAATCAGACAACACAGTAATTTACATTACATTTCTATAAAATAATTCTCCAGTTTAGGATAATATTTACTGTACATATTGAAACTGTAGCAGAGGAGTGTTAAAAGTAAAGATCAGAAAGTTCATATTAAAAGACATTGTTCATGTATCCTGTAGAATCCAGAGAGAAAGAGTAAAAATAAAGAGTGTAATTAAATGAAATGATCTTACCTGCTGTGAGCAGAGGTGTATCAGTCCATGAGCTTTTAGTCCTCAGCTTCTAAACTCCTGTACTTTTAGATCTGGAACAGAGGATAGAATTTAGCTTTTAGATCATTCTGATCATAAACTTTCCATATAAAACCTCTTCTGATCTGTAGAGGAAGCTTTTAAAGCCAGACTTCAGTGCAGCTCCGTTATAAAACTGATGAGTAAAGAGAGCAAGCAGATCTGCGTAACAGGAAACAGTTTCACAACTCAAACTCAGACACAGCTACATTCAGTTCTGTATCTTTTAGAGACTCTGAAGGTATTAGATCAGAGTAGAAATAGAAGAGAACAGTAGAGTTACAGAAGCAGATCTACAGAAATCCAGTGAAGTGGGGGAAACCGGTGAAGTTTAGAATACGCTAATTTACAAGGAGATTTACTATAATAGATTTGTAGTGTTTTGTGAAAATTTTAACTTTTGAAGAAATCCACTAGAAGTTGTGCTGACTAGAAATATTTAGTTCAGAGAATTATTTTTATGTTTAAAAAAAAATCTCTTTACATTTTTCGTTTAAGTCTGATTAAATTCTATGAAATGTTTATTGTATAAATTCTGCTGACTTTCCTGTAGCTCCTTCGACACTGAGGCCAGGCAGTTCACTATTATATAACACACTCACACACACACACACACACACACACACACACACACACACACACTCACACACTCACACACTCACACACACACACACACACACACTCACACACTCACACACACACACACACACACACATATTTAAATCCCAAGAGAAGCAGCAGCAGACTGTGGAGAATGACTACACACTGACGGTGGGAGGGGACGCCCAAAGTACCACAGGCAAATATCGTCACGACCACCATCAGGTAAAAACCCCTGCAGAATTGTTTAGTATGTTTAGTATTATTATAATAATTAGTGTAATGTTGTGGTTTGTTTGCTTCGGTTGTTGAGTGGTTTATCAAATCAATGATAATTTTAATAAGAAGAGTTCAGAATCAATAAATGGTGTTTTTTAATTATAGCTTTCATCTGTCTCAGCATGCTCTCCACCAGTCTTACACACTGCTTTTGGATAACTTTATGCTGCTTTACTCCTGGTGCAAAAATTCAAGCAGTTCAGTTTGGTGGTTTGATGGCTTGTGATCATCCGTCTTCCTCTTGATTATATTCCAGAGGTTTTTAATGGGGTTCAGGGCTGGAGATTGTGCTGTAATGACAGGATCTTGATCTGGTGGTCCTTCTTCCACACCTTAATTGATCTGTGTGGAATTGAACATTGTCCTGCTGGAAAAACAGAGTTGGGGAACATTACTAGAACGGAATAAAATAAGTTTTATTCCAGGATAATCTTGTATGCAACTTGATTCACATGTCATTCACAAAGACTAAACTGCCCAATTCCAGCCTTGCATCTCCAGATCATCACGATCCTCCACCATGTTTCACAGTGGGTGCAGGTACACCTCTGCAGATCTCCATCTAAACATTTGATGGCCAGGTCTTTGAGCAAAGCCTTGAGGCTCATCAGAGAAGATGATCTTACTCCAGTCCTCTATAGTCCAAGTCTTATGATGTTTTACAAACTTCATCCTGGCTTTTCTTTGCTTCTCATTGAAAAAGGTCACTTGATGTAGTCCTGCAGTTGCTAACTGACATTTAGGTAAATTGATGGTCAATCTCCAGACCTGAACCCCATTAAAAAACTCTGAATGTAATCATGTAAGATTTAAGATGGTAACAAGCCATCAAACAAAGCTGAACTGCTTGAGTTTTTGCGCCAGGAGTTGAATAAGGTTATTCAAAAGCAGTGTGAAAGACTTCATGCAAGCTGTGATAAAAAAATGGATAATTTCACCAAATATAGATTTCTGAACTCTAGAAACATTAGCATTGTTGTTTCTATATGAATATGAACTTTGCATTATTTAAGGTTTAAAAACACTGTACCGTTTTCATTATTTTGAGCATCTGCACATAAATGCTCTGAATGGCAATATTTGTATTTGTAACCTGGGAGAAATGTTGTAAACAGGAAGTTATGAAAGATGGAAACCAGTGCAGAAATAAAACCCACAGCTCAGCAAAGGGCAGGGCTACTGTGGTCGATTTCACTTCCGCTTATGAAGGATTATAGTTTCCTTCAGTCACATGATCACTTCTGAGAAACCACACTCAACCAGGTCTACAGCTCCAAACTTAAATTAGCACTTCTTTTATAAAATTAAGAGCAGATTTATTGTATTATTATAAGTATACATTAACCTTAAATAGATATATACACAATCATGTGTGACAGGATGAATTATTATTAGTATTATTTCTTATTAAAGCACAATTTTATTAGTAGTATTAATTGTTAGATTTTAGACAATTAATCTGTTGTTTAGAGGGTTGATGATTTGTTTAGTTAATTAATGTAATGGTTTAATAAAAGTAGTTTTTTTTTCTGGATACCGCAGCTTTCTCTGAAAGTCGGTCTGAGATCAGCTTATTCCAGTTCTTCAGTTTTATTACTCAGTGGGAATTGTTGGCGTCTGATCATTTGAGAAGCTTCTTTTTGGCGCTTCCATCCGTGTTGATTAAATGGGTGCAGTAAAGCTGATATGGTTTCTATCTGCATTTATTGGTGAAATAAAGCTGCTGTTTTCTCTCTTTTTCTAATTTGAGTGAATTCTTGTGAAAAGCTCAGCTGTCAGACAGAACTTGTGTAATTTAGGAAAGGATGAAACAGAAACTTCAAGTGAATCCAGAGCAAAATGTTATTGCTGAGTTGAATTGTAGTATAAGTTTGTGTTGGGTTTTTATTTATTTTTTGAGACTTTTTTGTTGTTGTGATTTTTTACTTTACTAGATGAGCTACAGGTGCTGTTAAGTGCCAATAAGCAGCTTGTTGTTTTTAATATTAAATTTATTTCTACTTGGTATTGCTTGAATTTTACTAAATAAACTTGTTTATTGTCTTTGCTGTTCTTTTGGGTACCAGCAAACCTGTCTCTATTTAACATATTTGGGTGCAATTCCTAAAGTAGCGTAGTTGGCTACATTGTTTAATACTTTGTAACTGAGTTATCTCTCTGTACTGTTACATTAGCTATAGCTCCACATTATCTCCCTGTACTGTTACATTAGCTATAGCTCTACATTATCTCTCTGTACTGTTACATTAGCTATAGCTCCACATTATCTCTCTGTACTGTTACATTAGCTATAGCTCCTCATTATCTCTCTGTACTGTTACATTAGCTATAGCTCCATATTATCTCTCTGTACTGTTACATTAGCTATAGCTCCACATTATCCCTCTGTACTGTTACATTAGCTATAGCTCCACATTATCTCTCTGTCCTGTTACATTAGCTATAGCTCCACATTATCTCTCTGTACTGTTACATTAGCTATAGCTCCACATTATCTCTCTGTACTGTTACATTAGTTATAGCTCCACATTATCTCTCTGTACTGTTACATTAGCTATAGCTCTACATTATCTCTCTGTACTGTTACATTAGCTATAGCTCCACATTATCTCTCTGTCCTGTTACATTAGCTATAGCTCTAAATTATCTCTCTGTACTGTTACATTAGCTATAGCTCCACATTATCTCTCTGTACTGTTACATTAGCTATAGCTCTACATTATCTCTCTGTCCTGTTACGTTAGCTATAGCTCCACATTATCTCTCTGTACTGTTACATTAGCTTTAGCTCTACATTATCTCTCTGTACTGTTACATTAGCTATAGCTCTAAATTATCTCTCTGTACTGTTACATTAGCTATAGCTCCACATTATCTCTCTGTACTGTTACATTAGTTATAGCTCCACATTATCTCTCTGTACTGTTACATTAGCTATAGCTCTACATTATCTCTCTGTACTGTTACATTAACTATAGCTCCACATTATCTCTCTGTACTGTTACATTAGTTATAGCTGCACATTATCTCTCTGTACTGTTACATTAGCTATAGCTCTATATTATCTCTCTGTACTGTTACATTAGCTATAGCTCCACATTATCTCTCTGTACTGTTACATTAGCTATAGCTCTACATTATCTCTCTGTACTGTTACATTAGTTATAGCTGCACATTATATATCTGTACTGTTACATTAGCTATAGCTCCACATTATCTCTCTGTACTGTTACATTAACTATAGCTCCACATTATCTCTCTGTACTGTTACATTAGTTATAGCTCCACATTATCTCTCTGTACTGTTACATTAGCTATAGCTCTACATTATCTCTCTGTACTGTTACATTAGTTATAGCTCCACATTATCTCTGTACTGTTACATTAGCTATAGCTCCACATTATCTCTCTGTACTGTTACATTAGTTATAGCTGCACATTATCTCTCTGTGCTGTACTTTGTTCCTCCTAAAGGTCCTTCCTCTTAATTTAAGGGAGTTTTTCCACAATAATCAGCATCTCTGTGATGCTGCTCATAAGAATCTTAAGTAGCTCCTTCTCTCAGAGCCAATAGAAATAGAGCATGTCACGTCATCGTCGGAAAACCACGCCCCTCGTAGGGGAAAACATTGTGCTTAGTTTTAATAAAAGTGAATGGAAAACAAACAGCTTTAATATAAAAGTAAACAGCAGCTTATTGTCATGTACTTCCTCCTGAATAAATGATCACATATGCATAATCTAAATATGATTGGACTCCCTCAGTGTCCGATTTCTGCTATAAAATCAGTTTGGAATAATGAGCTAGAGAGTGAAGAGCCAGAATCACTTAAGTAGTCACTTAAGACAGACTACCTAATGTTTAGTAACACTGGACAGATAGTCATAATGTTTTAGTTTAATTTTATAAGCGCATTTATATAAGATGTAGTTCATCCCAAGGACACTAGATGGAGACAGTGCACCTTTTTTTCTATTTTATCTAGAAAAGTTTAAACCTCTCTAATCCTTATTATTTCAGCATCATTATCACACTGTGTAAAGTTAAATTAAATATTTACATTATATTTCCTGATTACTATTCTTCATTTTTATTAAACATCTTCCAGAAGTAGATTATATCTCAATAGAAAAGGTGTGTTAATAGTGCAGAAAGTTTATAATGGTAAAGTGTAAAATATATAATATATGTATTATATAAGTAAATAGCTGAGGGATTGATCTTACTCTGGGAAACTCTTGTTCTAATCGAAGCTCAGTCTGAACTCAGTTTTATCAGTTAAAGCACAGCTGATAGATAGTGCTGATAGTACTAATAATATGGAAGAGTGCAGCTGTACTGAAGCATAAAGCGAGTTATTCTTATTTTATTCAGTGAGATAATAACAGTTTTAATAAGATAAAGTCTAATAAACTATAGATCTGAACATTGTGATCACTAATATTCTCTTTATAAGCTCTGAAGGTGGTGTTTTTGCGATAAATAGTAGAAAAAGCTTTAAACCAAGACTGATCGTTTGTACAAATTATTTCTTTAAATTATCGTTTTAATATTTATATATAATATTTTATTTTTTAAATAACAAACACCACACCAACAGTTTAAAATGTGAAATGTTTAAAATGAGATAACTTACTGTGGATGATGCGTTCATTCTTGATGTTAAATGCTGGAATCTGGGGGGGGGGGGAAACACATTTAACTAATCAAAAACTCATAAATGAGTTGTATCTGTTATAGAGCACAGAACTATGGTTATCTTCATCACCTTGAACAAGGTCATGGTATTAAATATAATTATTTTTATGCCAATACCTGCATGTAATAGTTTGAATGAGAGATAATTATATCATTATTTATTATTAAAAATATCTGCCTATTATTTCTGATTGAGAACATCTGGACAAAAATAATAATTGGGTTAAAATAAAAAGTCAATGTTTAATGTTTGAGGTTCTGAAGGACATTACAGTTCGTTTTTTTTTTAATGCATCAGATTCATTTTTCATAGCTATCCAAGTTATTCACATCACCTAACAGGGGTTGTAATGTTATGGCCAACTCTAATACAAACATTTGTTATGTGTTGCATATTAAACCAACACTTTCTTCAGCTGTATATATGTATACGTAAGAGAACGGTATTCCGTACACTTTTTCGGTATTTTCCGCGTTTGAGTGGATGTTACGAAAATACCCGAGTTCAAATAGGCTGCAGTGATTGGCTAAACTATGGAATATCTGCCTAGCAACCAAAATACATTTTGATTGGTTACTTTTGGACTAATAGTTTTAAAGAAAACGCCAAAAAACTGACCTCAGTCCTGTCACCAGTGTGCATCAGTATTCTGTACACCTGCCAACAAACAGGCAACGGTGTTCCGTACACCTCAGATTTCCACGCGTGGTGGCTGTATTTTGAAAAACTTCACCACTTTTAACATATGAGCTTAGACTGACATAGAAGCTTAGTAAAGTGTTTATCAAATGGATATAATAAGTTGTCTATGAATTGAAAAAAATATGTGCTGAAGCTGCAGCACAAAATCTCGGCTGTCTATGAGTGATGAAGTGGAGCTGGAGTTAGCTCGTTTTTAAAGTAAGTTATAAACTATGATTATACCACAGTTAGTTCCGACCCTGCAATGTGATTCGCTGAGAGGCGTTGTAGGAGTGCCATTATTACACGATAATGCACTGTAACCAAAGCGCTCTGTGTATCACTCCGCCACACACGCGTAACGACCCGAGAGTTATAGTTATAAGTTATAGTTGTTATAGGCTGGTGTTAGCAGCGGACCGTCAGAATGGAACTATTTTACCTAGAGCCGAGAGTCCGGGGTGAAACAGCTGCGCTCAGTCGCACACTGGCCGGCGTGTAGAGCCGAGAGTCCGGGGTGAAACAGCCGCGCTCAGTCGCACACTGGCCGGCGTGTAGAGCCGAGATTCCGGGGTGAAACAGCCGCGCTCAGTCGCACACTGGCCGGCGTGTAGAGCCGAGAATCCGGGGTGAAACAGCCGCGCTCAGTCGCACACTGGCCGGCGTGTAGAGCCGAGAGTCCGGGGTGAAACAGCCGCGCTCAGTCGCACACTGGCCGGCGTGTAGAGCCGAGATTCCAGGGTGAAACAGCCGCGCTCAGTCGTTCACTGGCCGGCGTGTAGAGCCGAGAGTCCGGGGTGAATGGAACTATTTTACCTCGCGGAAGGCTGATAAACACACAGATCGTATTTTTCCCGTCCTCTTTATCTTAAAATTGAATAAAAGACTGTGATACCGGAACTGTGGTATAATCGCAATAATACACTCGAGGTTCGTGCTATAACGTGTAATATTGGCACTGGTGTGCTGTTATAGCACTCCCTCTCGTGTATTATTGCTTAATTATTAATTCCTCAATCAAATATTACAACAGATGCTGTTAGTTGGGTGTTTAACGTTGTATTTTGGGTGAAATGTGATGTTAAAAGTGGGTAAAACCTTACGTGAACTAGTCAATAAAGTTTTCCCCACCCCTTCGCCTCAGCGTTGTTAACCCTTCCCCACCCACCCGTTTTAGGCGATGCGGGGGGTTTCTCCCTATCTATCAGGATTTCAAGAGAAAACACAACGTGGATGGTCACTGACCTGTTTTGATGGAAAAAGGGGTGATTGACAATGACCCCAGACTACATTTCATACATAACAATAGTTTATGATAAAGTATTTTATTGCTTAAATGGTCGACTGTACGGAATACTGAAGTGTACGATACCGTTCTCTTACGAATAACTCCTTAAGTAAATCGGAGCATGACCCATTTCAGTAACAGACATTACTGTGTCAGTAAAATAACACATACATATTCTCCATTTAGCTCTGAAATACCTGAAAATATGCATTTATTCACAGAGAACTGCAGATAAATGAATGATGGGAAGGAGCCTGTCCATGATGAGAACCATCAATAACAGTGTTTACTGTTCACTGAAAACCAGCAGTAGAATAACAGTATTTTATTATTTAATTAGTTTAAACACTATTACATCAGAATTTACCATAAAATATAATCAGCAGGAAGGTTTAAGGAGTTTCCAGCGTAAACTCTCTGGAATCTCCGGCTGATGGAGGAGAAATATTAGTTTAAAAATCTGTTAAACTGGCTCTTAAACTGAGGTAAAATTGGAGGATAACTTACTGTACTGTACTTTTCTGAGGTAAATTAATAAAAACTAGAAAAGGCAAAGTTCGTGAACGAACTTTAAGTTGGCTTGTCAAATAGTTACTAAGTTGTGTAGTGTGGTGTGGAGTGTGTGGGGTGTGGAGTGGGTTGTGGAGTGTGTTTGGTGTGGTGTGTTTGGAATGTGGGGTGGAGTGTGGTGTATGTGTGGTGGAGTGTGGGCTGAGTTGTGTGTATTAGGTGTGGAGTGTGTGTGTTGTGGAGTGTGTGTGGTGTGGGGTTTGTGTGGTGTGGAGTGTGTGTGGTGTGGGGTATGTGTGGTTTGAAGTGTGTGTGGTGTGGGGTATGTGTGGTTTGAAGTGTGTGTGGTGTGGGGTATGTGTGGTTTGAAGTGTGTGTGGTGTGGGGTTTGTGTGGTGTGGAGTGTGTGTGGTGTGGGGTATGTGTGGTTTGAAGTGTGTGTGGTGTGGGGTATGTGTGATGTGGAGTGTGTGTGGTGTGGGGTGTGAAGTGTCTGTGGTATGTGTGTGGTGGAGTGTGTGTGGTGTGGGGTATGTGAGCTGTGGAGTGTGTGTGTGGTTTAAAGTGTGTGTGGTGTGGGGTATGAAGTGTGTGTGGGGTGGAGTGTGTGTGGTGTGGGCTATGTGAGCTGTGGAGTGTGTGTGGTTTAAAGTGTGTGTGGTGTGGGGTTTGTGTGGTGTGGAGTGTGTGTGGTGTGGGGTATGTGTGGTTTGAAGTGTGTGTGGTGTGGGGTATGTGTGGTTTGAAGTGTGTGTGGTGTGGGGTTTGTGTGGTGTGGAGTGTGTGTGGTGTGGGGTATGTGTGGTTTGAAGTGTGTGTGGTGTGGGGTATGTGTGGTTTGAAGTGTGTGTGGTGTGGGGTATGTGTGGTTTGAAGTGTGTGTGGTGTGGGGTTTGTGTGGTGTGAAGTGTGTGTGGTGTGGGGTTTGTGTGGTGTGGAGTGTGTGTGGTGTGGGGTATGTGTGGTTTGAAGTGTGTGTGGTGTGGGGTATGTGTGCTGTGGAGTGTGTGTGGTGTGGGGTGTGAAGTGTGTGTGGTATGTGTGTGGTGGAGTGTGTGTGGTGTGGGGTATGTGAGCTGTGGAGTGTGTGTGTGGTTTAAAGTGTGTGTGGTGTGGGGTATGAAGTGTGTGTGGGGTGGAGTGTGTGTGGTGTGGGCTATGTGAGCTGTGGAGTGTGTGTGGTTTAAAGTGTGTGTGGTGTGGGGTTTGTGTGGTGTGGAGTGTGTGTGGGATGGGGTATGTGTGGTTTGAAGTGTGTGTGGTGTGGGGTATGTGTGGTTTGAAGTGTGTGTGGTGTGGGGTTTGTGTGGTTTGAAGTGTGTGTGGTGTGGGGTTTGTGTGGTGTGGAGTGTGTGTGGTGTGGGGTATGTGTGGTTTGAAGTGTGTGTGGTGTGGGGTATGTGTGGTTTGAAGTGTGTGTGGTGTGGGGTATGTGTGGTTTGAAGTGTGTGTGGTGTGGGGTTTGTGTGGTTTGAAGTGTGTGTGGTGTGGGGTTTGTGTGGTGTGGAGTGTGTGTGGTGTGGGGTATGTGTGGTTTGAAGTGTGTGTGGTGTGGGGTATGTGTGGTTTGAAGTGTGTGTGGTGTGGGGTATGTGTGGTTTGAAGTGTGTGTGGTGTGGGGTTTGTGTGGTGTGGAGTGTGTGACGTGTGGGGTATGTGTGCTGTGGAGTGTGTGTGGTGTGGGGTGTGAAGTGTGTGTGGTATGTGTGGGGTGGAGTGTGTGTGGTGTGGGGTATGTGAGCTGTGGAGTTTGTGTGTGGTTTAAAGTGTGTGTGGTGTGGGGTATGAAGTGTGTGTGGGGTGGAGTGTGTGTGGTGTGGGCTATGTGAGCTGTGGAGTGTGTGTGGTTTAAAGTGTGTGTGGTGTGGGGTTTGTGTGGTGTGGAGTGTGTGTGTGGTGTGGGTTATGTGTGGTTTGAAGCGTGTGTGGTGTGGGGTATGTGTGGTTTGAAGTGTGTGTGTGTGGTGTGGGGTATGTGTGGTTTGAAGTGTGTGTGTAGTTAGTGTGTGTGTGGTGTGGGGTGTGTGTGTGGTGTGGGGTGTGTGTGTGGTGTGGGTTATGTGTGGTTTGAAGCGTGTGTGGTGTGGGGTATGTGTGGTTTGAAGTGTGTGTGTGTGGTGTGGGGTATGTGTGGTTTGAAGTGTGTGTGTAGTTAGTGTGTGTGTGTGGTGTGGGGTGTGTGTGTGGTGTGGGTTATGTGTGGTTTGAAGCGTGTGTGGTGTGGGGTATGTGTGGTTTGAAGTGTGTGTGTGTGGTGTGGGGTATGTGTGGTTTGAAGTGTGTGTGTAGTTAGTGTGTGTGTGTGGTGTGGGGTGTGTGTGTGGTGTGGGGTATGTGTGGTTTGAAGTGTGTGTGGTGTGGGGTATGTGTGGTTTGAAGTGTGTGTGGTGTGGTGTGTGGTGTGTTGTGTGTGTAGTGTGGTATTGGTTCTGGTGTGGGTTGTGTTCAGCAGTCTCTTCTCCATACAGATACAGTACTGAGGAGCAGGGCAGAGAGGGGGGCCGTGCGCAGGATCGGCTGGTGTGTGTGAGATGGCCAACATTCCGCCCATTCATTCCTATGGGGAAAGTTCGTACGATAATTTTACGAAAACCGTAAATCGTATCGGTGAGATCAGCATATCGTCTGAAACGTCTCTGCAAGTTCTGTATGTCTTGTGAATTTCGTGGTTCTAGCTTGAAAATTGTGACTTTTAGAGCAGTTTGAAAAAAGTGTGAATGGAAGTCTATGGGGAAAAAAGTGACTTTGACGGAACCGTGCTAGAACCCTGGTTCTCCGATCGCTTAGAAAAGCACAAGCACACTCCACGGCTATGGGTTCTACCATCCTGTGAAGTTTGGTGGTTCTAGCTCGAAAACTGTAGGAGGAGTAGCGTTGAGAAATTTTAGCGTAGAATAATAATAATAATAATAATAACTAGAAAAGGCAAAGTTCGTGAACGAACTTTAAGTTGGCTTGGAAAACAGCGCTAATAACGTTGAAAAGTTAAAATGGTTGTTAAGCTGTTTCTGTCTGAAGAGTCGTTGCTATGCTGTTAACTTTTGGCTAAAAGCTAATACCAAAAACGCTGTGATCTAAAAACGTTTGGTTAAACGCTTAAATCTAAAAACATTTGGTTAAACGCTGAAATCTAAAAACTTTTGGTTAATTGCTTACATTTAGAAATGTTTGGTAAAATGCTGAAATCTAAAAACTTTTGGTTAAACACTGAAATCTTAAAACATTTGTTTAAATGCTGAAATCTAAAAACTTTTGGTTAAACGCTGAAATCTTAAAACGTTTGTTTATATGTTGAAATCTAGAAACTTTTGGTTAAATGCTGAAATCTAAAAACTTTTGGTTACATGCTGAAATCTAAAAACTTTCCAGGTGGTTGCTTAGGTGTTGCTATAGTATCTGGGGTGGTTGCTGAGGTGTTGCTAGGTGGTTGCTAAGGTGTTGCTATGGTATCCAGGGTGGTTGCTAAGGTGTTGCTAGGTGGCTGCTAAGGTGTTGCTATGGTATCCAGGGTGGTTGCTAAGGTGTTGCTAGGTGGTTGCTAAGGTGTTGCTATGGTATCCAGGGAGGTTGCTAATGTGTTGCTAGGTGGTTGCTAATGTGTTGCTATGGTTTCTGGGGTGGTTGCTAAGGTGTTGCTAGGTGGTTGCTAAGGTGTTGCTATGGTATCCGGGGTGGTTAATAAGGTGTTGCTAGGTGATTGCTAGGTGGTTGCTAAGGAGTTGCTAGGCGGTTGCTAAGGTGTTGCTATGGTTTCTGGGGTGGTTGCTAAGGTGTTGCTAAGTGGTTGCTAGGCAGTTGCTATCATTCCTAAAGTGGTTGCTAAGTGGTTGCTAGGCAGTTGCTAACATTTTTCACGTGGTTGCTAGGCCTTGCTGTCATTTCTAAAGTGGTTGCTAAGCTGTTGCTAGGCAGTTGCTAACGTTTTCCAGGTGGTTGCTAAGGTGTTGCTAACTGGTTGCTAGGCAGTTGCTATAATTTCTAAAGTGGTTGCTAAGTGATTGCTAGGCAGTTGCCAACGTTTTCCAGGTGGTTGCTAAGGTGTTGCTAACTGGTTGTGGTGTGGGTTGTAGAGTGTGTGTGGTGTTGAGTGTGTGTGGTGTGGGGCGTGTGTGGTGTGTGGAGTGCGTGGTGTGGCTAAGGTGTTGCTAACTGGTTGTGGTGTGGGCTGTAGAGTGTGTGTGGTGTGGAGTGTGTTGGGTGTGGAGTTTGTGGGGTGTGTAGAGTGCGTGGTGTGGTGTGGGGTGTATGTGGGGTGTGCTGTGGAGTGTGTGTGTGTGGTATGGAGTGTGTGGAGTGTGGGGTGTGTCAGGTGTGGAGTGTGTGGTGTGGGGTAGGTGTGGTGTGAACTGTGTGTGGTATGTGTGGGGTGGAGTATGTATGGTGTGGGGTGTATGTGGTGTGGAGTGTGTGGTGTATGTGTGGTGGAGTGTGGGGTGTGTGTGGTGTGAACTGTGTGTGGTATGTGTGGGGTGGAGTGTGTATGGTGTGGGGTATGTGAGCTGTGGAGTGTGTGTGTGGTATGGAGAGTGTGGGGTATGTGTGGTGTGGGGTGTGAAGTGTGTGGTATGTGTGGGGTGGAGTGTGTGTGGTGTGGGGTATGTGAGCTGTGGAGTGTGTGCGTGGTATGGAGAGTGTGGGGTATGTGTGGTGTGGGGTGTGAAGTATGTGTGGGGTGGGGTATATGAGCTGTGGAGTGTGTGTGTGGTATGGAGTGTGTGGGGTGTGGGGTATGTGTGGTGTGGCGTGTGTGGTGTGAAGTGTGTGTGGTATGTGTGGGGTGGAGTGTGTGTGGTGTGGGGTGTGTGAGCTGTGGAGTGTGTGTGTGTTTTAAAGTGTGTGTGGTGTGGGGTATGAATTGTGTGTGGGGTGGAGTGTGTGTGGTGTGGGCTATGTGAGCTGTGGTGGTTTAAAGTGTGTGGTTTAAAGTGTGGTGTGGGGTTTGTGTGGTGTGGAGTGTTTGTGGTGTTGGGTATGTGTGGTTTGAAGTGTGTGTGGTGTGGGGTATGTGTGGTTTGAAGTGTTTGTGGTGTGGGGTTTGTGTGGTTTGAAGTGTGTGTGGTGTGCGGTTTGTGTGGTGTGGAGTGTGTGTGGTGTGGGGTATGTGTGGTTTGAAGTGTGTGTGGTGTGGGGTGTGTGCGGTGTGGGGTGTGAAGTGTGTGTGGTATGTGTGGGGTGGAGTGTGTGTGGTGTGGGGTATGTGAGCTGTGGAGTTTGTGTGTGGTTTAAAGTGTGTGTGGTGTGGGGTTTGTGTGGTGTGGAGTGTGTGTGTGGTATGTGTGTGGTGTGGGGTATGTGTGGTTTAAAGTGTGTGGTGTGGGGTATGTGTGATGTGGAGTGTGTGTGGTATGTGTGGTTTGAAGTGTGTGTGGTGTGGTGTATGTGTGGTGTGGAGTGTGTGGGGTGGAGTGTGTTTGGTGTGAGGTATGTGTGGTGTGGAATGTGTGTAGGGTGTGGTGTGGACTGTGTGTGGTGTGAGGTGTGTGGTGTGTAGAGTGTATGTGGTGTGGGCTGTGGAGTTTGTGTGGTGTGGAGTGAGTGTGGGGAGTGGACTGTGTGTTGTGTGGTGAGTGTGTGGAGTGTGTGTGGTGTGGGGTGTGAAGTGTGTGGTGTGGGGTATGTGTGGTTTGAAGTGTGTGTGGTGTGGGGTATGTGTGATGTGGAGTGTATGTGGTGTGGGGTATGTGTAATGTGGAGTGTGTGTGGTGTGGGGTGTGAAGTGTGTGGTGTGGCGTATGTGTGGTTTGAAGTGTGTGTGGTGTGGGGTATGTGTAATGTGGAGTGTATGTGGTGTGGGGTATGTGTGGTTTGAAGTGTGTGTGGTGTGGTGTATGTGTGGTGTGGTGTGGGGTATGTGTGGTTGGGTAGTAAAGTGTGTGTCGTGTGCGTGCGTGTAGTGTGGTGTGTGTGTAGTGTGGTATTGGTTCTGGTGTGGGTTGTGTTCAGCAGTCTCTTCTCCATACAGATACAGTACTGAGGAGCAGGGCAGAGAGGGGGGCCGTGCGCAGGATCGGCTGGTGTGTGTGAGATGGCCAACATTCCGCCCATTCATTCCTATGGGGAAAGTTCGTACGATAATTTTACGAAAACCGTAAATCGTATCGGTGAGATCAGCATATCGTCTGAAACGTCTCTGCAAGTTCTGTATGTCTTGAGAATTTCGTGGTTCTAGCTCGAAAATTGTGACTTTTAGAGCCGTTTGAAAAAAGTGTGAATGGAAGTCTATGGGAAAAAATCTGACTTTGGCGGACCACCGATCGGACCCTGGTGGTCCGATCACTTAGAAAAGCACAAGCACACCCCGCGGCAATAGGTTCTATCATCTTGTGAAGTTTGGTGGTTCTAGCTTGAAAACTGTAGGAGGAGAAACTGTTTATAAAAAGTTTATAGAATAATAATAATAACTAGAAAAGGCAAAGTTCGTGAACGAACTTTAAGTTGGCTTGGAAAACAGCGCTAATAACGTTGAAAAGTTAAAATGGTTGTTAAGCTGTTTCTGTCTGAAGAGTCGTTGCTATGCTGTTAACTTTTGGCTAAAAGCTAATACCAAAAACGCTGTGATCTAAAAACGTTTGGTTAAACGCTTAAATCTAAAAACATTTGGTTAAACGCTGAAATCTAAAAACTTTTGGTTAATTGCTTACATCTAGAAATGTTTGGTAAAATGCTGAAATCTAAAAACTTTTGGTTAAACACTGAAATCTTAAAACATTTGTTTAAATGCTGAAATCTAAAAACTTTTGGTTAAACGCTGAAATCTTAAAACGTTTGTTTATATGTTGAAATCTAGAAACTTTTGGTTAAATGCTGAAATCTAAAAACTTTTGGTTACATGCTGAAATCTAAAAACTTTCCAGGTGGTTGCTTAGGTGTTGCTATAGTATCTGGGGTGGTTGCTGAGGTGTTGCTAGGTGGTTGCTAAGGTGTTGCTATGGTATCCAGGGTGGTTGCTAAGGTGTTGCTAGGTGGCTGCTAAGGTGTTGCTATGGTATCCAGGGTGGTTGCTAAGGTGTTGCTAGGTGGTTGCTAAGGTGTTGCTATGGTATCCAGGGAGGTTGCTAATGTGTTGCTAGGTGGTTGCTAATGTGTTGCTATGGTTTCTGGGGTGGTTGCTAAGGTGTTGCTAGGTGGTTGCTAAGGTGTTGCTATGGTATCCGGGGTGGTTAATAAGGTGTTGCTAGGTGATTGCTAGGTGGTTGCTAAGGAGTTGCTAGGCGGTTGCTAAGGTGTTGCTATGGTTTCTGGGGTGGTTGCTAAGGTGTTGCTAAGTGGTTGCTAGGCAGTTGCTATCATTCCTAAAGTGGTTGCTAAGTGGTTGCTAGGCAGTTGCTAACATTTTTCACGTGGTTGCTAGGCCTTGCTGTCATTTCTAAAGTGGTTGCTAAGCTGTTGCTAGGCAGTTGCTAACGTTTTCCAGGTGGTTGCTAAGGTGTTGCTAACTGGTTGCTAGGCAGTTGCTATAATTTCTAAAGTGGTTGCTAAGTGATTGCTAGGCAGTTGCCAACGTTTTCCAGGTGGTTGCTAAGGTGTTGCTAACTGGTTGTGGTGTGGGTTGTAGAGTGTGTGTGGTGTTGAATGTGTGTGGTGTGGGGCGTGTGTGGTGTGTGGAGTGCGTGGTGTGGCTAAGGTGTTGCTAACTGGTTGTGGTGTGGGCTGTAGAGTGTGTGTGGTGTGGAGTGTGTTGGGTGTGGAGTTTGTGGGGTGTGTAGAGTGCGTGGTGTGGTGTGGGGTGTATGTGGGGTGTGCTGTGGAGTGTGTGTGTGTGGTATGGAGTGTGTGGAGTGTGGGGTGTGTCAGGTGTGGAGTGTGTGGTGTGGGGTAGGTGTGGTGTGAACTGTGTGTGGTATGTGTGGGGTGGAGTATGTATGGTGTGGGGTGTATGTGGTGTGGAGTGTGTGGTGTATGTGTGGTGGAGTGTGGGGTGTGTGTGGTGTGAACTGTGTGTGGTATGTGTGGGGTGGAGTGTGTATGGTGTGGGGTATGTGAGCTGTGGAGTGTGTGTGTGGTATGGAGAGTGTGGGGTATGTGTGGTGTGGGGTGTGAAGTGTGTGGTATGTGTGGGGTGGAGTGTGTGTGGTGTGGGGTATGTGAGCTGTGGAGTGTGTGCGTGGTATGGAGAGTGTGGGGTATGTGTGGTGTGGGGTGTGAAGTATGTGTGGGGTGGGGTATATGAGCTGTGGAGTGTGTGTGTGGTATGGAGTGTGTGGGGTGTGGGGTATGTGTGGTGTGGCGTGTGTGGTGTGAAGTGTGTGTGGTATGTGTGGGGTGGAGTGTGCGTGGTGTGGGGTGTGTGAGCTGTGGAGTGTGTGTGTGTTTTAAAGTGTGTGTGGTGTGGGGTATGAATTGTGTGTGGGGTGGAGTGTGTGTGGTGTGGGCTATGTGAGCTGTGGTGGTTTAAAGTGTGTGGTTTAAAGTGTGGTGTGGGGTTTGTGTGGTGTGGAGTGTTTGTGGTGTTGGGTATGTGTGGTTTGAAGTGTGTGTGGTGTGGGGTATGTGTGGTTTGAAGTGTTTGTGGTGTGGGGTTTGTGTGGTTTGAAGTGTGTGTGGTGTGCGGTTTGTGTGGTGTGGAGTGTGTGTGGTGTGGGGTATGTGTGGTTTGAAGTGTGTGTGGTGTGGGGTGTGTGCGGTGTGGGGTGTGAAGTGTGTGTGGTATGTGTGGGGTGGAGTGTGTGTGGTGTGGGGTATGTGAGCTGTGGAGTTTGTGTGTGGTTTAAAGTGTGTGTGGTGTGGGGTTTGTGTGGTGTGGAGTGTGTGTGTGGTATGTGTGTGGTGTGGGGTATGTGTGGTTTAAAGTGTGTGGTGTGGGGTATGTGTGATGTGGAGTGTGTGTGGTATGTGTGGTTTGAAGTGTGTGTGGTGTGGTGTATGTGTGGTGTGGAGTGTGTGGGGTGGAGTGTGTTTGGTGTGAGGTATGTGTGGTGTGGAATGTGTGTAGGGTGTGGTGTGGACTGTGTGTGGTGTGAGGTGTGTGGTGTGTAGAGTGTATGTGGTGTGGGCTGTGGAGTTTGTGTGGTGTGGAGTGAGTGTGGGGAGTGGACTGTGTGTTGTGTGGTGAGTGTGTGGAGTGTGTGTGGTGTGGGGTGTGAAGTGTGTGGTGTGGGGTATGTGTGGTTTGAAGTGTGTGTGGTGTGGGGTATGTGTGATGTGGAGTGTATGTGGTGTGGGGTATGTGTAATGTGGAGTGTGTGTGGTGTGGGGTGTGAAGTGTGTGGTGTGGCGTATGTGTGGTTTGAAGTGTGTGTGGTGTGGGGTATGTGTAATGTGGAGTGTATGTGGTGTGGGGTATGTGTGGTTTGAAGTGTGTGTGGTGTGGTGTATGTGTGGTGTGGTGTGGGGTATGTGTGGTTGGGTAGTAAAGTGTGTGTCGTGTGCGTGCGTGTAGTGTGGTGTGTGTGTAGTGTGGTATTGGTTCTGGTGTGGGTTGTGTTCAGCAGTCTCTTCTCCATACAGATACAGTACTGAGGAGCAGGGCAGAGAGGGGGGCCGTGCGCAGGATCGGCTGGTGTGTGTGAGATGGCCAACATTCCGCCCATTCATTCCTATGGGGAAAGTTCGTACGATAATTTTACGAAAACCGTAAATCGTATCGGTGAGATCAGCATATCGTCTGAAACGTCTCTGCAAGTTCTGTATGTCTTGAGAATTTCGTGGTTCTAGCTCGAAAATTGTGACTTTTAGAGCCGTTTGAAAAAAGTGTGAATGGAAGTCTATGGGAAAAAATCTGACTTTGGCGGACCACCGATCGGACCCTGGTGGTCCGATCACTTAGAAAAGCACAAGCACACCCCGCGGCAATAGGTTCTATCATCTTGTGAAGTTTGGTGGTTCTAGCTTGAAAACTGTAGGAGGAGAAACTGTTTATAAAAAGTTTATAGAATAATAATAATAATAATAAGATTACGAAGAACAGTAAGTTGGCTTTTCCAAGCCAACTTAACTAGAAAAGGCAAAGTTCGTGAACGAACTTTAAGTTGGCTTGGAAAACAGCGCTAATAACGTTGAAAAGTTAAAATGGTTGTTAAGCTGTTTCTGTCTGAAGAGTCGTTGCTATGCTGTTAACTTTTGGCTAAAAGCTAATACCAAAAACGCTGTGATCTAAAAACGTTTGGTTAAACGCTTAAATCTAAAAACATTTGGTTAAACGCTGAAATCTAAAAACTTTTGGTTAATTGCTTACATTTAGAAATGTTTGGTAAAATGCTGAAATCTAAAAACTTTTGGTTAAACACTGAAATCTTAAAACATTTGTTTAAATGCTGAAATCTAAAAACTTTTGGTTAAACGCTGAAATCTTAAAACGTTTGTTTATATGTTGAAATCTAGAAACTTTTGGTTAAATGCTGAAATCTAAAAACTTTTGGTTACATGCTGAAATCTAAAAACTTTCCAGGTGGTTGCTTAGGTGTTGCTATAGTATCTGGGGTGGTTGCTGAGGTGTTGCTAGGTGGTTGCTAAGGTGTTGCTATGGTATCCAGGGTGGTTGCTAAGGTGTTGCTAGGTGGCTGCTAAGGTGTTGCTATGGTATCCAGGGTGGTTGCTAAGGTGTTGCTAGGTGGTTGCTAAGGTGTTGCTATGGTATCCAGGGAGGTTGCTAATGTGTTGCTAGGTGGTTGCTAATGTGTTGCTATGGTTTCTGGGGTGGTTGCTAAGGTGTTGCTAGGTGGTTGCTAAGGTGTTGCTATGGTATCCGGGGTGGTTAATAAGGTGTTGCTAGGTGATTGCTAGGTGGTTGCTAAGGAGTTGCTAGGCGGTTGCTAAGGTGTTGCTATGGTTTCTGGGGTGGTTGCTAAGGTGTTGCTAAGTGGTTGCTAGGCAGTTGCTATCATTCCTAAAGTGGTTGCTAAGTGGTTGCTAGGCAGTTGCTAACATTTTTCACGTGGTTGCTAGGCCTTGCTGTCATTTCTAAAGTGGTTGCTAAGCTGTTGCTAGGCAGTTGCTAACGTTTTCCAGGTGGTTGCTAAGGTGTTGCTAACTGGTTGCTAGGCAGTTGCTATAATTTCTAAAGTGGTTGCTAAGTGATTGCTAGGCAGTTGCCAACGTTTTCCAGGTGGTTGCTAAGGTGTTGCTAACTGGTTGTGGTGTGGGTTGTAGAGTGTGTGTGGTGTTGAGTGTGTGTGGTGTGGGGCGTGTGTGGTGTGTGGAGTGCGTGGTGTGGCTAAGGTGTTGCTAACTGGTTGTGGTGTGGGCTGTAGAGTGTGTGTGGTGTGGAGTGTGTTGGGTGTGGAGTTTGTGGGGTGTGTAGAGTGCGTGGTGTGGTGTGGGGTGTATGTGGGGTGTGCTGTGGAGTGTGTGTGTGTGGTATGGAGTGTGTGGAGTGTGGGGTGTGTCAGGTGTGGAGTGTGTGGTGTGGGGTAGGTGTGGTGTGAACTGTGTGTGGTATGTGTGGGGTGGAGTATGTATGGTGTGGGGTGTATGTGGTGTGGAGTGTGTGGTGTATGTGTGGTGGAGTGTGGGGTGTGTGTGGTGTGAACTGTGTGTGGTATGTGTGGGGTGGAGTGTGTATGGTGTGGGGTATGTGAGCTGTGGAGTGTGTGTGTGGTATGGAGAGTGTGGGGTATGTGTGGTGTGGGGTGTGAAGTGTGTGGTATGTGTGGGGTGGAGTGTGTGTGGTGTGGGGTATGTGAGCTGTGGAGTGTGTGCGTGGTATGGAGAGTGTGGGGTATGTGTGGTGTGGGGTGTGAAGTATGTGTGGGGTGGGGTATATGAGCTGTGGAGTGTGTGTGTGGTATGGAGTGTGTGGGGTGTGGGGTATGTGTGGTGTGGCGTGTGTGGTGTGAAGTGTGTGTGGTATGTGTGGGGTGGAGTGTGTGTGGTGTGGGGTGTGTGAGCTGTGGAGTGTGTGTGTGTTTTAAAGTGTGTGTGGTGTGGGGTATGAATTGTGTGTGGGGTGGAGTGTGTGTGGTGTGGGCTATGTGAGCTGTGGTGGTTTAAAGTGTGTGGTTTAAAGTGTGGTGTGGGGTTTGTGTGGTGTGGAGTGTTTGTGGTGTTGGGTATGTGTGGTTTGAAGTGTGTGTGGTGTGGGGTATGTGTGGTTTGAAGTGTTTGTGGTGTGGGGTTTGTGTGGTTTGAAGTGTGTGTGGTGTGCGGTTTGTGTGGTGTGGAGTGTGTGTGGTGTGGGGTATGTGTGGTTTGAAGTGTGTGTGGTGTGGGGTGTGTGCGGTGTGGGGTGTGAAGTGTGTGTGGTATGTGTGGGGTGGAGTGTGTGTGGTGTGGGGTATGTGAGCTGTGGAGTTTGTGTGTGGTTTAAAGTGTGTGTGGTGTGGGGTTTGTGTGGTGTGGAGTGTGTGTGTGGTATGTGTGTGGTGTGGGGTATGTGTGGTTTAAAGTGTGTGGTGTGGGGTATGTGTGATGTGGAGTGTGTGTGGTATGTGTGGTTTGAAGTGTGTGTGGTGTGGTGTATGTGTGGTGTGGAGTGTGTGGGGTGGAGTGTGTTTGGTGTGAGGTATGTGTGGTGTGGAATGTGTGTAGGGTGTGGTGTGGACTGTGTGTGGTGTGAGGTGTGTGGTGTGTAGAGTGTATGTGGTGTGGGCTGTGGAGTTTGTGTGGTGTGGAGTGAGTGTGGGGAGTGGACTGTGTGTTGTGTGGTGAGTGTGTGGAGTGTGTGTGGTGTGGGGTGTGAAGTGTGTGGTGTGGGGTATGTGTGGTTTGAAGTGTGTGTGGTGTGGGGTATGTGTGATGTGGAGTGTATGTGGTGTGGGGTATGTGTAATGTGGAGTGTGTGTGGTGTGGGGTGTGAAGTGTGTGGTGTGGCGTATGTGTGGTTTGAAGTGTGTGTGGTGTGGGGTATGTGTAATGTGGAGTGTATGTGGTGTGGGGTATGTGTGGTTTGAAGTGTGTGTGGTGTGGTGTATGTGTGGTGTGGTGTGGGGTATGTGTGGTTGGGTAGTAAAGTGTGTGTCGTGTGCGTGCGTGTAGTGTGGTGTGTGTGTAGTGTGGTATTGGTTCTGGTGTGGGTTGTGTTCAGCAGTCTCTTCTCCATACAGATACAGTACTGAGGAGCAGGGCAGAGAGGGGGGCCGTGCGCAGGATCGGCTGGTGTGTGTGAGATGGCCAACATTCCGCCCATTCATTCCTATGGGGAAAGTTCGTACGATAATTTTACGAAAACCGTAAATCGTATCGGTGAGATCAGCATATCGTCTGAAACGTCTCTGCAAGTTCTGTATGTCTTGAGAATTTCGTGGTTCTAGCTCGAAAATTGTGACTTTTAGAGCCGTTTGAAAAAAGTGTGAATGGAAGTCTATGGGAAAAAATCTGACTTTGGCGGACCACCGATCGGACCCTGGTGGTCCGATCACTTAGAAAAGCACAAGCACACCCCGCGGCAATAGGTTCTATCATCTTGTGAAGTTTGGTGGTTCTAGCTTGAAAACTGTAGGAGGAGAAACTGTTTATAAAAAGTTTATAGAATAATAATAATAATAATAAGATTACGAAGAACAGTAAGTTGGCTTTTCCAAGCCAACTTAACTAGAAAAGGCAAAGTTCGTGAACGAACTTTAAGTTGGCTTGTCAAATAGTTACTAAGTTGTGTAGTGTGGTGTGGAGTGTGTGGGGTGTGGAGTGGGTTGTGGAGTGTGTTTGGTGTGGTGTGTTTGGAATTTGGGGTGGAGTGTGGTGTATGTGTGGTGGAGTGTGGGGTGAGTTGTGTGTATTAGGTGTGGAGTGTGTGTTGTGGAGTGTGTGTGGTGTGGTGTGTAGAGAGTGTGGTGTGGTGTGGAGTGTGTGTGGTGTGGTGTGTAGAGTGTGGTGTGTGTGTGTGAAGTGTGTGTGGAGTGCATGGGGTGTGAAGTGTGTGTGGTATGTGTGTGGTGGAGTGTGTGTGGTGTGGGGTATGTGAGCTGTGGAGTGTGTGTGTGGTTTAAAGTGTGTGTGGTGTGGGGTTTGTTTGGTGTGGAGTGTGTGTGGTGTGGGGTATGTGTGGTTTGAAGTGTGTGTGGTGTGGGGTATGTGTGGTTTGAATTGTGTGTGGTGTGGGGTTTGTGTGGTTTGAAGTGTGTGTGGTGTGGGGTTTGTGTGGTGTGGAGTGTGTGTGGTGTGCGGTATGTGTGGTTTGGAGTGTGTGTGGTGTGGGGTATGTGTGGTTTGAAGTGTGTGTGGTGTGGGGTATGTGTGGTTTGAAGTGTGTGTGGTGTGGGGTATGTGTGGTTTGAAGTGTCTGTGGTGTGGGGTTTGTGTGGTGTGGAGTGTGTGTGGTGTGGGGTATGTGTGGTTTAAAGTGTGTGTGGTGTGGGGTATGTGTGCTGTGGAGTGTGTGTGGTGTGGGGTGTGAAGTGTGTGTTGTATGTGTGTGGTGGAGTGTGTGTGGTGTGGGGTATGTGAGCTGTGGAGTGTGTGTGTGGTTTAAAGTGTGTGTGGTGTGGGGTATGAAGTGTGTGTGGGGTGGAGTGTGTGTGGTGTGGGCTATGTGAGCTGTGGAGTTTGTGTGGTTTAAAGTGTGTGTGGTGTGGGGTTTGTGTGGTGTGGAGTGTGTGTGGTGTGGAGTGTGTGTGGTGTGGGGTATGTGTGGTTTGAAGTGAGTGTGGTGTGGGGTATGTGTGGTTTGAAGTGAGTGTGGTGTGGGGTATGTGTGGTTTGAAGTGTGTGTGGTGTGGGGTTTGTGTGGTTTGAAGTGTGTGTGGTGTGGGGTTTGTGTGGTGTGGAGTGTGTGTGGTGTGGGGTATGTGTGGTTTGAAGTGTGTGTGGTGTGGGGTATGTGAGCTGTGGAGTGTGTGTGTGGTATGGAGTGTGGGGTATGTGTGCTGTGGAGTGTGTGTGTGGTATGGAGTATGTGGGGTGTGGGGGTATGTGTGCTGTGGAGTGTGTGTGGTTTAAAGTGTATGTGGTGTGGGGTATGTGTGGTGTGGAGTGTGTGGTGTGAATTGTGTGTGGTATGTGTGTGGTATGTGTGGGGTGGAGTGTGTGGTGTGGGGTATGTGAGTTGTGGAGTGTGTGTGGTTTAAAGTGTGTGTGGTGTGGGGTTTGTGTGGTGTGGAGTTTGTGTGGTGTGGGGTATGTGTGGATTGAAGTTTGTGTGTGGTGTGGGGTTTGAAGTGTGTGTGGTGTGGGGTTTGTGTGGTGTGGAGTGTGTGTGGTGTGGGGTATGTGTGGTTTGAAGTGTGGGGTATGTGTGGTTTGAAGTGTGTGTGGTGTGGGGTATGTGTGGTTTGAAGTGAGTGTGGTGTGGGGTATGTGTGGTTTGAAGTGAGTGTGGTGTGGGGTATGTGTGGTTTGAAGTGTGTGTGGTGTGGGGTTTGTGTGGTTTGAAGTGTGTGTGGTGTGGGGTTTTTGTGGTGTGGAGTGTGTGTTGTATGTGTGTGGTGGAGTGTGTGTGGTGTCGGGTATGTGAGCTGTGGAGTGTGTGTGTGGTTTAAAGTGTGTGTGGTGTGGGGTATGAAGTGTGTGTGGGGTGGAGTGTGTGTGGTGTGGGCTATGTGAGCTGTGGAGTTTGTGTGGTTTAAAGTGTGTGTGGTGTGGGGTTTGTGTGGTGTGGAGTGTGTGTGGTGTGGGGTATGTGTGGTTTGAAGTGAGTGTGGTGTGGGGTATGTGTGGTTTGAAGTGAGTGTGGTGTGGGGTATGTGTGGTTTGAAGTGTGTG
The DNA here is from genome assembly GCF_023375975.1 of Astyanax mexicanus. Lineage (NCBI taxonomy): Eukaryota > Metazoa > Chordata > Actinopteri > Characiformes > Acestrorhamphidae > Astyanax > Astyanax mexicanus. Next base: position 131,507,367 of record NC_064408.1, on the reverse strand, counting down.
TGGTGTGGGGTTTGTGTGGTTTGAAGTGTGTGTGGTGTGGGGTTTGTGTGGTGTGGAGTGTGTGTGGTGTGGGGTATGTGTGGTTTGAAGTGTGTGTGGTGTGGGGTATGTGAGCTGTGGAGTGTGTGTGTGGTATGGAGTGTGGGGTATGTGTGCTGTGGAGTGTGTGTGGTTTAAAGTGTATGTGGTGTGGGGTATGTGTGGTGTGGAGTGTGTGGTGTGAATTGTGTGTGGTATGTGTGTGGTATGTGTGGGGTGGAGTGTGTGGTGTGGGGTATGTGAGTTGTGGAGTGTGTGTGGTTTAAAGTGTGTGTGGTGTGGGGTTTGTGTGGTGTGGAGTGTGTGTGGTGTGGGGTATGTGTGGATTGAAGTTTGTGTGTGGTGTGGGGTTTGAAGTGTGTGTGGTGTGGGGTTTGTGTGGTGTGGAGTGTGTGTGGTGTGGGGTATGTGTGGTTTGAAGTGTGGGGTATGTGTGGTTTGAAGTGTGTGTGGTGTGGGGTATGTGTGGTTTGAAGTGAGTGTGGTGTGGGGTATGTGTGGTTTGAAGTGAGTGTGGTGTGGGGTATGTGTGGTTTGAAGTGTGTGTGGTGTGGGGTTTGTGTGGTTTGAAGTGTGTGTGGTGTGGGGTTTGTGTGGTGTGGAGTGTGTGGTGTGGGGTATGTGTGGATTGAAGTGTGTGTGGTGTGGGGTATGTGTGGTTTGAAGTGTGTGTGGTTTAAAGTGTGTGTGGTGTGGGGTATGTGTGGTGTGGAGTGTGTGGTGTGAATTGTGTGTGGTATGTTTGGGGTGGAGTGTGTGTGGTTTGGGCTATGTGAGCTGTGGAGTGTGTGTGGTTTAAAGTGTGTGTGGTGTGGGGTTTGTGTGGTGTGGAGTTTGTGTGGTGTGGGGTATGTGTGGTTTGAAGTGTGTGTGGTGTGGGGTATGTGTGGTTTGAAGTGTGGGGTATGTGTGGTTTGAAGTGAGTGTGGTGTGGGGTATGTGTGGTTTGAAGTGAGTGTGGTGTGGGGTATGTGTGGTTTGACGTGTGTGTGGTGTGGGGTTTGTGTGGTTTGAAGTGTGTGTGGTGTGGGGTTTGTGTGGTTTGAAGTGTGTTTGGTGTGGGGTTTGTGTGGTGTGGAGTGTGTGTGGTGTGGGGTATGTGTGGTTTGAAGTGTGTGTGGTGTGGGGTATGTGAGCTGTGGAGTGTGTGTGTGGTATGGAGTGTGTGGGATATGTGTGCTGTGGAGTGTGTGTGTGTGGTATGGAGTGTCTGGGGTGTGGGGTATGTGTGGTGTGGAGTGTGTGTGGTGTAGGGTATATGAGCTGTGGAGTTTGTGTGTGGTTTAAAGTGTATGTGGTGTGGGGTATGTGTGGTGTGGAGTGTGTGGTGTGGGGTGTGTAGTGTGTGGTATGTGTGGGGTGGAGTGTGTGGTGTGGGGTATGTGAGCTGTGGAATGTGTGTGGTTTAAAGTGTGTGTGGTGTGGGGTTTGTGTGGTGTGGAGTGTGTGTGGTGTGGGGTATGTGTGGATTGAAGTGTGTGTGGTGTGGGGTATGTGTGGTTTGAAGTGTGTGTGGTGTGGGGTTTGAAGTGTGTGTGGTGTGGGGTTTGAAGTGTGTGTGGTGTGGGGTTTGTGTGGTGTGGAGTGTGTGTGGTGTGGGGTATGTGTGGTTTGAAGTGTGTGTGGTGTGGGGTATGTGAGCTGTGGAGTGTGTGTGTGGTATGGAGTGTGTGGGGTGTGGGGTATGTGTGCTGTGGAGTGTGTGTGTGGTATGGAGTGTGTGGGGTGTGGGGTATGTGTGGTGTGGAGTGTGTGTGGTGTGGGGTATATGAGCTGTGGAGTTTGTGTGTGGTTTAAAGTGTATGTGGTGTGGGGTATGTGTGGTGTGGAGTGTGTGGTGTGGGGTGTGAAGTGTGTGGTATGTGTGTGGTGGAGTGTGTGGTGTGGGGTATGTGAGCTGCGGAGTGTGTGTGTGGTTTAAAGTGTGTGTGTGGTGTGGAGTGTGTGTGGTGTGGGGTATGTGTGGATTGAAGTGTGTGTGGTGTGGGGTATGTGTGGTTTGAAGTGTGTGTGGTGTGGGGTTTGAAGTGTGTGTGGTGTGAGGTTTGTGTGGTGTGGAGTGTGTGTGGTGTGGGTATGTGTGGTTTGAAGTGTGGTTTAAAGTGTGTGTGGGGTGGAGTGTGTGTGGTGTGGGGTATGTGTGGTGTGGAGTGTGTGGGGTGGAGTGTGTTTGGTGTGGGGTATGTGTGGTGTGGAATGTGTGTAAGGTGTGGTGTGGACTGTGTGTGGTGTGCTGTGTGTGTAGTGTGGTATTGGTTCTGGTGTGGGTTGTGTTCAGCAGTATCTTCTCCATACAGATACAGTACTGAGGAGCAGGGCAGAGAGGGGGGCCGTGCGCAGGATCGGCTGGTGTGTGTGAGATGGCCAACATTCCGCCCATTCATTCCTATGGGGAAAGTTCGTACGATAATTTTACGAAAACCGTAAATCGTATCGGTGAGATCAGCATATCGTCTGAAACGTCTCTGCAAGTTCTGTATGTCTTGTGAATTTCGTGGTTCTAGCTCAAAAATTGTGACTTTTAGAGCCGTTTGAAAAAAGTGTGAATGGAAGTCTATGGGAAAAAATCTGACTTTGGCGGACCACCAATCGGACCCTGGTGGTCCGATCACTTAGAAAAGCACAAGCACACCCCGCGGCAATAGGTTCTATCATCTTGTGAAGTTTCGTGGTTCTGGCTTGAAAACTGTAGGAGGAGAAACTGTTTATAAAATTTACCGAGAATAATAATAATAATAATAATAAGATTTCGAAGAACAATAAGTTGGCTTTTCCAAGCCAACTTAATAATAAGATTACGAAGAACAGTAAGTTGGCTTTTCCAAGCCAACTTAATAATAATAAGAAGAATAAGAAGAACAGTAAGTTGGCTTTGACAAGCCAACTTAATAACAGATAGCAGTGAGAAGAACAGTGAGAATAGTGGTAATTAGTTTAATCTAAACACTTAAAACTCTTCTTATTCAGGTACAGCAGCTAATAAATGCTCTTTCTCCTCAGAAACTTCAGCAGCGTTTAGCTACAGCCAGTAATTTACCCGCTTCTGAACTTAAACTGCGCCTAAAACCAGCATTTAATTAGTCTAGATTAGTCTAAACTTCTTTAATCTCATCAACTTACCCATAAATTATTAGTGTTTCCTCCGTTTATTAAACAGTTTAAGAGAAACGGGGCTAATTCACTGCTAACTCTGTTAGCTGCTAACAGGCTAATGTGACAGGAATCTGACAGGAGAGCGCCTCGCGCCGAATCACAGCGCGCATAAAGAGCGCGTGAGGGCAGCGCTAATATAAACTACTGCTTTAAAATCACCTGAAACTCACCTAAAATCACCTGAAATAACCTAAACTCACATAAAATCACCTGAACTCACCTGTCTCACTTCTTCTAGAAACACCCAGGAGGAGTACTGATCTACAAACGCTGAAATAACCGAGTTATTAATGATCATATTCCCTGATCCTTCCGCCGGGAAATGTAGTGCACTGCTATGGGCCCTTTTCACAGAGCTTGATGACGTGTTTCCGGTTTGGTTTAGCAGGGTAAACACAGCGGCGCTAGAATGGAGTTCACTGCTGTCTCTGCACAAACTTCTATTGATTTCTTTCTCCGACATCTCACTGATTATAGATGAGGTATCAGTAGCGAAAATATCGAAGGTTGAAAAGGATTACAAGCTTTTTGTCGAGGAATACATCTTTAATTTTGAGGGTAAGTAGTTATTTTTATACAAGTTAGCGAGGCTTCCAATTCAGTTAGGTTAGCTACCGCTAACTAGCGAGCTTGCTAACTTAGATAGACAACAGTACGTCAAGTAATGCTAAGTAGCTGTTTAGTTAATGTTTTCTTTTCTGTTTTAACCATTACTGTAGCTACTGCCCAGGATCTGATGTGCTTATTTAAGGCTTTGAGTTGGATAGAAGACAGAACTGTTTTTCCCTTGTATATACAGTTTCAAACACAGTGCAGGTGGTTTAGGAAAGTTAATCGACAGGGAGAAAAAAAATATATTAAACCACATTTAACCCTAGTTATCTTGTACGTAGGTGAAACAGTTCAGGTAAGCCTAAGATGATTCTATGTGTTGCTAGCTTCCCACTAGGTAGGTTAAGCCAGTGGCCAAAGTTAGTCGTCTGTGATGATGATGATTAGCCATTTAGTCGAAATCGACTTTCGGCCACTTTATGGATCTGTTCTCTCCACGCGTTCCTGTCCTCGACGATTACTTTGAGTTCTGCAATTGTTTTGCTGGTGGCCCATGTGATTGTATCAAGCCAGCGTATTCTTTGCCGTCCTCTTCTTCTTCTACAGTCGTCTGTAGTGAAGCAGATATACCAACCACTTGTAGAATGTGAAGGTCAAGTGTTAATTTGTCCATCATATTAAATTTTTGCTTGGTTTTTAGGAGGTTAACTTATTCAGGTAGATTGTTTAGGGTCAGCCAAGAGGTTAAAGATGTAGTAGTAATTGTGAATGGCTTAAATATAGATATGAACATTTGGTGCTTTTTGTACCGTTTAAAAAATGTTTCTCAGAGCTGACAGTATGTCTGTGCTTTGCATTACAGGTGACTTCATACCACCCAGATCCTGTGGAGGTAATAAAGACATCGTGCAAGTGTTGCGGGGAAGGCCTTTTCCAATCATACTATTGCTCTGCTTTATCAGATTGCCCATTAAAGCACCATGGGCTTTAAAACAGTCTCTCTCCCAGCAGCATGTTCTGTTATAGTTTGTTTTTTGTGGAAATATGGAATTTTCTAAATAAACTTGTATTCTTTGCTTGAATTGTCTTTTTATGTAGCGCAGAGCCAGCAACAAGCAAGAAAACATTTCAGTTCATTGACATTTTGTTTACTGAATCAATCTATTTGTATTGGGTGTCATGGAACTATTTTACATTTTAATTAACTTTAAAAATCAGGATATTTTGGGTAAACATAACATTTTGGTTGTGCTTCAAAAAATGCATAATTTCTGACAACTAGCTATATTGTTTAAACTGTATATTTAGAATATTGTATTTCCTGCAATGGTATGCCTAGTGAATACAGTCGTAACCAAATCATCTATGACTTTGTCTACAGATAAAACAAATACAAAGCACCTGGGACAAGAGGATTAAAATGTATTTCATTTATTATATTTATAAAACACTCAAATTTAAAAAATCTAAAAATACAAAAAACAAATGAAGCTCACATGGTAAGTTAAAGCTAAAATATTTAGACAGAATTTTGTACTGAGTCAAGGAAAATTGTGTGGAAAAAGTGGAACTCTTCTTTAGTTGAGCAGAAATGGTTAAGCCTAGGTTGGTCTGCAAGCTGTTTTATTTAATTCTCCAGCTCAATCACTTTTTGCTCCAGCTCCCTTATTCGTGCAGCTGCAGCGTCCACTTTGCCTGCAACAAAAGGGGGGAAAAAATACATTAGCTTAGTTTTATATTGACAGATAATCTGACAAAATTTAAGTCAAACTCTGAATTGACCTATATTGTACACCAATTACTAATTAGGTAAACTGGTATATTTTACTGTGCTATGTTTAGCTAACAAATACTGGTATTCTTTGGTATAATACATAAACCATACTTGTGCTTGGAAAGTTTTTAAACAACAAATGATATCTCGGACACAAGTCAGTAATTCAGGTAAACATGCCAAATTGACCCTTTATTTAGGTAAATATTGAATATTTAGCCTTTATTTAGGCAAGTTAGACTTCAAATAAGTATTTCAATTTTAAACTTTATTCAGGTACGAATTGTAGGTGTAGACTTTATTCAGGTAAGTATTGCATATTAAGACTTTATTTAAATAAGTATAGCATATTTAGACTTTATTCAGGTATTAATTGTAAGTTTAAACTTTATTCAAGTAAATATTGCATATTAAGACTTTATCCAAATAATTATATCTTATTAAGACTTTATTCAGTTATGAATTGTAAGTTTATACGGTTATTCAGTATATATTGTATCTCCAATGTTATTTTGGTAGGTATCCTGTCTTGAGACTATTACTCAGGTAATTATTAATTATTCAAATGGATATTTAGGTAGCTGGCTTGTGTATTTATTGTGTAAGCGACCACAGACAGCCAGAATTGTACAGAGAATTTGGCTAGAAATATTAGAGGAATTACCCTTTAATTACTTTGCTAAAGTAAACTGGTTTACAATTTTTATATATTTTATATATTTATTAGGAAAAAAAATAAATATATAGACATTAATACTGGACTCCTAAAGCATTAACACAATATTACAGGTTTTACATTTTTTGTTGCACCCCAATCATAAAATATTAAGGATTCCAGGAGCAAATATAATAATAAATACTATTTAACTGTATGTCTTTGTAACCCGTATGTCAGTTCTAATACAGTGTGAAAAGCAATGCACAGAAATTAAGAGCCTGGCCCTTTAAGAGAAGGCTGTTTCTGCCGTATTTTGTTAAGTATTGGTCGCCATAGTAACTCGCGCCATTTACGACGGCATGCGCTCATTTTAATGTATAGTGTGAGAGCAGAGAATCTCATACGACTTTGTGCTGCAGAAGCTGGTGGCTAACAGTTGAGCTCCGAAGCAGCTGCATTTACTAGCAGCTAAATAGCTTCTTGCTGTACTGAAGCCCTTCGTTTGCCTCTCGTACATGCTTAACTTCTCTTGTTATGATAGGTAGGTTCTCTGAATATTTAATTTATAATATTCTGATTATAAAAATGGGTGGATTGATTTTATTAGTGGTTATTGGTGCTATTAAGCAGCATTTTGGTTCCGTATTACTGGTTGACTGCTTGATTGTAGAGTTAGTTTCCACTATGTTAAAAAGGGTATAAAATATGCACTATTTTCAACATGATGTGTGTTTTATTTGGAGGTGTATTTAAGCCAAATGTCCTCTGCAGCAATATATATTTTAGCTGTATCTCTTATGGGCTAACATACGAAGTTGTGTATTTCATATGCTTCTGTTACTGTTAAAAACTGTTAAAAAAGGTTTTATGAGCTGCAATTACGGTTTAAAACGAAATGTATTTTGTTTTGTTGTTTTGCATTAAATATTTGGAATATGAATATAGAAAAATAGTCTCAAAATACGACTTTGTGCTGCAGAAGCTGGTCGCTAACAGTTGAGCTCCGAAGCAGCTGCATTTACTAGCAGCTAAATATCTTCTTGCTGTACTGAAGCCCTCCATTTGCCTCTCGTACATGCTTAACTTCTCTTATTATGATAGGCTGTGGACTGCACTGAGGACCGGGTGCAGCAGGACTGAACCGTAACAAGTGCTGGACTTCAACACTGTGTCAGTGAGGGAATCTGAGTTTGGCTATTCTTACTGGACTGCAGGTGGGGCCAGAGATCTCAGAACAGTTTTTTTTTTATGGGTACCCATAGTTTTTTTTTTGTGCTTTTTTAATTTTTTTTCCTTGGAGAGATTTTTTTTTTTTTTTGAGAGAGACAATTTTTTTTCTTTCTTCTTCTCTGAACTAAATGGACAAGCTCCATACCTACTTGAATACATACTTGTTAAAGGACTGAAACGGTGCTAATTTGATTTTAAATGTGACTGAATTTGTTTCTGGACCATTTCAATAGAGTGAAGTTCAAGAGTTAAAGTTGAACACTCTAATTCAAGAGAACATTTGTGGTGTATCAAAAATCACATTTATTATATATATACAGTGCCCTCCATAATTATTGGCACCCCTGGTTAAGATGTGTTCTTTAGCTTCTCATAAATTGAGTTTTGTTCAAAATAATATAGGACCACGATGGGAAAAAAAGTAAAGTCCAACCTTTAACTCAAGTAAATTTTAAGGGGGAAATAAAATCCCTGACTAAGAAATAATTATTCTTCATAAAATCACCTGTTCCACAATTATTGGCACCCCTAACAATTCTTAGGAAATAAATTTAATAAAAGTATTTCTGTCACTTCTACAGTAGTTTACGAAGTTGATCAGAGTATGTAGGAACATTTAATTAGTAATTCACAACTTCCTGTTTCCCTGGGGTATAAATATGACGTGACACAGAGGCCATTTATCTTCAACATGGGAAAGACAAAGGAACATACCATTCAAGTGAGGCAGATGTGTGTTGACCTTCACAAGTCAGGCAATGGCTACAAGAAAATCGCTACTCACCTACACCTGTCCATATCTACTGTCAGAGGAATTATTAAGAAGTTTAAAACAACTGGAACAGTGGTAAACAAGCCTGGACGAGGACGCAAGTTTATTTTGCCACCACGCACAGTGAGGAGGATGATAAGAGAAATAAAAAGTTCTCCAAAGCTCACTGTTACAGAATTGCAACAAATGGTAGCTTCTTGGGGTCACAAAGTCTCCAAAACAACCATCAGGCGCTATCTACATGCCAACAAGCTGTTTGGGAGGCATGCACGGAAGAAACCATTTCTCACTCACAATCATAAACGCAAACGTTTGGAGTTTGCTAAGCGGTACTGGGACTTCAACTGGGACCGTGTGCTTTGGTCAGATGAAACAAAGATAGAGCTTTTTGGCAACAAATGCTCTAAGTGGGTCTGGCGTAACACAAGAGCTGAGTATGCAGAAAAGCACCTCATGCCCACTGTGAAATACGGCGGGGGATCAGTGATGCTGTGGGCCTGTTTCTCTTCTAAAGGCCCTGGGAACCTTGTTAGGGTGCATGGCATCATGAATGCTCTAAAATACCAGGACATTTTAAAACAAAATCTGGTGGCTTCTGCCCGAAAGCTGAAGATGGGTCGTCACTGGGTCTTTCAGCAAGATAATGACCCTAAACATGTGGCCAAATCTACACAGAAATGGTTCACCGCACACAGAATCAAGCTCCTCCCATGGCCATCTCAGTCCCCAGACCTCAACCCCATTGAAAACCTGTGGGGTGAGCTGAAGAGGAGAGTGCAGAGGAGAGGACCCAGGTCGTTGGATGATTTAGAGAGAATGTGCAAAGAGGAATGGTCAAAGATCCCTCTTTCTGTATTCTCCCATCTTGTGAAACATTACAGGAGAAGATTAGGTGCTGTTTTGTTGGCAAAAGGGGGTTGTACAAAGTATTAACATCAGGGGTGCTAATAATTGTGGCACACATGATTTGATGTTAAATAATTATTTCTTAATGTGGGATTTTTTTCCTACTGAATAAATTCACTTCAGTTAAAGGTTGTATTTTACTCTTTTTTTCCATCGTGGTCCTATATTATTTTGAACAAAACTCAATTTATGAGAAGCTAAAGAACACATCTTAACCAGGGGTGCCAATAATTATGGAGGGCACTGTATATATATTTTTTTGTTTATTGTTTGGTTTAATACTGAAGTGAGCTGTATAAGGATTTTTTTTCTTTTCACAACAGCAGAAAAGTATGTTCCAGTTCAAGAAAGTATATATATATATATATATATATATATATATATATATATATATATATATATATATATAAAATTATTTTTTTTTTTTGAACATACGATAGTATACAGCTATCAGAACCCCCAAATAAAATTTCTTTCTTTCCAGTACTTCACAATATTTGTATTTCATTACTTGGTTACATCTTCGTGATGTATTTTAATTTAATAAAGGTGCTAAAACTAATAATATTTAATTTACCCATATAAACTAACAAATAGCTATTTCTATTAATATTTTATATTTTACAAGATACATAAATAAATTAAAAAATAAAACTATTTTAAAAACAACTACTGGTACTACTTACTACTTTTAATATTAGCAATGACAGCAAAAACATTACTAATAATTCACTAATATACTATTAAACATATTTAATAATTCTTTATTAATTGAATAAATGTAATTTTGTCTGTGATACTATTCTGGCTACTAAAAGCTGATGATCAACTGGCTGGTGTTCTGGCTACAGAAAGCTGATTGGCTGGTGTTCTGGCTATTGAGATCCGATCAGCTGATGTTCTGGCTACAGATTGAGAATGGCTGGGATTACATTTACATTTATGGTATTTACCAGACGCCCTTATCCAGAGCGACTTACAACAGTGCTTCGTTTACTTCAAAATATCCAGAGCTAGTTTGTAGAGACAAGGATCAAGAGATACACAGAGCTTTGATAATATTTAGAACCCCAGGAGAATTTATTTATTATTTAAAGATCAGTTAAGAAAGTATTTTAAGATGAGTCTTTATTTAGAGTTTGAACACCACAAGTGACTCTGCTGTTCTGATACCCATTGGAAGTTGGTTTCATCACCTTGGTCCTGCAGCACAGAGAAGAGTCTGGATGTTTGTTTTCTGTTGGTTATTCTGAGGGATAGTTGGTCAAGCTGAGCCGAACAGGAAGCTCCAAGAGCTCCTGGTACAGATCTGGCTTTGACCATCATTGCCAACAAGTAGGAAGGAGCAGTTCCATTTTTTGGCTTTGTAGCTGACTAGCTGACATGACCCAGGCAGAATAAAAGCACAACATTTTAAGAATTTACAGCCACGGGCGAACACGGATTCTGGTTTGAAGCCTGTGCGATACGATAGCAAGAAACGGCAGAGCCAGTGGATGAGTTTGTGGGCGGTCTAAAGGAAAACTGGATCCGCTTGAGCGGTCGTTTTCTGCTGGGTCCTAGCGCTTGATCAGTCTCTATTTAATATAGCGTGACTGGTTCTTAACCATAAAAACAGCAGGGGACCAAAACTGGCTTTTGAAAAAGTGCAGGGGACATGCAGCAGTGAAATGGATGGAATGTGGGAGTAGAGGGCTGTTGGTGGCAGCAAATGAGGGTGATAGAAGGGGGAGGTAGAAGGCAAGAGAGGGCAGCTAGTGGCAGCACAAGAGAGCGGTAGAGAAAAAAGGGTATGAGAGGGCAAACAAAGGCGTGGCAGTAGGTGGCAGCAAAGGACAGAAGAGACTTTGGGGCAGCAGTGAATGATGAAAGTGGAAGGTAGAAGGCAAGAGAGGGCAGTTATGGACAGCAGTAGAGGGTTACTACATCCTGAAGGTGTCAGCCTTAGTAGGGGGCCCAGTAGAGGGCAAAGAATGACATTGTGGCAGCAGTAGAGGGTAACGTGTAGCAGAGAAGAAAAAGAACTGTTTATAAAGTACTATTATTTTATTTGAATTCGCCAAAATACGTTCTAACACTTGTTTCTGTAAGCATACAACTCCATCTACTGGTCAGATCGAGTATAGCGTTCTTATGAAAACAGCTACCCTCCATTTTCTAGTTCAGTCTGGTTTTGACTCTGAAAGAGAATGGTAGGTTCAGTTCTACTCTCCATTTTGCTTAAGTGTGTTGGGGTACTTCTAAGTCTAATTTTGTACTAATATTACATAGTATGTACTTTTACTTGAAAAATAAGTACTGGATTGATTTTTTCCCAAAATGTTATCTATTTTGAGCTATTTGGCTCCCAGCTTCAACTAATTAATTTAGCAATGTCGACCATGTGGTTGTGATGTATTTGCCTTCTAGCTACAGCTAGTTAACTTAGCATTGTTTTATTTAATTATATTGTGCTTATACTGTAATATTTCAGTCTGGTTTTGACTCTGAAAGAGAATGCTGTTGAGTGTGGAGAAGTCTACTGATAAGCTGCTGTTTTCTGTCCAATTTTATACAACCAGACAACCAGTAAATGCTCAGAACCAACTCTGCTGTGCAGTTTCTTTATTGAGGGACCAAGACGAGGGGGTTACAAACGCGCTCTGGAATTATAATAAAAAAAAATTCTTGCAGAAAGAGAATCGAAATGCAGGAGGGGGCGGCCCCGGACGATCTGTCTGAGTCCCTTTTTGATTGACAGTGAAATGAGCAAATCAGTGGCGATCTTTTGGTGTAAACATCCGCGCTGGGAGCTTTTAACTTTCATTCTGTTCTGAGTTGAACCGGAGACTTTCCTAATCCTTATAGCGGCATTTTCTTTATTAAAAACCACTAGCGACAAATCTAGCTTCTATTTCTGCTGTTTTTTTCTGTAGCTGCTTGTGTTTGGAGACTGACCTCTATCACTCTTTCTGACTTCTATCATTCTTTCTGACTTCTATCACTCTTTCTGACTTCTATCACTCTTTCTGACTTCTATTGCAGTTTCTGTTCAGCGTGTGCTACTGAGCCCCTCCACCGTCACAAAACACTCACAGACGGACACACTTCACACTAGCCTTGCTCCAGTCCCTAGCTAGGTAGCAAGCTGCACATAATATCAGACAGTTTTAATGTTGTGGACGGATTTTGGAGAAGCCATTTGAGAGTCTTCCTCATGAATAAAAACTTTATAGTTAAACAGCAGGGCAGATCAACTGCTCAGATTAATTTGGTGTAAAAGGTGTGGAAAAGTAACAGGTATTTTTAGCTGTACTGATATGATAAAGTGAGCTGGCTGACTGGAAGTGCGGTAATAAATAAAATGTACTGTTGGCCTCTTGATGAATCCATCTCAGGGAGGGTAGAATTTAGTATAAATAAAATAAACCGACACATTTTAAGATGTAGGCCGAAATTGAGCTTCCCCTTCTTGAAAAACCAGCATACGCCACTGATCTGAAGGTTCGTCACCTCTCGCATGAACTTCTAGCCAATCACGGTGCAGGAGGGGGCAGGGCTTTTGTTGTCTGAATACTGGTGTAAAAAAAAAGTTGATGCAGTGGATGTAAGGCGCTTTATCCTGCCTGTATTTAAAATCTGAACAGCACCACCACCTGCTGTCTGCTCTATAAACTACACACACATAAACTACAAATAAGAGAGCACTTAAACATTATATGTTTTTCCTTGATTTTACCAAATTGAAAACCTCTGGAATATAATCAAAAGGAAGATCCATCAAACCAAACTGAACTGCTTGAATTTTTACACCAGAAGTAAAGCAGCATAAAGTTATCCAAAAGCAGTGTGTAAGACTGGTGGAGGAGAACATGATGCCAAGATGCATGAAACTGTGATTAAGAACCAGGGTTATTCCACCAAATATTGATTATTTCTGAACTCTTAAAACTTTATGAATTTCTTTGCATTATTTGAGGTCTGAAAGTTCTGCATCTTTTTTGTTATTTCAGACATTTCTAATTTTCTGTAAATAAATGCTCTAAATGAGAATATTTTTATTTGGAAGAAACGCTGTCCATAGTTTTTAGAATAAAACAACAATGTTAATTTTACTCAAACATAAACCTATAAATAGAAACTGATTCAGAAACTGAAGTGATCTCAATTTTTTTTCAGAGCTGTAGACTGACTGATCCTTTACTGATTCCAGAGAGAAATTCTGCACATCCAGTAGGAGCTATACATAGACCACAAGAAGAGCAGTGATAGTTTTATTTACTAAAAATGAATACATTCAACCCACATGGTAAACATAGCTAAGTTAGCTAGCTTTAGCTAGAAAGCAAATACATCACAACCACATGGTCGACAGTGCTAAGCTAATTAGTTGAAGATGGAAGCTAAATAGCTCGAAATAGATTAAATTTTAGGTCAAAAAACAATCCAGTACTTATTTTTTTTCAAGTAAAAGTAGATACTGTGTCAAATTAGTGCAAAATTATGACTTAGAAGTACCCCAACAAACTTAAACAAAATGGAGAGTACAACTGAACCTACCATTCTCTTTCAGAGTCAAAACCAGACTGACCTAGAAAATGGAGGGTAGCTGTTTTCCTAGGAACTCTATACTCTATCTGACCAGTAGATGGCGTTGTATGCTCACAGAAACAAGTGTTTATATGTATTTCCTAATAGAACGTATTTTGTAAAAAGCCGGCCAGAAAAAATCCCCAGGAACAGTTAGAGGAACAGTGGTGCGAGAATGTACCCGGGAAGGGTACTCCACACAAAACATCGCCAAACACATGCCCGATTGCCAGAATAGAGGAATAATTTTAGTATTTTAAATTGTGCAATTATTTAAACTGACATGCATTTCAGCAGAGCAGTAAATATGATCAAATTCCCCATCTTTTTATTTCAGAAACATACCAGACATCTTTAGAATCACAATTACAACCTGAATTATACAATTTATTAAAAAGTCCTTTAACTGCAAATCTACTTCTCAATACACCAAACCAAAATTAGGCAATATATTGTACACTTATCCATTTAACTTTATACCACATATCATCAAAACTCATCAGATTTACATATTTATGATGAAATGATGTCCGACAGGCAGCAGTTTGTTTCAGTTTGGTGTTTCCTCACTTACACCTCTTTCCCCCCAGTCTGTCTACGTTCTCAGAGCTCAGTACCGCCCCCTATTTTACACTGTGTTTCCTGCAGGTGAGAAATTGCAGCAGTAAGGGAGATAAATCTGGTTTATAATTCTGCGACGTGTCGATGTGTTATCTACAGCAGGGGTTCTCAACCTTTTCTACATTACGGCCCACCTGTTTACAACTTGAAAGCGCCAAGCCCCCCTAAAAAAAAAAAAAAAAAAATATATATATATATATATATATATATATATATATATATATATATATATATATATATATATAATAACAACCATAATAAAATATCAGAGTATATAAAAAATGTATAATAATACAAAAAAAAAAAAAAAAACTCTTGAAACCGTAACTTTACCCTGAAACTGTGAGATTTAGGCTTTCCAAATATAGTACATGAACTTCTTACTGGAAACATGCTCTAATATTGTGCTTCCTTTGTATTTTTACCTTTAAATATACACATAAGAGTAGCACGGTTTGACAGGTGAGCACAACTCGACAGAACACCAGATGACTCGGCTCACCGTGTGTGGGCGTGTCCGTGACGTTCTTTAATTAAAATGAAGCAACAGGTGTGGTCAATCATAAGTTTAAGGTTTTTAATCAACCTCACTGTGATCTATAGTTCTATAAATCCGTTTTCAGCTTCTCCTCCGTGGCTGAAAGGCAGCTGTTCTGTATTTGAGAGGCTCGTGTGTGTGTGTGTGTCTCTCTCACACACAGCTGAACTGTTTTGCCGGCTGCGCTCGTGCAGCGGCTCTCTCTGTTTAAATGAATGGGATGTGCTGTGCTGGTGGACGGGGAGAGAGTGCGTCTTTCTTGCGGGCGCTCCGCACTACTAAAATTTGATTTCAATAGTTTGCGGGCCGCGAGTTTGAAACTCCTGATTTAAAGCGCTCACTACAGACAACTGTCTTCCTCTGAGGGTGAGCCTGCGGCCCCCGGTTGAGAAACCCTGATCTAAAGCGTAGTGTGTGCGAGTGTGCCCTGTGCAGCCGTGAGCATTTATACTTGTGCGATGGACTGTCTGTGTCGCGTCAAGGAAGGCAAATAATCAGCGTTAATTTATACCCTGTTTATTTCCATTAATTAATCACAGAAAAAAAATAAGGCGTTAAAAATTGGTGCTTATTAATCACATTCCTTGATGCCCTTTAATCCAGATATTTAACTAAGCGACAAAGACAGCAGACCCTGTGATTGGTCCGCTGAGCCTTGTGTTCCCGCCCATACATTCCAGCGATACAGCTATACCAAAACAAAAGTATAAACACTCACAGCTGTGTATTGCTCTCGCGCTCACACACACTAAACACACACACTATACACACACGCACACACTATACACACACACAGGGTTATTCTATTTTACACAGAGTCAATGAGGAGCCAGAACTATAAAATCCAACCCCTGCATAGAGGGGCTGAGTAAAGGTGGTGTAGAATGTGTGTAAGTGTGTGAGAGTGTGTGAGTGTGTATCAGAGGAGACTCTGTAGAAGGACAGAGTGCCGGAGGGACAGTCCACATACACTCCTACTCTCCTACAGTCGGAGGGACGAGTGGGGACATCAGTGATGTTATCATTATGTTGAACAGAATAACTGTCATCAGTGCAGATCAGACTCCAGGAGTTTCTATTCTCTCCAAACGAACAGTCTGATGCTGTTCCTTTCCTGCTGATGGTTTTATAACTCAGAGCTACAGCAGCTGCTCCTCTCCATTCAGCCTCCCAGTAACAGCGTCCAGTAACACCAGTTACTCTCTCTCTACTCAGAACCTGCGGACACCCATTAAATCTCTCTGGATGATCAGGATACGACTGCAGTTCCAGTCTCCTCTCCACCCTCCTGTTCTCCTCACTCAGAGACAGAAGAGGGTTTACTGTGTTTAGATCCAGTGTGAAATCACAGAACCCTGAAAACAAAAACACACACATTACACACACATTACACACACTACACACATATTACACACAATAAACACACATTACACAGACATTACACATTACACACACTACAAACACATTACACACAATACACACACATTACACACACATTACACATACATTACACACACCTTTGGCTGTGTACCTTCTTTTGAAAAATATTCTAAATAAAGTGCCCCTGTAGTGGGCTTTTGCTTGATTTTTGGTCTTGATTTCTACTTTCATTGGTCTAGTGCCCCCTACCTGCCACAGTGGTTGAGAATGTGGGCACGAGTGCTAGAACCTTCGGAGTAGACCTAGATAAGTAGAACCAACCACTAAAAAAAAAGAAAATGATAAAAAATAAAGTTTTCCTCTCTCTACTTCTTTCTCCCCCTCTTCTTGTCTGTCACTTCCTATCCCTCTTTCTTGCCTTCCCGCTACCTGTGGAGGCCAGGACCATGAATCAACTGTTGCAACACCTGCTTGAATGCAACCTGCGGCAGCAAGAGGTCACCCAAAAGCTAACCTGGGGTCTAAACGAAGTCACCAAAGAGCTGGTGGCGCAAAGGCGGACACCGGGTCTTTCCCCTCTACTCGACAACAAGAGAGTGGCCCAGCAGTACCTCTCCAAACTTATGGCTGACGACGATATCGAGGCCTATCTGTACACGTTCGAGTCAATTGCTGAAAGAGAGGTATGGGACAAGGAAGAATGGGCCAATATCCTGGCCCCTTTTCTGACAGGCGAGGCCCAATTGGCCTATTACTCCCTCCCCCCCTTCGCCACACATGACTACAACCAGCTCAAGGCTAAAATCCTGCAATCGCCACCATCTCGGCCCCGCAGCCGCATCCGCTGAGTTCCATCGCTGGAAGTTCAGACACTCCAGCTCCCCCTGAACGCAAATGTCCCAACTCCAGAGGGTCACCCGCCGTTGGCTGCAACCTGATCACCTGAGGTCGTGGCTGAACGCCTGTCTGCTGAGGTCGTGGCTGAACGCGTCACCATGGACCACTTCCTGCATACTCTACCTGGTGAATTGCAGAAGGCGGTCGGCCTGAAAGACCCAAGTACTGCCACAGAGGTTGCAGACTTTATCCTCTCGCTTAGTCGAAACGAAAAAAAGGAAAACCCTGCTCCCAGACGTGAGTACGACCGTCCTCGAAGGGAAGAAGATGCTGGAGGCAACCACCTTATGCCCAGTCCCCATGATGAACCCATGCCCACAGAACAGGAACCACCATGGGCCCCAGCAAAAACCTGGTTGGTCGGATGCAGTTACCACACTCTCTCACACCACATGGGACAGACCCCCCATTCCACATCGATGGCCACCCTCTGCAAGCCACCCTAGACTCCGGCAGTACCATCAGCCTTGTACGCCGCTCGGCCATCCCGTGGCTCAAGCCAGAGGGGAAATCCCTCGAAGTGGCCTGTGTCCACGGAGATGTCCGACAAGTCCCTGCAGCCATGGCCTGTTTTAGCAGCCCGACAGGTAAACACTAGAGATGGAACGATCGATCGGCAGTGTATCGGTATTGGTCGATTTTTAGCCAAAATACGGTATCGGCGATCGGCCGATATTCCTCTGATTTTAGCCGATCTGATTCAGGAGTTTAGGGTTAAGCAGTTTATCAGAGCTTTGTGTGGATGACCGGAGAAACTGCTCGCTTACAGGAAGCTGCAGTTCCTCATCCAACCACTAGCCGGAGCTGCAGCAGCAGCACAACCCCTGCTGTCTTCACTCACTACAGCCCAGCCACGGGCTACAGGCAAAGAACGTCTGGAGTCTGGAGCGTTTTTACTGTTTCTGCAGTTTATGTGTAGGAAATAAAGGTTTTAATCCCTCTAACCGGATAATACAGCTCTCTACAGTTCATCTTTCAGCCCAAACAGCTAACAGCAGCAGGTTAGAGCAGCCGTCAAGGAGTCACTGCTCGGATTACACTATAAACAGGTCAGTTAGCGTTATGCTAACCTCAGAATTATAACTATGGGGTTTTAGTGGTTAGACTGTTGAAGGGTACTGAAGACTATTAAAGGCTATTGGAGGTTATTGAAAGGGTTATTTGGGGCAGAAATCAGTACAGGCAGGTTAGATAAGTGATTCACGTCCTCGTCCTTCACTGCGGTGAAACTGTGAGTAGGCTTTTTAGTACTGTTTATTAACATCATTAAAACAGATTTCGTTCTTTCGAACTATTTGTGAATGATTTAAAAGCTCTGTTTTATTGCTGTAACGTTACTTACTAAAATATGGATTTTAAATCAGATCCGCGCTGTTTATTACAGTTTATGAGGGCAGAGAGAGTCAGGCTGGATATTTTGCCCAATCTAAGCTCTAGCTGGAGCATTAGATTAACGTTACTGTTGTTCTTATTAAAATAGTGTATTATCTATATATTAACAGTAAATTAGATATTTTAAGCAGTAAGCTGACTCAGAAAAACAGGCTGAGGCGGCTGATGTTACACATTCCTGCTATATTGACATATAAATATAAAAATTCTGGTGTCTAATAAATATTAATATATATTTATTATAACTTATAACGTTATCTCTCCTGAAAAGCATTTATTTTGGTCAGTATCACTCTTGTGTTTATTTATTATCAGCGTAAATTACCAGTGTTTGCTTAGGCGTGGATGTAATTAGGGGAATCTGTACCAGGTTTGCCCTGCACCTGTGTGGCATTAATGTGGCATTTGGCCCCGCCCAATATCGGTATCGGCGATCGGCCGATCGAGATGAAAGACGATCGGCGATCGGAATCGGCCCCAAAAACACTGATCGGTCCATCTCTAGTAAACACCACCTTCTTCTGAGTCTGCTTAATGACCTTCCCATGCCCCTCTTGGTAGGTTGTGATTTCCCATGCTTCGACAGAGAACTGCAACAGGCCACAACCCGACCCCGTGATCTGAGCTTACGCCCCCGTCAAAAGGAGCCCAGAGAACGAGCCTTGTTGGTCCCTGCGATCAGCGAGAGCGAGGAGGCCGGCTCTGAAGGTGAGAATGCAGCCTACTCTAATCCCCTCTCTTCCGCGATGTCCACGCTGCCAAATCACTACACCAAAGAAACCTCCTCCGGCCCCTTTAATTCCTCTACCTATTATTGGTGTCCCATTTGAAAGAATTGGGACGACATAATAGGTCCACTGCCCAATTCTGCCCTGGACCACGAATATATACTTACAATTGTAGACTATGCCACGAAATTCCCTGAGGCTGTGGCCCTACGGAAAGCCACCTCAAGCGCTATCGCCCATGAACTGGTCCTCCTCATCAGTCGGGTCGGTATTCCCCGTGACATAGTTACGGATCAGGGTACCCCCCTCATGTCCAAGTTAATGGTGGACTTATGTAAGATGCTCCAGATCAAAAAACTATGATGGTTTGGACAGACTGATGGCCTAGTAGCACGTATTAACCAAACACTAAAACGAATGCTGAA
This sequence comes from Astyanax mexicanus, assembly GCF_023375975.1. Lineage (NCBI taxonomy): Eukaryota > Metazoa > Chordata > Actinopteri > Characiformes > Acestrorhamphidae > Astyanax > Astyanax mexicanus. Next base: position 131,487,733 of record NC_064408.1, on the reverse strand, counting down.
ACGCACGTCGAGCAGAATGGCCTGGGACCTGCTCCTACACCATGTTCTGTTCGCAGTGCGGGAAATTCCCCAGGCCTGGTCCATGATGGTCTTCTCTTGCTGTGCGTCGGGAAACACATTGGTTTATTTTTGTTTTTAAAGCACTATATGTCACCGTACATCTCTCAAAAACGTATTAAAAATAACACAACCTACCAGACTCATTCCAGTGACTGGATCACCCTCCAGGTACCAAAAGCTTTAACTGAACTTTTAGCCAGAGTGCACCAGTGAGTTGGAATTCACTACAGGACACTCTAAAGCTCAGCTCAATGGTGTCACTGAATCACTTTAAACTCCTAGTCTCTAACCATCTTTAGACAGCCTGCCACTGTTTTAGCTAATTTTAGTTTTTTTTTATGGTTGGTATGTTTTAAGTTTCTTTACTTATTTTTATTTAGTTTTTTACTGTTTTAGTTAACTTTTTAATTTTTTATGTTGGTTTGTTTAAGCAGTTTATTTTTACATTTATTTTTAGTTTCTTACTTTTCTTTTATTATTTATAGTTATTGCTTGTTTATATTTTACTATTTTATGTGTTTAGTTTTTTTTATTTATTCATCTGTAGTTGAATTTTTATCAGTTCTATCACATTTCTTTACCTATGATTTTATGAGTACTACTTTTAAATTATTATTTTTACCTTATTTGGTTTTATATCTCAATATTTTTTTTATTATTATCCTTTTTTAAAATAATTCTTATACATTATTATAATGCTGTTTTTTTTTTGTTTTTTTTATTTCTTATTTTATTCTATTTACTTTTTAGTTGTTGTTGTTGTCTGTGTCAATCCCATCTAATCAATCCCAGTTATTGCTCGGCTACATTGTAAATGAGTTTAAATAAAGGTTGATTGATTGATTGATTGAACCAAGACGGAAGTTCGGGCCTTTCAAGGATTGGCGGGTTACTATAGCAGGTTTGTGCCCCACTTTTCCACGATTGCCTCTCCCCTTAGCGACCTCACAAAAAAACATCAGCCGGATCGCCTTTGAAAGTCTCAAAACCTAAATAATCTGGCACCTCCCTATCTCTCTGACCTTCTTCATCCCTACCGACCTTCCCGGTATAACTGTAATAACTGTAAGCGTCTTTGGGTTCTTGAAAAGCGCTATATAAAAATAAAGTATTATTATTATTATTATTAAAAGCCACCTTGCAACCGAACCGGTCTTCCAAAATCCTGATTTCACAAAACACTTCCTTCTGCAAACTGACGCCTCGAGTACGGGACTAGGGGCCGTCTTGACACAAGAGACAGACCAGGAAGAGCACCCGGTCCTCTATTTCAGCAGGAAGCTCAGCCCCACCGTGGAATGAGAACCTTGGCCATCAAGTGGGCTGTGGAGGAGCGCCGCTATTATCTAACGGGTAGGCCCTTTACTCTCATTACTGATCATGCCCATTTAACCTGGATGACGAAAGCTAAAGACACTTATCCCCGTGTAACACGCTGGTTTCTTTCCATACAAGACTTCTCGTTCCAGGTGCGGCATCAAGCCGGCCGATTGAAAACCAATGCTGATGCCCTCTCTAGACGGCCCTTGACGGACTCAGGCTCTTCGGGCTCCCCGGGTAGATCTCTAAGGGGGGGACTGTGACGCGGACCGCCTCATCGCCGCTCCATAGGATAAAACAATTAAGCCCTACCCGGCGATCGCCGCTGTCCAGGGTGCTGAACGCTCCTGTTGGTTCAGCACCTGTGTTTTGGACTGTTACCAAGAACGCGTGGCCAAGGGGCGGGGCGCTCTGATCACCCACGACTGGCAGACGCTGAAGCGCACAGCTGAACGGCGTCCACAGCCACGAGGATGCTAACATATAAAGATGAAACAAACTGAACTGGGGGTGGCTGGTTCTACCTCACCAGTTGACTAAACCCTTTGTACCCTTTTCTCTCGCTCTCTCTCTCTCTCTCTGCCCTTTCTACAGCAGATTAATCTGGGAGTCGAAGTTACGCCAGGCTGCCTGAGAAACCACAAGCCTCTACTGAAGCCCAAGCTCCGAGGCTACAAACCCGGCGCCTTGCTCCCTCTCTCCCCCTCTTGCTGCTTATCTTTCACTAGGTTTGGTGGCCGTTTAGGCCCCCTCTAGCTGCTTCTCTCGTTTGTTTTTATTTATTTATTATTATTTATTTATATATATATTTTTTTCTCCCTCTTTGAGCCATTAGACTCCGCCCACCTCTACTATTTGGTAAATTCCCCTGTTAACCCTGAACAGGAGGCAAGCTATCTACTTGCCCCTGTTAAAATTATTTATCTAAACTGCGCTATTTAATTATATATTTTTTTCTGTTTACTTAATTGATTTCTTATCCTCTCCAACTCCGTTTCGTAAACCCCCTATGCTCCAGCCTGTGGCTGTGTACCTTATTTTAAAAAATATTCTAAATAAAGTGCACCTGTAGTGGGCTTTTGCTTGATTTTTGGTCTTGACTCCTACTTTCATTGGTCTAGCGCCCCCTACCTGCCACAGTATAAAGTATATATATAGTGTGTGTGTGTGTAAAGTAATAATAAATAAAAAATCTATGAAAGTGAGCAAATTAAAATCCGACCAAAACCGTGCTTTAACAGAATTATTTTATAAAATAAACTCATTAAACAGGTCTGAAGGGAGTCTTTTCTTCATGTTTCAGCTCCTTCTAAAGATTTTCAATAGGATTAAGATCAGGGATCATAGAAGACACTTCAGAATAGTTCAGTGTTTCCTCTTAGCCATTCTTGGGTGTTTTTAGCTGTGTTTTGGGTCATTATCCTGTTACAAGTCCTGTGACCTGCGACTGAGACCAATTTTTTTGACACTGAGCAGCACATTTATCTCTAGAAGCTCTTGATAGTCTTGAGATTTTATTGTACCCTGAACTGATTCAAGACCCCCTGTACCAGATGCAGCAAAGCAGCTCCAGAACATAACAGAACCTCCACCATGTTTCACAGTAGGGACAGTGTTCTTTTCTTCATATGCTTCATTTTTCCCCTCTGTAATCATAGAGCTGGTGTTCCTCTGCCAAAAGTTCCTTTTATGTCTCATCTGTCCACAGGACATTCTCCCAGAAGCTTTGTGGCTCGTCAACATGTAGTTTAGTTTGTCGTCTCCCATTAAGTCCACTTTTCGGCTCAAACAGTGACCGGTAGTGTGATCTGACACTGAAGTTCACCTTTAATCTCTTTAAAAGTTTTTCTGGGCTCTTTTGTTATCATTAGTTTTTTCTGTCTCTATTATTTTTCATCAGTTTTCCTCCTGCAGTCACGTGCAGGGGGTTAGCTACAGCCCCATAGATCTTAAATTTCTGAATTATATATGTAACTGAATCCAGGAACATCGAGCTGCTTGGACATAATCCAATGACCTTCATCTTTAACTTGCTGGTCTATAATTCTTTTTCTAATCTCCTGAGACTCTTTCTAAACTCTTTTCTTCTCTTCCTCTAGTCCGTGTTGAGTGTGTTAAACACCATGTTCTCAAACAGCACATTGACGACCTGTAGCCCTATATATAGCCCCTATATAATATAATATAATACAGTCCCACTGACTGATTACAAGACTGTAAACACCTGTGATGCTAATTAATGTGTCACGCCTACCACAGATTCTGTAGTTCCTATCGCTAACTCTGCCGTTCCCGTCTATGGACAAACCCCGGTCCGGAACTACACTTCCCAGTATGCCCCTGACAACTCCATGTGTCCTGACCTCTATATTGCGTTCAGGTGTTTGTAATTTACTTATAATATAAATACCCATTTGTTTGTCATGTTTGTTGCAAGGTATTTTCCCTGTTTTTCAGCGAATTACTGAGCGTTTATTTTTCTGTCTGTATTATCCGTATATGACCCTTGTTTGTTCTTTCGACTACGTTTCTGCCTTACCTTATTGTTCTGTTTATATTTGTGATTTTCTGATTTATTGAACTCTGCTTCTGGCTCATGGTTTTGTTTTTGGTTTGTGATTCGGCTCTGATGTATTGGTTAGTTGTCTCTTTGGTTTTGACCCAAACCTGTTATTTGACTACACTATCTGTTAACGCGCCTTGTAATAAAGCCTTGTTTTGTTTTTACTTGTTTTGTTTTTACAGACTCCCGTCTGTGGCGTTACATAGTGATACACCTGTATATACACAGTGATGTCCCTTTGGTCACATTATTTTCAGGTGTACCATTATTCTTTGTCCAGGCCTGTTTAATGAGTTTATTTCATTAAATAATTCTGTTGAAGCACGGTTCAAAATCAATGTCTGATTATCATTTCTCCATTTTCACAATTTCAGAATTTTTATGTATTATTACTTTTGTCGGATTTAAGTTATTTCTGTGACCATTGTAGGTTTTCTTTCATTCCCCATGGGGCACCAACAATTTTGTCCACATGTGTAATATGTGTGTGTGTGTTGTGTGTGTGAGTGTGTGTGAGAGAAAAAAAATAAACTTACATTTCTTTAATCCAGGTTTGATTCTGATTTCGCCTCCATGTTCCATTCTAAACACACACACACATACACACACACACACAGATCAGCAGGGTGTGAGAGTGAAATGCAGAGTTTCTCTCTCTATGTTTATATTAGTGAACATGGTGAAGGAATATGAAGTTCTGGATTTTCCTGATACACAATAATTAACGTTAATCCTTAAGAAGAAACACCCACTCCTTTATAACACCATTGACACAATTAGAGGAAACCAGAGCCACAGTCCAGAACTCTGATCTTTACGTTCTCATCTATGGACAAACTCCCACCCTGAACTGCGCTCACCAGCATGCATCCGCCACTGTCACGTGATCAGACTCAACCAATCTCATCTCGTTCTCACACTCATCATCCCCAGAGTTTTAAATAGTTTTCAGCTGCTGTTCATTATCTTGTGTATATAAACCTGTTTGTTTGTAATGCTTGTTGTGAATAATTTTTCTTGTTGTACCAGTGATATACCGAGCTATTCCCTTCTGCTCTGTTTATTTCTGGCTTATTAAATTCTGCTTTTTGATAATGGTTTCTCTTTTGGTTTGAAATTTGGCTCTGATGTTTGGTCTCGTTGTGTAATGGGTTGGAGTGCTACAGATAGGTGGCACTCCAGCCCAGAGAGTTGTAGAACCCAGTGGCAGAACAGTAGATCTCAAAGCAGGTAAACTCAAGAAAAAAGGGAAATAATGATAATAATAATAATAATTAATTGTATATAATCATTAATATATATAAATATATATTAATAGGATATATAATATTATAATAATAAAATTATATGTATATATATATATATATATATGTCCTTATTAAATCCCGCTCCACGCGGGGATCGAACCCAGGCTGTCGCGGTCGCAGCCCAGTGCTCTAACCGCTGCACCAGCAAGCGGATTGGGATTTGGCCACTTTATTCGCCCTTAGAGCCTCCGCCGAAAGGGGCGGAGCAACGAAAACGGGCGGAGGACGAAAACGGGTGCAAAACAAAGCCACGCCTAGCGTGAGTGAAATAGTGTGGGAGAATGTAAACAAGACTCGCCGCGGAAGCTAACGGCTACCTCTTATAAGACGAGGTGAAGAACAAAAGAGCTTCCAAAGGAAACGAAACTTAACTAAGGAGTTTGTGGATTATATGCTGTTCCACCAGAGAGGGGAGGAGCAGCGGGGGGAAAAGAGAGGTGAGCAATCCGCGCCTCGCGGCTGCTACACACACACACACACACACACACACACACACACACAGGAGAGAGCACACAGCTCCACCAGACTCGAGAGGGAGAGGAAAGGGATAGAGGAAGATACTTATGCGGGAGGAGTATGCCAGCGTGTGCCGAACAATACTCTATCCAAAGGGATAGCAGGGAAGAAAAGAGAAAAAAGAGCCGAGGCTCGCTCGAAAAACGGGCATAGATTCGCTCTCACGAGCTTCAAAGATCCAGCCCCGAGGACCTGAATCTCAGGGTTTATATAGGGGCAAACCCAGGTGGAGTGGATCAGGTCTGATTAGGGGCTCAAAACCTCCCCCTGGCGGCCGAAGAAGCACTCGGCCGGCCCCTAGCCATTACACGTTGTCTCTCACTCTTGTGTTACAACTATGCTCTCTATTTATGCCCTTTACATTAAAGCCTCATTTAGTTTTTTTTTTTTTTCCATTTTCTCCTCAATTTACACGGCCAATTACCCAACCCACTCATTAGGGCTCCCCCCATCACAAGTAATGCCCCAACACACTGGGAGGGTGAAGACTAACACATGCTTGCTCTGATACATGTGAATGCTACTGATGCAGCATTGCCAAGCAGCCAGCGCGCTTGGAGGAAAGCGCAGCGACTTGGTTCAGATACATCAGCTCACAGACGCCCTGTGCTGCAGACATCACCCTAGGATTGATGTGGGGAGAGAGCACCATCTACCCACACGGAGGGAGCAGGGCCAATTGTGCTCCCTCTGAGCGGCGGCAGCTTGATGTGTTTGAAATGTTGCTGCATAAACAGAGGATTTCCATCATGTAGCCTGGTATAATAAATATAATAAAATGTGTTTATTGGGTTCGTTAAAATTGTTCCTGTTCCTTTAAGAGCGGAGTTTCCCGCAGAGCTAGGTTGAAATGTACTAGCTAAACATGTGTTTTGTTTCAGCATGTTACATCTGTTTTAAGCTCATTGGCCAAACAGCTGTAACTAGCCAATAGTGGCACTCTGGGGGCGGTACTTGAAGAGATTGAGTGAGTGGGTGAGCAAGTAAGAGAGAGAAAGAGAAACAGAGGGAGACTGAAACAGAGGAGCAGCAGACAAGGAGAGAAAGAGAATTCTGTGAAGTTGTGGAGAGTTTTATGTTGTGTAGTTACTGAAAATTGGACTGAACTGAGTTTGTGTTCATTGAACAACTGACAGTAAACTAGTTTAAAAGAGAATACCACAGTAAAGCATCTTTGCTGTGTGTGTACTGTGCTGAATCTGCTACATCTGCTGGCTGTAGCTACATCTGCTACTGTGCTTCATGAAGGAGGACACTTTCGGCTAGCTTGCTGTTTCTGTTGTGAGTGAAAAGACCATTTTAAGTTTATTCGGCCACCACGCACACGCAACGAAACAGGCCTGCAACAAAGGTGGGTGTGTCAGTGAGCGCACTTGTGTGAATGTCTAGTTTAATTCAGACATTGGACATTGTTTGCTTGTTATTACAAAAGGGAACTGTCTAAATCAGGTTATTGTTAATGTTGTATATTGTTTTTACTATTTTATATTAAATGTATCTTCATATTGGCATATACATTTGTATTTTTGTTTACATTTCAAGGGTTAAATTTAAGTTGTGCTGCAACATTAGTAGACCCATTACTCTATCATAACTGCTAATTATTCAGATTCAAGCTAGGCTTAAAAGTATAATAAAGCAGTTTGACATTTGTCAAGAGTTTAAAAAGAACCCACAGCCCCTTGTTAAACCTCCATCAGGAGACATTGGGAAGCGAAGCGAGGGTGATACAATTAGAATTCAGAACAGTAAAATGTTGTGGCAGTGCAAGTTTACGACTGTTGACAGGAATCTGTAGAAGCACAGAAAACTCCCAGAAACTGATGTGATATTTCACCCCTCAGCTCCTAGATCTAAGGAGGCTTTTACATGCCAATGGAACTGTTGTGACCCACTGTTGCCTTAACTTTGTAATTTCATCATTACTTCATTTAATCTTTAATGGTCTCGAAGAACAAACTAACATTATATAGTAACAGTATAGTAATACAAATTTAATACCTGAGTGTCTCCAGTGAGCAGTGTGGATCCTCCAGTCTGGCAGAAAGCAGCTTCTCTCCTGACTCTCCTGGGTGGTTGTAGGTCAGATCCAGCTCTTTCAGGTGGGAGGGGTTTGAACTCAGAGCTGAAGCCAGGGAAGAACAGCCTTTTTCTGTGATCATACAACCAGATAATCTACAGAGAGATAAAATTAGAGTAAGTTATTAACAGAGAGAGAAAGAGTGACAGACTGAGGGGCAGGATCCTCTATTGTGCATCACAAAAGCAGCACAAAGGAGGCCCAAAAGCGAGTTTAAGTAAATGTAATCTAGAAGAAATACTGACTGGAATTTATCAAAGCAGTTAATGGAACTAGGAACTGGCTGAGCTGAGTGAGCACAACATTTTCAATAATTATACCTGTAAAAGGAGGTTAGAGATGGATCTTTACTTTTTCAGAAGAGCAGCTTAATTATTCGTGTAAGTAATGTATTACAAACTGCAGTCTTCAAAGACCGAAAAAATACTCATGGATAATGAGCCTTTTAGCAAAAGATCCCTTTTTTGTCATTTATGAAAAAAAATTAAGAAATGTTTCTGGTAGGGAAGAATGCAGCAGGATGATGACTTTAGGCCTAACACAATTTGTCAAAGATTGTGCTTAAATGAGGCAGCATCAGAGCAATCTCTGTTTTGAAGGGAGTGACCTCATTTGAATGATCTGAGGTTGTCATGTTCTGTCTGATTTCAGTAAAATAGGTAGCAAATTTATTGCAGGAATTCAGGGTCAGTAATTTTGGAGGGTTTAATAAGATGGTCAACAGTTAATAAATATGGGTGCTGAGCACGTTTTTATTAATGCTGTTGGAAAAAAGGACTGTCTGGCCTTTAAGTTTATAAACTTGTAGTCTTTTTTTCAACGTCTTTAAGATTCAACATGAAAATTTACTTAATTTTACTTCTGCTTTTAAACAAAGATATTCTTCTATGACATTTCCAGTGGATATCATTGGTATTACATACTATAAAATAAGAACATGCTTTGAAGTGTGGCACTTGTTGCATCTGCAGCCGTACAAGCTAAACAAAGATTAGCTTAGTAAGTGGGATAAAGATCCACTAACACAATAAAACTTTTAAAAGACTTGTAAACAAAAATCTATAGTCATGTAATCATTCCCTTCTTTCACACTGTAAAATGAAGAAAAGCATATTGTCATTAACTATCTGAGCTGGAATGCTGCTGCTAAATGTGGAATTTTTGTTTAGCTTTGGTTTTGTAAGTGCTGGTGGCATAAATCTCATTAAGTAATCAATCTCATAAAATTACTTGCACCTTATAAATATTCGTATATAATATATAATTCTTTTTATAAAGTTATTAATTAATAAGCCACAATATCAGGATTTTAATCAATGATTAAAATATGAATTAAATGTGAGTTGTTTTATTTGGTTATTGGCAGCAACCAGCATTCATGAAATCAACACAGACAACTTGGTGAAAATAAATGGACACTAATCTAAACACAAATATTACAAACAGCAATCAGTATATTTACAATATGAGAGCTAAATGGTTATTTAGCTAAGGATAATGACGCAGAAAGAAAGAATAATGACGTTAAAACGTGGACCGTGGTGTTTCCATAATTTTTGACTCATTATGAGGCGTACATCCACTTAATGCCAATAAGACTATTTTCACACAGCTTTGGGAAAGTGGCCTCCATCCACATTTCAGATTCAGAGTGCTTTTTGCCATTCACACTGCCACACAAATGATTCCTATAAGGGGAACAGGTTTGCAACAGAATTTCCAATGTCTTATGTAGCCTGGTTTCTGGTTATCTGGTTTTGTTAATATCAGATAGAGACATTGACTAAATGACAGGAGCAAGATTAAAGAACAGGAAATGTAGATAAAACAATAAAATCACAGTAAAATCTCTGAACCTTATCTTTACCACACACATTTCATTTGTACCATATTGGTACGTTACTATCTTGTCTGTGAAATTGTCTCATGTGTGCTGCATTTATTGTATTGTCATATTTCTTTCTTGCACCCTCGATTCATGTTTGCACTTTATGTTGTCTATTGTATTGTTCTTCTATATTGCACCATGGTTCCATAGGAACTCAATTTTGTTCACTCATGTACCTGTCCTCAGATGTATTGACAATAAAAGCCTCTTGACTTGAACTGAATTTAATTGAGCATGCTGTAAAAACAGAATGTCACTCAGCCACAGACACTTCTTTTAATTAGTTTCCTATTTTTAACCTTTGATTTAATTATTTTCCTGCAGCCATGCTCTGTGCCCTTACATTACACATTATTAAAACAAAAATATCATAAACTAAGAACAAAAACTTTCAATACAGTCATCATTTTCTCATCTACTCACCTGCATTCCAATCTGGCAATTCAGAAAGAGTTGAAATGCCACTAATCAGATATGTATCTAATTTCAGTACCACATTGTGAAGTGGTCCATATTAAGCTAAGAAAATCAGATTTAGTGACAAATGACACCTATAAGGAAAAGGGTTTGGGATATATTTTCCTATGTGTTATGTAGCCAAAGTGTTACTTGTGGTCAGATAGAGTGACAGACAAAATTACATGACCAATATTTAAAAGGCACGAAATATAGATAAAACAATAAAATCACTGTGTAAGGCATGACTTCATCACCCCAGCACACTCTTTTAGTTAAGCCCTGACTTCTATTACTCTTTAGTCTGTTTAGAATAAAGTGTCAGAAACACTGACCTGAGAATCTGCAGTTTACAGTGTGAACTCTTCAGTCCAGCAGAGAGCAGCTCCACTCCTGAATCCTGCAGGTCATTGTTACTGAGATCCAGTTCTATCAAGGAATTTTCTAGCTTTAAAACGGATCCCAGACTTTCACAGATCTCTACTCCAAGATGACATGAAGTTAGTCTGAAAAACAAGAATTAACACAACAGATTTTACTTAAAATACATGTAATACACAATGTTTAATAACAGTGTAAATCATCCTGTAAAACAGTTTTGATACAGTGGAAATATGAAATTACAGAAAATGCCTTACATTTGTAATGTCTATTTCCATTTACATTTATTGGAGAATTTATTGAAATAATGGTATAATATACAAACACAAACTGTTCTGCATTGTGTTCTGATCTAAAATAATGTTTGAATTGACAGGCAAAGAATTGATATCAAAATTTAACTGCGCTTTTTGGTTCTCCTTGCTTCGGGCGCTAAAATAACCCCAAGCTTCAACTCCTTCGCTAAGGCGCTCTGCTGGATTTTGCTTAACGCCGGCTCCTCGATAACTTCTTCGTCACCGATCCTCCTTCCTCGCCCCCCTCGCGGGGTCTTGAAGCTGTAACCAGCGCTTCTCTCACCTCCGTGCCCCACTGTCGGAGAAGTCCGTTGGTCCCGCCACGTCTCTCGAGTTCCTCTGGCTCATCCTGGACTTTCCTTTCAAGCTTCGCTTCCTCAGCACAAGCTCGTCCACGTCAATTCTGTTCTCTCAGATTTCCTCAGTCTCCCCACCCGTACCAAGCACTAACTTCTTGCCCCCCTCGGCCACTTTCATACAAATTGAACCCGTCTCCCACCTCCTCCGCTCTGCTGGATTTTGCTTAACGCCGGCTCCTGGATAACTTCTTCATCACCGATCCTCCTTCCTCGCCCCCCTCGCGGGGTCTTGAAGCTGTAACCAGCGCTTCTCTCATCTCTGTGCCCCACTGTTGGAGAAGTCCGTTGGTCCCGCCACGTCTCTCGAGTTCCTCTGGCTCATCCTGGACTTTCCTTTCAAGCTTCGCTTCCTCAGCACAAGCTCATCCACGTCAATTCTGTTCTCTCAGATTTCCTCAGTCTCCCCACCCGTACCAAGCACTAACTTCTTGCCCCCTCGGCCACTTTCATACAAATTGAACCCGTCTCCCACCTCCTCCGCTCGGCTTCTTCTGTCCGATCCCTCCACCATTCGTTACGCTTGACGAATACTGCTTGTAGGAACTCTGTTTCTGGCTGTACCTCCTCTACGACTGAACGGGATTTCCTTCTTCTACGCCGATGCAGCTTCCAGCTCTTTTGGTGTTAAGCTTCGCGATTCTTCTGCGAACCGTATCCAGTCGTCGTCGCTGCCCTCCTTTGGGGACATGAATGGTCGGAAAAAATATATTCTACTCCACTCTGACAATCTCGCCGCAGTCCACATTATCAATAAAAGTTGCTCCAAATCGCTAGAAATCATGACTTTTTATGTATTTGCATTTTTCCTAGTGTATGTAAAGCACTTTGAATTGCCCCTGCCTATAGCAGGTTCTATACAAATAAGCCAAATACAACTACTAGATAAACATTCTGGTATGATATTCTGGTATGTGGAGATTTATTTAACTGTATTCAGTATTTAAGGACATAATTTAAATTAAAATTACTGCATAGTGTTTATGTGGATTACTCACCGTGCCTTTCTGTAGTTGCTCAGGGCTGGGATCAGGCTGCTGTAACCTTCGGGTGATGTGTTGATTTTCTTGGAGTCCAGCTCCTCCAGAACTTCATCTGAGGTCAGAAGCATGTAGGCTACTGCTGAACACTGTCCAAGAGAGAGCTTCTGTCCTGAGTGATTCTCTGAGTTTAGATACTCTTGAAGCTCTGTGGACAGAGACTGGTCCTTCACTTCAGACAGACAGAGGAACAGATTGATGGATCTCTCAGCAGAAAGATGTTGGACTTTGATTATGTCCTTGATGTACTTTGTGGTTTCCTCTGTGCTTTTGTGTTTAAAAGTCAGAAGCCCCTGTAGGGGACTCTGATTGGTCTGCAGTGAGATGCCCAGCAGGAAACGGAGGAACAGATCCAGGTATCCGTTCTGACTCTCTACGGTTTTATCCACAGCTCCTTTCAGCAGCTCATCCAGAGTAACATTCTCAGACCAGATTCTGTTCAATGGATTAAGACACTGCAGTTCCTTTAGATTCCCACTCTCCTGGCAATGAAACACATAAACAGCAGCCAGGAACTCCTGAAAGCTCAGATGAACAAAGCAATAGACCTTACTCTGGTAAAGCACACATTCATCCTTAAAGATCTCAGTAAAGATCCCAGAATACTCAGAGTAAGAGACATCAATCCTGCTCTCTCTCAGGTCCTCTTCGTTGAACATCACACTGCCTTTCATCAGCTGCTTGAAAGCCAGTTCAGCCAGTTTCAGAAGCTCGGTTCTGTTGGATTCCAGCAGGTTTTGAAGATCTTTCTGACAAGTATTGTCATATTTTTTGCTCTTTGTGTCCTTCTGAATGTTCAGAAAGTGTGCATACATTTGAGTTAGAGTTTTAGGGATTTCTTTTACTTTGTTCTTGATGAGTTCCTGAAGCACAGTGTAGGTGATCCAGCAGAAGACTGGTTTGTAGCACATGATGTAGAGCGTCTTCACATTTTTAATGTGTGAGATGATTGTGTTAGTTTGTTCTTCATCCTGTATTCTCTTCCTGAAGTACTCCTCCTTCTGCTGGTCCGTGATGAATCCTCGTACTTCTGTTTTCCGGTGGATGTATTCTGGTGGGATCTGATCGGCTGCTGCAGGTCTGGAGGTGACCCAGACAAGAGCAGACTCAAGCAGTGCTCCTGTGATGAGGCTGGTCACCAGAACGTCTACAGTTGTCTTCTCTGTTATAGAGGACATTTTCTTCTGTTCAAAATCCAGAGGCTTCCTGAGCTCATCCAGTCCATCCAAGATAAAAGTACATTTACACTCATCATCAAAAAGACCAGCTTCTTTCAAATGTTTCAGCTGTGGGTACAGATGAAGAAGAAGTCCTGGAAGGTCATACTCTTCATCTTTTAGAAGATTCAGCTCTCGGAAAGCAATAATAAAAACAAAATCTATGTCTGTATTGGATTTTCCTTCAGCCCAATCCAGAGCAAACTTCTGAACAGAGACGGTTTTCCCAATCCCAGCTATTCCCATTGTGAGCACTTTTTTAATGTTAAAGTCTCCATGGAAAATCTCACTGATCTTAATTCCACTGTATGTTGAACCATGTGTATTGACTCCTCCCCTCCAGTCCTCCACCAAATACAGCTCTGAGTAAACCTTGTTCAGGAGGATGTGCTTCGCTCTCTTTCCTGTTCCCTCGTATAAAGTTTCATAGCGACCTTTGATGATCTTTTTGAGCTTCTCTTTTCCTGTTTTTCTTAGAGCCACTGTATGATACAAATAAAAAAAAAAGCCAAACATTTCACACGATAATTTATATAATTATCCCAGTCTGTGTCTACTCTCATTCTATCAGGAATAATTAATACTATAATAATACTCTATTCTTCAGTATGTTTTCTACCTCAGTAACTGCTGTGATCATGTAGGTTATAAGCTGCATTGCATAAAATTACATGTTATAACAGGATATATCTCTGCACCTCTCAACATATACATTCAGACTGTACTGTGTCAGTACTGCAGTGTCCTGTCTGTTAAACTGTCTCATATCTGCTGTATTTACTGAATCTGTTGTAGTCTTCTAGTTCTATGTTTGCCCAAGAGGAAACAGTAATAATACATAGAGATGGAACAGATCTGATCCAATATCAGTATACTGTTATATATTGGTCCGAGATTAACATCAATTAATGTATGATATTGTGACAGGTGAGCTGTCAGTAATGGTGGTGTAGGGGTTAATGATAAGGAGCTTTAATTATGGGAAGTCGCTTTGGGGATATAAAAGGAAGTAGGAGGGTTTAATGGTGGTTCCGGTTGGGTGAACTTGATCCCTTTGTTGGAGGTCTGGGCGGCAGTTCGGCTTCTGGTTTGGCGTGCTGGATTGCGGAATTCCTTGTGGTGGCAATCACTTTAGGTAGGATGGATTGTGTTATTGGTGTGTAGTGCTTTTTGGTGTGCAATGTAATTGGGTGATTTTAAATGTAATTATTTTGTAGTGATCAGAATCAGAGTGCTTTGCTTTTGCGGTGCTGGTGACTGAAAGCGTCTCCCCTATCTTAGACCTCGTTAAAGTATTTTATTATCTGGTACTTATATATATTTATTATATATAATATATTTATTTCCTTTGTTAGGATAGTGAGCTATCTGGCCTGCGACTCTCATTCCTCCTGTTTGCCCCGCCGCACAATCCCGGGCACTTCCTCTCCGTTGTGCTGCTGCTGCTCTCACCTTCATGGCTGTTATATGCCGTTGTTAAATTTTAATTGGTACTGTGCGGCGGTCGTTATTGGTTCTTTTACGGCGTATTTAGTTTTTAATTGGCAAAGTACGTGGCTGCTGCATCGTTGGACATTCTTTGGGGTTTTGTTTTATGTATTGTGAAGGTTATTGGGCGCGGTTTTCTGCCGTGGTCCCGGTATTTTATGGGGCTAATTAAGTAGTTTTTGTTGGTTTCGTGTTGGTTTTCATTTTCTTTTTCAGTAATTCGTTTCTTTATATTTTTGTGAACATTTTGGTTATTGTTGATCTGGGGAAATTTCTAATTTTTGTTGAATTATTATTTTTTTGTTTTTTTTTTCATTATCGTTATTTTTTATGTTGAGTTTCGTTTTCTTCTTTAGTAATTTGTTTGCTTATATTTTTGTAAATATTTTGGCTATGTTTGATTTGGGTAAATTTATAATTTTGCGTTGAATTATACATTTTCTTTTATTTTTGGATGACGCTTAATTATTGTTTTTTTATTGTTTATTCTTTTCTTTTCCTTTTCCCTACTCAGATAATTAATTTTGGGCTTTGTGAATGATTTGTTTGTTCCTTTTGAGTTTATTTTCTTTAGCTAAACTGAGTTGGCTGTAATTGAACTACATAATTGTGTGTGTTTCTTACGTTTATTTGGGATTTGGGATTTTTTTCTTTATTGTATTTATTTGGGAAGTTTCTTTCGTCATTGTTTTAGTTTATTGTTAGTTTATACCTTTTTTTTCTTTGTTTTTTTTTTCAAAAGCCCATGGTGATTTGGAGGCTGCAGTCAAGTATTTAAATTTTAGATTTTGGAAATAAACTGTGCATTGTGAAAATAAACTTTGAACGAAACTTTGGTCTCTGTCTCCTCATAACAACCAACCTGTGTGCCATTGGTTAATGACTGGGAAGTATTCATAATTTCCTGAGGGGTAGTCCTCAGGTGGCGTAGTCGGGTTATTGTTAAAGATTATTGGGGTCTTTTGATTTAACTCTTGGGTTATATTTAATCTCTGTTCTAAGCTCGCGTCACAATCTAAAAAATGGCCAGATTGATTTAATTACAGATGCTGATTCCAATCCATAAACTGCAATAACTTTAAGGCAAATTACTATTCAGTCCACAGCTTACCATTCACCCATAGCAGTCTCAGAGTGCGCAAAGAGCATGATCTGTTATTTTCAGAAAAACATTTTTGTTTGGAGATATTTCAGTCTATAAATGCTGAGAATCAAGGTGGAAGTACATTTTCATCATAGCTACAATTTAACCAGCTTAATCAAGGATCTGGACTCTGGGTTTCATTTCCCAGAGGTTCATGTTATCCAACACAAATGAAGACCAGACAGGTGACAATCCCCGGTCCAGAACTACACCTCCCAGCATGCACTTGACAACACCACGCGCTCGGCCAACCGCGGCTCACTCGGGCGTTCTACGTCACCGTAACTTTAGATTGTGTTCAGGTGTTAGTAATTTAGTTTAGGTATAAATACCTGTCTGTTTGTCTCGCTTGTCGCGAGGTATTTTCCCTGTTTATCCAGCGATATACTGAGTGTTTATCTTCTGTCTGAATTACCCGTGTATGACCCTTGTTTGTTCTTTTGACTATGTTTCTGCCTTATCCTTTGCTCTGTTTATTTTTGTGATTTCCTGGTTTATTGAACTCTGCTTCTGTCTCATGGTTTTGTTTTTGGTTTGTGGTTCGGCTCTGATGTTTTGCTTTGACCCACGCCTTTATCGGACTACGCTATCTGTTAAAGTGCTTTGTAATAAAGCCTCGTTTTGTTTTTAAATCGTTTCTGAATCGAATCGTGGCCCCAAAAATTGGAATCGATTCGAATCGCCAGACACTGAGAGATTCGCACCCTATTCATTATGTCTGATTGTTTGTTCTGTAAAGCTGCTTTGTGACAACGTCACATATAAATAAATTTGATTTGAGTTGTCAAGGTAAACATTTCTTAATCAAAATCCCATACAGGGCCATTTTACTTCCTGTGGGCAACAGAATCTTATCTTGCAAATCACACATCACACAAAATGCAAAGACCTGTCTATGCTATCGTTTTTAAACTGAACTTGTTATTTATGTATTAACCCATGATATTGATGACAGAATTGATTACCTGCATCATCTGTAGTGGAGGCTCCTGCAGTCTTGCCCATTTCCTCTTCTCTTCTGTCTCTTCCTGAGAGAGTGAACAGCAGTACAGAAAAGAATATAATAATCATACAATTCAGGTCAGTTTAATTCATTTTTTTCCAAAATCGGCCTCAATAGGACCCCCCTCAAAAACATGTAAAGTTAGACTCCGCCTTATTTCTAACTTCTGCTGATGCCATTTAAAACAATGAATTCCATTTAACACTGTTTTGTAAGATTTGTATATTTATTGTGTTCAAACCAATGTATGAATACCTGGCATGAAGATTTTTAGATCTACAGCATCCTAAATGATCATAAGATTCACTTCCCTGTTCCAGATATATTCCTTATGCTTTCATTTCCTCTTCAAAATAACAGGACACACTGTGAGTGTGAGGCATATGATCATATCATATATAGATTATTCTAGAATATTCTTATTTTTAAAATGAAGTTGAAATATATACAGTAAAGGCCAAAAGTTTGGACACACCTTTTTCAATGCGTTTTCTTTATTTTCATGACTATTTACATTGTATCTTTATCACTCAATGCATCAAAACTATGAATGAACACGTGGAGTTTGGTACTCAACAAAAAAAAAAGGTGAAATAACTGAAAACATGTTTTATATTCTAGTTTCTTCAAAATAGCCACCCTTTGCTCTGATTACTGCTTTACACACTCTTGGCATTATTCTCTCAATGAGCTTCAAGAGGCAGAAAAAAGAGGTTGGTTTTCAGGTTTGTCATCAGGATTAATTAGTGGAATTTATTGCTTTATCAATGGGATTGGGACCATCAGTTGTGTTATGCAGAAGTCAGGTTACTACACAGCAGACATTGGACAATATTGGACGACTGTTAAAATTTATATTATGGCTAGAACCAATCAGCTAACTAAAGAAAAACAAGTGGCCATCATTACTTTAAGAAATGAAAGTTAGTCAGTGCGGAAAACTGCAAAACCCATCAAGCGCTACAACCAAACTGGCACACATGAAGACCAACCCACGAAGGAAAACCAAGAGTCACCTCTGCTTCTCAGGACAAGTTCATCCAAGTAACCAGCCTCAGAAATCGCTAGTTAACAGCAGCTCAGATCAGAGACCGGTTGAACGCCACACTGAGTTCTAGCAGCAGACCCATCTCTACAACAACTGTTCAGAGGAGACGACTTCATGGTCAAATAGCTGCTAGTAATCCACTGCTAAAGCTAGTCAACAAGCAAAATCTACAATGTAAATAGTCATGAAAATAAAGAAAACGCATTGAAATAGAGAAGGTGTGTCCAAACTTTTGGCCTGTTCTGTATATGGCAGGAAAATGTAACACAATTTTTATAAAGATAAAACAAATGGAAAGATTTTTTTTGGACAGATTTTTTTTTATTACCTTCACGATTAGAGTAAGCTCCAATGTTATAAGTAACTGGGCCATGAATCACATTGCCCTGTAGAACAGGATTATTGACAGTCGCTCCACTCTGAGCTGTGGTGTTCTGGATCAGGTCACTGGGAGCTGTGGTGTCCTGGGTTGTGGTGGTCTGGGCAAGACCAGTTTGATCTGTGTTCACATAGCAAAACAGAGTTTAAAGTGTATCTACAGAACAATTTGTTATTAGCTTGTTGTGCTAACTGGCTGGCATTAGCTAGCGAGCTGTGTCTGCTTATTTTAGAACAGCCCCCAAAATAAACAGA
Source organism: Astyanax mexicanus (assembly GCF_023375975.1). Taxonomy (NCBI): domain Eukaryota; kingdom Metazoa; phylum Chordata; class Actinopteri; order Characiformes; family Acestrorhamphidae; genus Astyanax; species Astyanax mexicanus. The sequence goes on along the minus strand of NC_064408.1, from coordinate 131,468,937 downwards.
CACAGCTCACATAGCCCTTTTAAATATATGAACTAACGTATTTGTTAACTGGAGAAAGAAGGGAATTGAGTCTGATTTTAAAACTGTAGGTTAATGCCTCTAATGGCTTCAATAATAACCTATTGTTTCCTTCATATATTGTGTAATTTTGTGGGCCAAAGTAAACTCAAAATTAATCAAATCCTTAGTGTTTTATATTATATATAATCCTAACAGTACAGTCACAAACCTACACTAAAGACCATCTTTAATTTTTGATAATAATAATAATAATAATAATAATAATAATAATAATAATACTGTGATATACTGTGAAACTGTCTTGTTATATACATTTTTGGCCATACCAATCAGCACTACTTGAGATTCTTAAGCCAGGGCCGCCCAAAAGAACACAACGTGTGGAAACAAGGACGAACAGACAAACAGAAATAGATCCTAAAAACTAAATTGAAGCCAGGATTTTATGGGCAGTGTCTTGAGTGTGGGTGCAGATGAAGGTGTAGTACATGTGGGGGCAACCGGTATCCGAGAATCTGATCTGTAAAGTAAGGTAAGCGTTAGTGTGAAGCTGTGGTAGCTGCTTCAATTCTGAGCTGGAAATGATTAGGATTAAAACCGCTGAAGGTGAGATATGGTGAATATCTGGTGGTGGAAACCGGATTTGCTGATAAACAGGGGTTAATGTGGACGAGCGTCTTGGGAGAGAGAGAATAGGAGGTAGAACAGGAGAGGTTCATGAAGACTGAGAGGTGAAGCAGTCTGAACTGGTTAACTGAAGTAATATTTCAAACTGGTCTGTTTGCTTTGTCTGATGATAGCAAGAGGGTTAGATACACCGGGAATGAAAATGGAGATGGAGAAAAAAGTGTAACCTTGTGGAATAAAGTGCATAATGAAATTGAGATGATTGGGAAGTAAAAGAAACTGCTGCTTGTGAGAAGGTAATGTTTCAAGAACTCAAGAAAGAGAAGTCTAAAGAAGACATAGTTCTCCAAAAAAAACAAAAAACAATTTGAGCAACAGGCAGAACCGACGGAACACAGATGCCAGAGAGGAGATGCAACTAGCAGGCAGAGAGAAGGGGCATCCAGGCAGAGAGTGGAGCAGTCCTTTTTGTCCAAACTAGGGCAGACAGAGGAGACAGAAAGGACGAGTGCAGGGGTGGGGTGAAACATGTGGGAGGTGGGGCATAAGCCGTGGTGGATAGGGAGAAGTTGGGGGTAAAGATGACGGGCTGGGTCGCCTGGGTACCTGCAGAGGGAGCACAAGGTGAAACAAACAAGGCCGATGGCTGAGCATCCTGGAGGAAGTGAAAGGAACAGGAAGATGCCGTCATGGGCCTTTATATTTCCATCAAACAGGAGGCCGCAGAACGTAGAGAGAAGGTAGCAGAGGAAAGAAGGTTGGACTGTCGCAGGCCAGGAGGAAAAGAAACAGGGTGACAATGTCCAAACCAGAGGTGAGGTGAAACATGTGGGAGGCGGGATATGAGCCGCAGTGGAGGGGGAGAAAGTGCCATAGCGGGGAGTGGTGGTGACATCATCGCAGTGTCCAGAAAGCCACACAGTCACGCTGGGAGCCAAAGCGCTGGGCCAGGGGAGCCGACACACTGGGATGGGGAGCTGCCATACTGGGCCAGGGGAGCCGACACACCCCAAAAGAAAATAAAGAATTTGAGCAACAGTCAGGACGAGTGCAGGACATCCTGGAACAGGGAGAACGCCAAGGCAGACTCCTGGATGGTGAGCAACTTGGAGGCATGTGAAAGAACCACAACAGTAAAACACAAACCGAAGAACCCAAGAGGGATATTGCAGAATCCTCCAACGCGAGGATGGCTGAACCAGAGATGGGGTAAAACATGTGGGAGGCGGGGAATGAGCCGCGGTGGAAAGGGAAAGGGTGCCGTTGTGTGGAGTGGCGGTGATGTCATCGTGGAGCCAAGGAAGCCCCGCAGTCGCAATTCAAAAATATGAATTTGAGCAACAGGCAGGACTGACAGAACACAGATGCCAGATAGGAGAAGCACCTAGCAGGCAGAAAGAAAGAGGTATCCAGGCAAATACTGTCCATTCTGTCCAAAATAGGGCCTTGGAGCTGACGCGCTGGGCCACGGGAGCTGATTCGCTGGGCCAGGTAGACGACGTGTTGGGGCGGTAAGTTGTCGCGCTGTTCCAGGGGAGCAGAATGGCTCAGGATTGCTGTTCACCATCCAACTTAAAAGGAGCTGGAGCAGCTTTTCCTCAAGGAATGGGAATAAACCCCATATGAGACTTACAGACTTATCCAAAGCGACCTGAAGCTATAACTGCTGCAAAAGTTACCTCTACAAAGAACTGGTATTAGGGGGTGAATAGTTTTACAAATTGAGATTTTCTGTTATTTTGTCCTGTTTGTTGTTTGCTTCACAAAAATCACATACTTAGTTTGTAGGCATGTTCTGAATATAATAAAATAATAAAAACCCAAAAATTGAAACAATTCATTTTAATTCCAGGGTGACACTGTAAATATGTACACATCAACATAATACGCTACATGAAATAAGAGAATAAACATGGAGCTACATCACCTTTAAACACTTGTGGATCGCTTGTTATCTTGTTTGACGGCACCTGAAGGAGAGCAGATTTAGGTTTAATGGAGGTCTCTGGTAATGAGGCAGATCAGATGTTCCTGGTTGTTTGAGGGAGGAAAGTTCCCAGATTTCTGTATATTATGTGCTTTTTTTGCCATTATCTGTTAAATATGTTTGATTGGTAAATATTTGTTGAATCCCTAAAGACATTTTTTTCTAAATGTTCTGACTTTTAAACCTTCAGTGTTATATTTTTGCACACAGCTACATATATATTTCCAAATACATATCACATCTTAGCTCTTGTTTATCTTGTTTTTTATTTTCTTTGTCCTTTTGGTTCCCGTCTTGTTTTCTTCCCATGTCCTCCTTAGTCCAGGGGTCCCAAAACCATAACTATGTTAGTAACTTACTCAATGCGAACCATTGTTACGCCTCTCGGGTGTTTCCAAAAAACACAGTTAGACCAAACCTTCACAATGACCGTGGTTCAGCTGATTTGTTCCAACTACAGCTGTAGACCAGCTTAGATCCTGATGATTACATCCTCTATGGCGAAATACGGAGACGATAGACGGTAGAATTAGTAATAGAAAGATGAAAAATATTCATTTTGCTGTACGAACATTTTAAATATCAAGTACTTTGTAAAAGTAGCTCTTCACAGAAAATAAATCCATTAAAAATATATTAATATAAAAAATATTATAAATATTGTTAAATATACTGTATTTGATCTATATACTTGTCAGGATGCAGGCAGGGAGACGGAGGAGGCGGACATATTTGCAGGTAAGAAAGAGAAATTTAATAAATATATAAATAAATAAACAAAGAGACAAATAAACACTGAACAAAGAAACAAACCAAAACAAAGAGGGGTGCTATACAAGGAAACAAACAAGTAACCGAAAAAAATATAAACTAAACAGGGCAGGGACATATATACAAGGGAATAAAATATTAAATGAAACTAGAAAAACAAAACAGAACTAAACAAGAAATAAACAAGATATACTATATATCTATATATTTAGAAATACTATGAAAGACAAATAACAGTGGTAAGTGCAATGACCGCAAAGACATAGTGGCACATTGGAACTATTAATACAAACAGGAAACACACTAGAAGTGGAAACACCTGGGGAAAGGGCGGAGCTATAAATGAGACACACGTGGTGGAAAACTACTGAGAAATAAGGTACCGGGAAAACCTGAGACAGACTAGGGAATGAAACAGAAACTGGACAATGCACGGAGACAGGATGGGAGACTGGACATGGGAACAGGGATGAGAGAGGGATGAGGGATCTATATATATATATACATATGGAAAAGAGAACTAAGGCAAAAAACACGAAGGAAACAAAGAACCGCTGAGAGAAACAATGAAATACTATGAGAGACAAACGCCAGTGGTTAGTGCGAAGACCGACGAAGACAAAGTGGCACAGGGGAACTATTAATACAAACAGGAAACACATTAGAATTGGAAACACCTGGGGAAAGGGGGAAAGGGTGGAGCTACAAATGAGACACACGTGGTGGGAAACTACTGAGAAAAAAACACAGAGGAACACAGGTCACATGGGGGAAAACATAAGAACAGACAAGAGACAGGGCCAGGACGTGACAATACTGTATATCTTTTATCCTTTAGTGTGGGAAATTTACATTTTAAAGCAGAACTTTCAATCCTTGCCTGTGTTTATGAGACACTGATATGAACTAAATTTAACTAACATTGTTTAATTATTATTTGTATACTTATATATATATATATAGATATAGCGCTTATAAATACACTGTTTTGCTATTATTTCTTTTCTTTTTTTAACCCTCCTGTTATGTTCATTTGTCAGGAACAGCAATGGTGTTCCCAGGTCAATTTGATCTGGTTCATGTTTAATTATGCAATTAATATAAAAAATATTAATTATCCAAAATAATAATTATCCAAAATAATGATTATTTAAAACAATCCAAACAAGCAGTGTCAATATTTTATTACTAACTACATTGCTAATTATCCTATCAATATTTAGTGCAATGGTTTTCATTACCTCTAACAGGTAATTATTCAATCAGGACAATTACTCGTTTAAAAAAAAGACATATTGTCCCTACTTTACTACTTTTGAAAGACCAACATATTAGACATAATAGTTTTACATAACATTAACACATAACGTAAAATTTTGTTTTATTTTTTGTTATTGGGGGGCAATTTGTTGACACTAATTACAACAAGCAGAAGAAGTTTTATACTAAAAAAAATACTTTTAACTATTTTTTCTAGATCTTCAAACTTTTAAATGGGTCAATTTGGCACGTAACATAACAGGAGGGTTAACTTGCCTATTATAATTATTATAATTATTCATAATACTTTTTAAATATATTGTTAACTGTATTAATATTATTGTGGCTGCTGATGATAATAATATGAATAGTCTAAATAATACATTAATAACCTGATTTCAGTATAATATAGTACAGTCTGAAGAAGTCTGGACACTTGAGTTCAGACTACGGAAACAACGGTACTTCAAACGTTATTTCATCAATGTACTGTACCTCATTAGTTCAATGTTAGAGTCTGTTTGTAAGGGGGTGCTTGCACCGTAGTCCTCCTGCCTCTAGAGGGAGGCCACCTTCTGCCACTCTTCCTTCTACAATAATCAGGCTGATTGATCCCACCTGGTTAGTGCCTTTATGAGGCCTGCCCACTGTTCAGACACTGCAGATTCTTTAATCTGTTCAGATTACACCAGAAGCAGTCTTAGCCTGAGGGCACTCAAGACCAGCACTGAGACCTAATTTGGCTAATTTAGAACACCTGCTTACAACCTGTTTAAGGGACTCCAGCCAGATACTCAGTGCTGGATCTTCTTTTCCCCCTCTTTCTCTCTCTAGTTTGTTGTAGTTATTAGTGATGGAAAAAGGGGGGCTTTTGGGAGATCGAATCAAATGAACCAATTGATTCGGAAAATGATCCGATCTTGTGAGACGTTCGAGTCATCACACGCCACAGTGACATCTAGTGGCCAAGTAGGGCCTACATCCACAACTTCCCAGCAAGTTTCAGCGCTGTGCTGCTGAATCTGAATCTGTCAGACAGCGACATCTATCGGTTAATGAGTGTAGTTCAGGCGGAGCTCATCAGTGACTGTGGAGATGTGTTAGCTTGCGAACCTTATTCCAGGCTAATAGGGCTTTCTCAAAACTAAACAGCTTTAGAGAAAGCTTAGAGTAGTCCCGTAGTCTGTTTTAATGCCGAGTACATTATATTATATAAATATATTACCTCTCTCTGAAAAGCACACCACGACCCCAAAGAGTAGTTTGCACACAAGCATTTCACAGTGTGAAACTCTTTACACCACTCTTTGCTTCTGTTTATCAAGATTTTTGTATTTATTTTGGCCCTGTTGTAACCTGGGGGCTGTTCCACGAAGCGAGCTTAAAACAGCGGCGTTTATTTGAGTAATCCTCGCTTGAGTTAGCCAAACAAGTCACTTCCAGCTAGATCCGTTCCACTAACGAAATCCAGACTCAACCTGTTCCCACTAATTCAAGCCAGGCTTTTTTAATCAAGGCTTGTGCACATGCACACGGTGTTTACACAGCCTCATTAATCGAGCCCTGAAAAGCCAAGAAAAATGTTTAAAGAGGTGAAGGAATGCGGTAAGGAATTGGTAAGTCTAATGTGCAGGGAAATGTTAAATTACATATTTTAGTGTGTATTGAGTGTGTATTTATTGTGTGAAATATTTTAGCAACCAGAAATAAAACAGCTGTTGCTGCTACTGGTGGTGATGTCAATCACTGCCTACAGCCTTCAATGTTGGCTGCTCTTTTTATAGCCTACATTTTTGCTAGTTTATATCACCTGTATGAAAATACTGGTAGGGTAGTTGTCTATATCCATTCACTTTTTGTATTGAACAAATATGATCACATTAAGAATTGATATAATTATGGGATTACAAATTATTACCTAAAAGTAACTTCATCTTAAAGTACACTACCGTTCAAAAGTTTGGGGTCACATTGAAACGTCCTTATTTTTGAAGGAAAAGCACTGTACTTTTCAATGAAGATAACTTTAAACTAGTCCTAACTTTAAACAAATACACTCTGTACATTGCTAATGTGGTAAATGACTATTCTAGCTGCAAATGTCTGGTTTTGGTGCAATATCTACATAGGTGTATAGAGGCCCATTTCCAGCAACTATCACTCCAGTGTTCTAATGGTACAATGTGTTTGCTCATTGGCTCAGAAGGCTAATTGATGATTAGAAAACCCTTGTGCAATCATGTTCACACACCTGAAAACAGTCTAGCTCATTACAGAAGCTACAAAACTGACCTTCCTTTGAGCAGATTGAGTTTCTGGAGCATCACATTTGTGGGGTCAATTAAACGCTCAAAATGGCCAGAAAAAGAGAACTTTCATCTGAAACTCGACAGTCTATTCTTGTTCTTAAAAATGAAGGCTATTCCATGTGAGAAATTGCTAAGAAATTGAAGATTTCCTACAACGGTGTGTACTACTCCCTTCAGAGGACAGCACAAACAGGCTCTAACCAGAGTAGAAAAAGAAGTGGGAGGCCACGTTGCACAACTAAGCAAGAAGATAAGTACATTAGAGTCTCTAGTTTGAGAAACAGACGCCTCACAGGTCCCCAACTGGCATCTTCATTAAATAGTACCCGCAAAACACCAGTGTCAACATCTACAGTGAAGAGGCGGCTGCGGGATTTTGGGCTTCAGGGCAGAGTGGCAAAGAAAAAGCCATATCTGAGACTGGCTAATAAAAGAAAAAGATTAAGATGGGCAAAAGAACACAGACATTGGACAGAGGAAGACTGGAAAAAAGTGTTGTGGACGGATGAATCCAAGTTTGAGGTGTTTGGATCACAAAGAAGAACGTTTGTGAGACGCAGAACAAATGAAAAGATGCTGGAAGAATGCCTGACGCCATCTGTTAAGCATGGTGGAGGTAATGTGATGGTCTGGGGTTGCTTTGGTGCTGGTAAGGTGGGAGATTTGTACAGGGTAAAAGGGATTCTGAATAAGGAAGGCTATCACTCCATTTTGCAACGCCATGCCATACCCAGTGAACAGCGCCTGATCGGAGCCAATTTCGTCCTACAACAGGACAATGACCCTAAACACACCTCCAAATTGTGCAAGAACTATTTACAGCAGAAGCAGGCAGCTGGTATTCTATTGGTAATGGAGTGGCCAGCGCAGTCACCAGATCTGAACCCCATTGAGCTGTTGTGGGAGCAGCTTGACCGTATGGTACGCCAGAAGTGCCCATCCATCCAATCCAACTTGTGGGAGCTGCTTCTAGAAGCGTGGGGTGCAATTTCTCCAGCTTACCTCAACAAATTAACAGCTAGAATGCCAAAGGTGTGCAATGCTGTAATTGCTGCAAATGGAGGATTCTTTGATGAAAGCAAAGTTCGATGTAAAAACAATGTTATTTCAAATACAAATCATTATTTCTAACCTTGTCAATGTCTTGACTCTATTTTCTATTCATTTCACAACGTATGGTGGTGAATAAGTGTGACTTTTCATGGAAAACACAAAATTGTTTGAGTGACCCCAAACTTTTGAACGGTAGTGTACCTGGGCATCATTAATACTAATAAATGTGTTTTTGTGATATAGAGTTTATGCAAATAAATCTTTGTGGAAAATAACTGCGATTAAATACTGTATTTCATTTTACACTGACCTGAATTTGTTAAGATTGAACCAATAAATTGCACTGTGCAGACACATATCCAATACAGTACAATACTCAATTAAATGTATAGAATTATTATATGATTTGCTGCATCCACTGCAATTTATTGGATAAAACCGATTTTTGTTTCCTACCCGCAGACTATGGCGTCACATGGCTCATCCAATAGAAGAGTTGCAGCTAAGCTAAGCGTCAACTCTAGCCTGGGACAGAGCAGGTTTGGACAAACGTATATGTTGCTATAGTAACTGGACGAGGCTTAAGTCTAGCCTCTTTCGTGGAACCAAAATTTGGGCAAAATGAGCCAGGCTTGTCTTAATAAGCCTGACCTATTGAGTTAGCTTGATTCGTGGAACACCCTTTGAGTCCACCCTGATGAAGATATCCATTAGGGAGTTAGAAATAAACATAGCAGCAATCCTGAGGTAAATCTTACCCTCTGTTTGGATTGCTGCCTTGTTACACTGTTATACAGGAAAATCCCTCCTGTTTGTTTTCCCACACATGGCTCTGTTTAGTTTCTGACTTGACTCAGCCCTAGCCCCGCCCTGTCACCAGTGTTCGCATATGTGTTTAATTTGATAACCTGCCCCCTCATTATCTTCTCCAGGTGTTTCTTGTTTCCTGAGCTCTGCTTATACCCCAGGTTTACCTGTGTTCTGGGTCATGTTTTGTTTGACCCTCCGTGTAGCCGGTTTTGTTTGATATCTTTAATCTCTTTTTCTTTGTCTTGCTGGTATTTTGTGTTTGTGTCCTAGTCTTAGTGTTTTGTTACTTTTTATTTTCATTATGGCTTCAAATAAAACCTACTTGCATTTGCATCCTGAATCCGTCTACACTCCTTTATTAATGCTCTGATATTTATTATTTTATTAAGATTTGTAATACTGTGCTCTTTAAAAAAAAATATTTATGAAACAAATTTTAGATTAAAAGAACACACTCACACACACAATAACAAACCTTCAATGTGTCGAGCTTTTTCTTGTAAATGTCCGTCTTCTCTTGGGTTCTGTGGGTTTAATAGGAAATCAGCATTGTGTTTCTGCATAAATAAACAAATTAATGTATACTCACATTTAAACACAATATGATCTTTACAGACTTCACACAACAGATGAATGCTGGTGCTGTATGTAGTCATGTGAAAAATTAGGACACTGCATGAACAATATCGGTCCCATTTTAGTGATCTATAGGCGAGCCATGCACCATGCTGCTTGATTTAGGGCTAAGTGTGTCTCTGCTATTCTAACCACGGGAAAATTACACCTTATGTTGCACAAAATGCACAAAACATACTAATTATCTTAATTAATCATGAGCTGTGAAGAAGCTCCAGCAGCTCATTTACGGGAACAGAAATGTTATTTTATTTACTATTCTGTTTATTGTTGAAGTAAAAGTTGGGTTTGTGCTGCTGTGTGTTCATGTGTGTGTAATAAGTGGTGCATAGCATGGTGGTGGTGTATGAGGTGTTAGTGAGTGTTGAGCTGGTGGTACAGTGGGTGGATCAGATACAGCAGTGATTAGCAGTGATTAGCATGGTGGTGGTGTATGAGGTGTTAGTGAGTGTTGAGCTGGTACAGTGAGTGGATCAGATACAGCAGTGATTAGCAGTGATTAGCATGGTGGTGGTGTATGAGGTGTTAGTGAGTGTTGAGCTGGTACAGTGAGTGGATCAGATACAGCAGTGATTAGCACTGATTAGCGTGGTGGTGGTGTATGAGGTGTTAGTGTGTGTTGAGCTGGTACAGTGAGTGGATCAGATACAGCAGTGATTAGCAGTGATTAGCATGGTGGTGGTGTATGAGGTGTTAGTGAGTGTTGAGCTGGTGGTACAGTGAGTGGATCAGATACAGCAGTGATTAGCAGTGATTAGCATGGTGGTGGTGTATGAGGTGTTAGTGTGTGTTGAGCTGGTACAGTGAGTGGATCAGATACAGCAGTGATTAGCATGGTGGTGGTGTATGAGGTGTTAGTGTGTGTTGAGCTGGTGGTACAGTGAGTGGATCAGATACTTCAGTGATTAGCAGTGATTAGCATGGTGGTGGTGTATGAGGTGTTAGTGTGTGTTGAGCTGGTTCAGTGAGTGGATCAGATACAGCAGTGATTAGCATGGTGGTGGTGTATGAGGTGTTAGTGTGTGTTGAGCTGGTACAGTGAGTGGATCAGATACAGCAGTGATTAGCACTGATTAGCATGGTGGTGGTGTATGAGGTGTTAGTGTGTGTTGAGCTGGTACAGTGAGTGGATCAGATACAGCAGTGATTAGCACTGATTAGCGTGGTGGTGGTGTATGAGGTGTTAGTGTGTGTTGAGCTGGTACAGTGAGTGGATCAGATACAGCAGTGATTAGCAGTGATTAGCATGGTGGTGGTGTATGAGGTGTTAGTGAGTGTTGAGCTGGTGATACAGTGAGTGGATCAGATACAGCAGTGATTAGCAGTGATTAGCATGGTGGTGGTGTATGAGGTGTTAGTGTGTGTTGAGCTGGTACAGTGAGTGGATCAGATACAGCAGTGATTAGCACTGATTAGCGTGGTGGTGGTGTATGAGGTGTTAGTGTGTGTTGAGCTGGTACAGTGAGTGGATCAGATACAGCAGTGATTAGCAGTGATTAGCATGGTGGTGGTGTATGAGGTGTTAGTGAGTGTTGAGCTGGTGGTACAGTGAGTGGATCAGATACAGCAGTGATTAGCACTGATTAGCGTGGTGGTGGTGTATGAGGTGTTAGTGTGTGTTGAGCTGGTACAGTGAGTGGATCAGATACAGCAGTGATTAGCAGTGATTAGCATGGTGGTGGTGTATGAGGTGTTAGTGTGTGTTGAGCTGGTGGTACAGTGAGTGGATCAGATACAGCAGTGCTGCTGGAGGTTTTAAACAAAAAACTGCTGCACTGAGAATAGTGGGCGGAGTCCTCACAGAAACCTTGAAGAGCACTGACTGGCCAGAGAGAATCTCACACAATACAAGAAGCCTCAATCTGATAATATGGAACACATTAGATGTAAAAAGAGCAATTATTTGAAGATGACACTAAAACAGACCCTCATGAAGATGAGAGTAAAGTGTTGAGTAAAGTCTGAGTATTGAGGGATGTTATATAAAGTTACTCACTCTGGGTCAGAAGCTTCTTCTGCACACTTGCAGTTTTTACCCCCCATTATGAAGAGTTTCCCCTCATAAACTCACATCTGGAGACGGGATACGTGTCCCTCTGTGAACAGATCATCCATAAACACAGAGAACTGAGAGACTCGTCAACATGATCAGCTTTATCTCATCTACAACCCCAATTCCAGTCAAGATGAGACGTTGTGTAAAAACATAAATAAAACCAGAATACAACACAATACAATACCATAATCATTTTCAATAAATATTCAATTGAATCCACTACAAAGACAAGATATTTCATGTTCAAACAGATAAACCTTATTGGTCTTTCAAGCAAGAATTGGAAAGAATTCCACCTACAAGCTTTAACTATTAGTGTCCTCAATTCAACAAAAGCTTGTTGAGTGTTAAAGGAAAGGGGATGAAACACAGACAGAAACATCATCCTGTACAACTTCTTTACAACGTGTTGCAGCCTCAAATTCAAAATGAGGGAAAATTTGCAAAAAACAATAAAGTTTATCCACTTGAACATTAAATATTTTATTTAAAAAGAGATTAGCAAATTATTGTAGTCTGTTCTTAAGTATGTTTTACACAACGTCCCAACTTCATTGGAATTGGGGTTGTATGTGAAATGAGAACAGAATATACAGTGGTGTGATATCTTTTTTTTTGCATGTTTTCACTCTTAAATATTTCAGAACATCAATCACCATTTAAATATAAGATAACACAAGTAAACACAAAATGCAGGTTTTACATGAAAGTTTTTAATGGAGAAAAAAATCTAATCTACATGACCCTGTGTGAAAAAGTGTTTGCCCCTCCAGTTAAAACATAACTGAGTTCAATTTCTCTAGCCACACCCACACCTGATTACAGCTACACCTGTTCTTAATCAAGAAATCACTTAAATAGAACCTGCCTGACAAAGTAGACCAAAAGATACTCAAAATATAGACACCATATTCGTATCCAACAAAACTCAGGAACAAATGAGAAAGAAAGTAATTGATCATATCAGTCTGGAAAAGGTTGTAAAGCCATTTATAGAGTTTTGGGACTCCAGAATGCCACAGTGATTCACTATTATTCACTAATAGAGAAAACATGGAACACTGGTGAACCTTCCCAGGAGTTACCAGCCGACCGAAATTACCGCAAGAGCGCAGCAACGACTCATACAGGAGATCCCAAATAACCCAGAACAACACCCAAAGAACTGCAGGCCTCACTTGCCTCAGTTAACCCTTGTGTGGTGTTCATATTTTTGTTACTCGTTTACTTTTGTAACTTGTATTAAATTCAGCTAAATTAAGCAATTCTACATTAAAATGCTTTACACATGCTTGCTTCAACTAATTTGCAATATAAACAGCTTACATTGTTAATATTTGCCCTTTACCTTTCTTATGTTACATTTCTTTTAAAAAGTGCTACTCTTTTTTTATTAGTTTTTTAATAAAATGTAAAAGAAAATGAATTAAACTCAAGATTTGAGTAGAAAATTTGTTTAGTTTCAAATTTACAAATGAAGCAATGTTTATTAGCCCTTGGCTAAACATACTGTATGTAATATAAATGTGCAGGGAGGGGGGTGGGGGGGTGTACAGTGTGTGTTTATAGAAAATGAGTTTTGATATATGTTCTTCACAAAAAATGAGCCAATGCCAATGAGTTTAAGGTAGAAAAAATATTTTTTTTGTATCATTTGATGAAAAATTAAAACGGATCCCACAGACCCGAACACCACACAAGGCTTAAGTAAGAAACTGGGAAAAAATCTTTCTCATTTGTTCCTTAATATCTTTGGAAATTGGCAAGATGTCTAGCTTTTGAGTATCTGTTGGTCTACTTCACTTTGAGTAGGTAGGTCCTTACATAATAATAAAAACCTGTATTTCTCTCCATTTTGTGTTTACTTGTGTTGTGTTGGACTAATATTTCAATTTGTTTGATGATCTGAAACATTTAAGAGACAAATATGCAAAAAAATAAGAAATCATCTTGCGCCACTTTAGCTACATAATGTGATGTGATGAGGGTTCAGGTACTCCAGCAAAATTCTTCCAGAAAATGTTACAAGAGTATAAAGATGCAGACAGATAAATGTGTATGCAGTATCAACATGCTATCAACACATCACTGCCAAATTACGGTTCAATCATAACTCACAGTCAGAGAAGCTGAAACAGACTCTAACGGGGTTAACAATTTTTATCTGTCACAAACAACATGATCTGCAATATTTGTAATATGAAATATTGACATGCAAAGCTGCCCATGGAAGCCCTTCTAACCTGAGTAAACACATTCTCAATCACTAAAACCTGAAAAAGCGTATTTGATATCCTGAAAGCCAAGTCCCCTGCAGTAGCTACCACTAATGTTAGCAGCGATTTGAAATATCCACAAATTTAGAAAAATAAAAAAATTAAGTGAGGTGCTTCTGATGCCGCCTCATCAAATCCCAAGGTTGGCAACACAAGGTCAGCGGGTAGATTACAGCTGAGGGTGTGCCAATAAGAGAAGTTCTTATTAAAAAAATGCAATAAACACAAAGAAAAAAGTAAAATATGGCATGCACTTGTTTGTGGTGCACATTAAGTGGCAACACTCACTCTGAGTGGCTGTGTGTCTGAACCCAGCCTTTCTTTGGGCTCAGTCAAGTGAATAATTACACTGCTGCAATCCATTGCACTCAGAAGTCAGAAATCTGACATTTAAATGTTGGCCTGTACATAACAAAGTTTTAAATATAGGGGATTTACCTGAAAATGGTAGTAAAAGAAAGGACAGATATGTAGTTCTGTTTCTGATGTAAATGTGTTGATTAAAGCTGGTTAAATTATGTTTATTGAGTGTAAACCTCATTTCTGTTTCTTGTTCAGTTTCTGCAGTAAAAGCGAGCGCAGCTTTCTCCCCAGCTCTGCTGTGCCCTCAGCTACCGTAATATATGGTTTAAATTAATCCCCTTTACAGTGAACAATGGCTAGAGTTTTGTGAATCTGAGCCTGGGGGGAAATTTCTTTAACAGCACAAGAATTAAATTGTTGATTCCACTGTCTACATGCTAATGCAAATGCTTATGTAACCTAGACAGCATCTGGTAACATCCGGGGTGGGTCCATAAAATGGATCTGGTCCAGAGTCCACTTGCACAACAGATAAATCAAATGTCTTACGTTACTGACCTTCACCAGCCCAGTTTCTAGCGAGACGAGAACTAAAAAAAACTTAATTATTAGCTGTATTATAAGGTTTCCTGTGTGCCTGTTAATACAGCGTTTTATTTTAATTTTTTCTTAAAAAAAACAGGGGCTGTGCTAGGTATTTTACTATGTGCAGTGTAGTAGATTAGCTGTGAGGCTCCAAATGAACAGAGATTCTTTGTACGGAGGTTCCCGGCTGCGGAGAGCATGGCATGTTTAGCTTAGCTTAGATACTGGTAAAAATAGTGGTATTTGTACTAAGTGTGAGTTAGTTAGCACCTTGGTGGATAAGGTGAATAAGTTAGAGCTGCACGTCCGGGGTTTAATAAGGGATAGACAGCAGGATTCACTGTTAGCAGCCCCAGGTGTCTCAGGGAGAGCTAGTACCCTCTAGACTCCGGCCTTAGAGCCCTCACAGCGGGGCGAATGGGTAACGCCTCGGCAGCATAGTCGAAAGGCTACGGCTAATGCTAATGCAAAGGCCAGAGCCAGCCCACCTGAACACCACGCTCCCCCAGTTCACGTGTCAAACAGGTTTGCCCCGCTAAGTGAAGCTCCCACTGAGGAGCCTGTTAAAGGTACTCTGGTGATAGGAGACTCTATCGTCCGACACGTGAAATTAGCTACTCTTTAAATTTTTTAAGTTTTGCAAGTTTTATCAGAGGAGGTATGAGGGCCCCCACAGTTCCTGCACTTTTTAGGAAAGGAAGATCATGTCCCTCTTTTCCACAGTTGCAGCATATAATGGTACCCTTGCAAGTGGAAGATCCATGACCAAACTTTAATGTCAGAAATGCTGAAGTCATTAGGGAAAGTAGTAGCCCATATTCTTCCCCTATAGTGCTAGTAACTAAGAAGGATGGAAGCCTTAGACTTTGTGTAGACTATAGACAGTTGAATTCCAAGACATGTCGCAGTTCTTATCCACTTTCTAGAATTGATGAATCATTAGATGCATTTTCTGGAGCAAGATGGTTTTCTACTCTTGACCTGGCCAGTGGGTACAACCAAGTTCCTGTAGCTGAAAAGAATAAATTCAAGACTGCTTTCTGCACTTCCTTTGGGTTATTCGAGTTCAATCAAATGCCGTTTGGATTATGCAATGCACCTGGTACCTTCCATCATCTCATGGAGCGTATGTTTGGGGACTGCCGTTATCAGTCTGTCTTCTCTGCCACTGTAGGACAACATATGGAAAGGCTGGAAGAAGTGTTTGCCCAGCTTCAGAAGCAGAAACTGAAACTGAAGTGTAATCTTTTCAACATAAAGTCACCTCTTGGACCGTGTTGTCTGTGTTGTGGGCTTTGCAAGTTATTTCTAACATTTTTCGCAAGTTAATCCTGACATCTACTGGTAGGCATTCATGGTTCAGCAAAGTGAACTGAAGTCAACAAACAGCATTCTGATGTAGGTCTAGATGTGTTAGAGCAGTGGAGACGCAGTGGAGAAGCGATTTAACTGATATGCAAACTGGTAGGGGTCCAGGGAGGGGGAGGACCTGATGTGACCAATCAGAGAAGACATTGTGCTCATATGGTTTGTTGGGGCACATTTTGATGTGTTTAGGTTTGTGCCTGTGTAAAAACAAACCAAACCAAGGGGAAACACTCCAAATAAATGAACTCACCAATTGTTTCAGACAACAGCAACCAACTACAGGTTGGTCTCATTTTCCTAATTCTCTATATGCCCATATATAAGCAGTTTTTATTCCTACACGATCCCTGTCCCCCCCGTACCAGTTGGGATCTGGGACAAGCTGAAATCCAAGTTATTTTTCTACATTTGGAATGGGGAAATGTCCTTGTATTACGTAATCAACTATTCAGTGTTGTAAAACAGAGGGAGGTCTCTATTTCCATAATTTTAAATTATAACCCAAGACTATCCACTGGCAGTGTGGCTAAATGTGCCTTTTTAGACCAATAATATCATACTTGATATCCACATGGAGCACACATTTAACCACCCAATGGGATATTCTATCTACAACAAAATATTTTCGTTTTTCAACTGTATCTTGTAGAATGCTCTTTTAATATGTTAATTCATTTTAAGTCTTTTTTCCCCTTAAACTGACAATATCATCGTCTCCTCACAACTTTAACCACTCATGTTCTTTCACACATATCCCTCCCCTTAACCCTAAATACCACAGTCAGTCAGATAGAGAGAGAAGGAACGATTCTGAACTCCTGAACCTGACAGACTGGTTATGATAGACTGAGCTGTTCTCATACGTTTCTGTAAATAAACTCAACTCAACTCTGAACATCCAGATTCCTGATCAAATATACAGACTCTGATTTACAGGATCTTCTTTCTGATCATTTCTGTAGTCTTACTTTTTATATCTTCTAAAACTCAGAACCACAAGATGGTTCACTGGAGATGTATATATAGATTTTATTTAACTCTATATGCACTTGATGATCTCTCCCCTCTGTGATGTATATTTTCTAGGAGAATCAGGGATATTTATGTGTTATTTCTGGTTATTTCCATCACTCTCAGTGTTCTGGAGACACTTTACTTCTGATATATCAACACTGAGAGAGAAAAGATTACGGCTAACTCCAGATCTATATCTTTAAACAACATTTTAAACCTTTAGTTATCATCATATCATCATAGGAATCTACTACTGTCTGCTTTTACAGCTGCAGAACTCATACTGGATAATCGATGGATCCCACCTGAACACTGTACAGAAGAGTCTGGATCATAACTCTACTGGACCTCATTTCCATAGAACAATCTACAGATCAGATACATGAAGCTAAGACCAGAACTGTGAAGAGAGACGACACACTCATTTTAATAAAGTGAAGTCGCTCCTTTAACAAGTGTGAATTATCTTGTCTATTAAACCTACCAGCTGGAATTTACTTTATTTTTCTTCTGTTTTTTTTAGCTTCACTTTTATAGAAGTCTGTTCTTCAGGGCTGAGGAATGAGGAACGCTCTGTATTTTCCTTTTGTTCAGGAAGAAAAAACAGTTGAAGGACATTTTAATCACATCAGAAAAAAAGTAATCAACATGGAGAGCAACGTCCAATCAGATTCAGCTGTAGCTCATTATCATACAGAGATTAAAAACAGTTTTAAGAGGAAGCCAGTATGATGTACAGTCTCTTAGACTATAAGGTAGAGTAGAGATTAGCACACTGCTAGCTCATTTAAATGTTTTAAATGTTGATATTAATACGTTTGTGATTTTTCCTTCTTTTCTGGGTCAGGCTCGATAACATAACATCAGTTCAGTATAATAAAGTGAACTTATTCAGGATCTAATCAATCCTGGATTCTGAAATCGATTCGGGTGTGAAATGAGTAAAATAATTTAAATTCATGAGTAAAAGAAATTCATTTCATGATGTACTGTATGATGATTCCAAAATGAACCAGTAGATAAATGACACTTTCTTTCTGAAAATAATGTTTATATTTGAGGACAAATCTCATTTATTTGTATGTACAGGTGTATTTCTGGCATTCATACCACTTCTGAAAATGTTGATAAAGGTCCAAAAATGTCCAAAAACCCTAATTAATGAAATTATCTACTGTATAAAGAAAACCCACTGCTGACATTTGAGTTATAGTCTCCATTAACAAAATGTTCCATTATTTATTTACAAAGAATATAACTACATTGTGTAATGGTGTTGAGTTTGATATTCCAAATCGTGTAACTATGTACTAATCAGAAATGAACTCATTGTAATTACACTGTTTATTACACTGTAATAAAAGCATTGTAAAATGCTGTTACTCAACATGTATTTTGTGAACGACAGTCGACACAAAGTTAAATTAATTCACTTTAATAATTAGAATCGACTCCCACATTTAATTACAGGAAATCATCATATGACCTCTGTTAAAGGGTATGTTTTGAGGGTATTAAGGTATCGATCTCTGTGAAGCTTTGAACTAA
Source organism: Astyanax mexicanus (assembly GCF_023375975.1). Classification (NCBI taxonomy): domain Eukaryota; kingdom Metazoa; phylum Chordata; class Actinopteri; order Characiformes; family Acestrorhamphidae; genus Astyanax; species Astyanax mexicanus. The sequence goes on along the minus strand of NC_064408.1, from coordinate 131,450,313 downwards.
TGGTGAATACATTTCCATTGTGAACAATAAAGACTATCTATTTATCTATACTGAGCTTTATGACATCATAGTGAAGGCCATACATAATATGACATGACGAAAAAAAAACACTAAAGAACAGATTTATACTATTTTATGTGTCAGTAAGTCAGCCATAAGAAAGTTTAAGTGTGTTCTAGATTTTTTTTAATTATTAAAAATATATAATTTCCAAATAATAAAAATTCACTATGTGTTATACCATACTGTACACTCATTTATACATACACACACTATTACACTTCTATACACACTAATTCACACACACCCACACCCCAGGCACTTAACTTTGATCTTTTCACTATAAGAAGAAAAACCTCCTGGATTACATTTTAGTCTCATAACTTAAATGTTTATTCTTTTCCCTGGAAGGATAAAAACCTGCCAGACTACATTTTAGTCTCATTTAATCATCATTATTGTGGTTAAAGTACTGAATCCTATAGCAGCAGTGTGAGCTGTTGAGCAATAGAAGGTCTTTGATGTTGAAATTTACTGAGTGAAAGGAGAAACTCATTAAAGTAAATTTTTTTAACCAGTGCTGTGAGTAAAGTGCTACTGCATGTGATTAATCTGCAACATATATTTTTGAATGCAAATGATTCATTGTACCAAGTTTGGTACCAGTTTCCTCTCATAATTTACTATTTTAAACAAAGGCTGGTGATGTACAGTATCAGTGGTTTTATTTAGCAACGCAAACACAGCATCACTGCTGTCGAGTTCATAGGTTAAAAACTATTTATTTATGTAGAAATATGAATTAAATCTCTCTCACACGCACAGCTGCTCCTGTTTCCTGCTAAAGCTCTTCATTAAACACTTACTCAGCACATTAAAATATACTCATTTAAAAAGACTAAACCCCCAATCTACAGCATCATTACTGTCTCCTTCCCAAAACTACAGAGAAATATCAGCATTTAAAGAGAAATCCAGAGTGAAATGGACTTGGGGGGAAGTAGAGAAACATGATAACCAGTATGAACTTTTATTAAAAACCTCTGTTCACCTCAGCATTCTGAAATACAGCACTTTTAGCTGAAGCTCTCAACAGACGTACAGTGCTAACATCTACCTTCAGATCAGATTAATGTACAGACATCATACTCATATCATATTATTATGTGATAAAGACAGTTCACCTCATCACCATAACCCCGGGGACATTAGTGAGTGGGAGTGTTGTTCTGTTTACTGACTTCCTGTTCCTGTCTTTAATAAAGCTGTAGAGCCCAAATGGATCCAGTTAAGAGACTGTTTTAACCCACCAGGAGGATCCACTGATGTGGAGAGAACTGTAGATTCTGGCATTTAATAACAGATGGATGGAGCTGTGCTGGTTAGATTAGTAGGTTCTGGGGTTTGATAACAGATGGATGGTGCTGTGCTGGTTAGATTAGTAGGTTCTGGGGTTTAATAACAGATGGATGGTGCTGTGCTGGTTAGATTAGTAGGTTCTGGGGTTTGATAACAGATGGATGGTGCTGTGCTGGTTAGATTAGTAGGTTCTGGGGTTTGATAACAGATGGATGGAGCTGTGCTGGTTAGATTAGTAGGTTCTGGGGTTTAATAACAGATGGATGGTGCTGTGCTGGTTAGATTAGTAGGTTCTGGGGTTTGATAACAGATGGATGGAGCTGTGCTGGTTAGATTAGTAGGTTCTGGGGTTTGATAACAGATGGATGGTGCTGTGCTGGTTAGATTAGTAGGTTCTGGGGTTTAATAACAGATGGATGGAGCTGTGCTGGTTAGATTAGTAGGTTCTGGGGTTTGATAACAGATGGATGGAGCTGTGCTGGTTAGATTAGTAGGTTCTGGGGTTTGATAACAGATGGATGGTGCTGTGCTGGTTAGATTAGTAGGTTCTGGGGTTTGATAACAGATGGATGGAGCTGTGCTGGTTAGATTAGTAGGTTCTGGGGTTTGATAACAGATGGATGGTGCTGTGCTGGTTAGATTAGTAGGTTCTGGGGTTTAATAACAGATGGATGGAGCTGTGCTGGTTAGATTAGTAGGTTCTGGGGTTTGATAACAGATGGATGGTGCTGTGCTGGTTAGATTAGTAGGTTCTGGGGTTTGATAACAGATGGATGGTGCTGTGCTGGTTAGATTAGTAGGTTCTGGGGTTTGATAACAGATGGATGGTGCTGTGCTGGTTAGATTAGTAGGTTCTGGGGTTTGATAACAGATGGATGGTGCTGTGCTGGTTAGATTAGTAGGTTCTGGGGTTTAATAACAGATGGATGGTGCTGTGCTGGTTAGATTAGTAGGTTCTGGGGTTTGATAACAGACATAAATCAATATAAATCAATGACTTTTTAAGGTAAAAGGGAAATAATTAGATGAATACAAATCTGGCTAATTAAAGGCTAAACACAGAATCCCTGTGCAAAACAATGATGCAGCTTTTTTGGATGAACCTTTTGCAACGTGGAAAAACCTTCTGAAAACCTGCTGCATTTCTGTCTTGTATAATTTAAAGTACAAACTTCAACAAGATTACAAGATCAAACTCACTGTATTAGAATTATTATTATTTTTTTTAAATCATAGAAAATAAGACAATTTAAAGTTAATCAAAATATTAATCCTACCTTTATATTTCTGGATTCTGCAGTAAAATCAATCCTGTGTGTTGGTACGCAGCGTCTCTTCATCAACTGAAAGTATTTCTTCATTAACAGAGAGTTTTTAGGAGGGTGTTTGATCAAATTATAGAGAGAGTCACATGAACTGGTTAGTCTGGTTTCAGATTGTTTACTCAGATTTTAGAATGTTTTCAGGTGTGTCTCAGGTGTGTCTTCATATGATCACAAAACAACACAGCATAGTCTCCATCTAGTGGCCTGTTATCAAATAAATCTATATGAATGTTCAGCAATATTTTTAAAAAGTGTTGTTGAAGGGATAGACTGCAACTTCACAGATATAATGGTCCGGGAACATCCTGAAATGTGTAACTATAATGATTTGCATCACAATGTAACATAACAAACAATATAAATTGCATTTTATGCTCAACATTTTCAGTTTCACAAAAACTAGTATCTACATTAACTTTATTAATATTTAAATACAATAAATACATACAACATAATAAAAACCATGATAAAAAACTGGTACATAATTACTTTGATATCACACTGATAAATAATATTTGAAAGATTAAAAGAAGTGTCACTAAGAGTTTACAAACAAATAATTAGCATTTATTGAATAGAATTTAAAGATCTTCTTTTGAACTTACATTCATATAAAAATAATGAACTTCCTTTACTTTTTGAAATAGACCTAGCCAATGAGAAAATGGCAATTTATGACTGTAAACAAACAAACAAACAGAAAAGTGTGTGGTCCTCACCTCCACGTTCCCTAAAAATGCATCCTGACTGTACAGCTGTTTACACAATTACTGGACATTTGCCTGAGAAATAAGATAAGGTATACAAAATATAAGGTAAAAAAGGAAAAAGTAAACTAAGATGTTAATATTATTTACTAACCTTAATTTATTAAATATTTAGTCTTAGCAGGAGGATGGGTGACTTTTTATTTGAATCTTGGTTCCTCACAGGGTTTCTTCCTCCAGCACTGAATGAGCTTTTCCTACCCACTGTTGATTTTCAGGTTTCTATGTGCTAACGTAAAGGTATGATTAGAGTGTGAATGCTGAGGTAAATGAATGATTAGAGTGTAACTTATGGGGTTAACACATGATTAGAGGAGCACTATTGTGGTAAATGTCACATGAACTGGTTAGTCTGTCTTCAGATTGTTTAGTCAGATTTTAGAATGTCTTCATATGGACACAAAACAAGACAGCATAGTTTCCATCTAGTAGCCAATTAGCAGAGAAATCTACATGAATGTTCAGCAATATTTTAAAAGTGTTGTTGAAAGGTGTACAAATGCTGAGGCAAATTTATGTTTAGAGTGGCACTGCTAAGGTAATGAATGATTAGTGTATGACCAATAAGGTAAATGCATAAGTAGTGTACAACTGCTGAGGTAAATGTATTATTAGAGTGTGAATGCTGAGATTAATACATGATTAGAGTATGTCTGCTGAGGTAAATGTATTATTAGAGTGTGAATGCTGAGATTAATACATGATTAGAGTATGTCTGCTGAGGTAAATGTATGATTATTGTACAAATGTTGAGGTAAATGTATGATTAGAGTGGCACTACTAAGGTAAATATATGATTAGAACAGAACTGCGGAAGTAAATGTACAAATGTGTACAAATGCTGAGAAATATATATATAATGAGAATAGCATTTACATTTACTTTTATATTTAAGGTATTTAGCATACGCCCTTATCCAGAGCGACTTACAACAGTGCTTCATTGCTTACTTCTTCATATCTATAGCTAATTTGTAGAAACTAGGATCAAGAGATACACCACGCTCACTGCTCATGCTCTAGAACAACCAAACCCATTGTAAATCAGAATGTGATTTGTTGGTTCCTAGTTGTGTTGATGTTTAATCTGACGATCTTCAGTTCTACCATTGAATAGGACACCAATAGGAGAGCTGGTTTAGCTGAATCTACCCAGTGAGAGCAGATTCCTGATTGGAAAGTTTTTAAATACCAGCATCAGTCTACAATTTGTGTTTTATTATTGTATAAACGTGTACTGAATATGGTATTGTGTGGTAAACATGTCTTTTAATGTTTTAAACCTCTTTAAACACAATTTACCAGCCTGTTGTTTTCAGCTTTTCAGCTTTTCATTGGGGCTTTGATGTAACTAACAGAAGCTCAAAGCCCACCAATTAGCCAATTACCATGCTTGCATGCTTAACCTCTTAAGCTCCAAGCCTATTTTTACCAATTTCCACCTGAAATTACATAATGTTTAGTTAATGAATGTAATGGTTTAATAAAAGGTTTTTTTCTGGACACCGCAGCTTCCTCTGAAAGTCGGTCTGAGATCAGCTTATTCCAGTTCTTCAGTTTTATTACTCAGTGGGAATTGTTGGCGTCTGATCATTTGAGAAGCTTCTTTTTGGCGCTTCCATCCGTGTTGATTAAATATGAGCAGTAAAGCTGATATGATTTCTATCTGCATTTATTAGTGAATAAAGCTGCTGTTTTCTCTCTTTTTCTAATCAGAGTGAATCAGACAGAATTTATGCAATTCAGGTAAGAATGAAACTGAAACTTTAAGTGAATCCAGAGGAAAATGTTAATGCTGAGTTGTATTGTAGTATTGTAGTGCTCATTTTGCTTTATTTTTCACGTGTGTGTATATATATATATATATATATATACATATTTGTGCAATGTGTTATTTTTGCAATGTTTCTTTGCTATTTGCTTCATCTCTAGAACTTCTGGCACACACTTTCCATCAATCAACACTGAATTAAATAACTATACAGATAAATGTATATTAATTTATGCAGATGATTATTATTGAATAAACCAAATCCCTTGACTGTTCATATCTGAACACTTTTTGATCATTTGATATTTTTCTCTGGTTATAAGGTTTAAAGATCCTATCGTTAATTCTAATCACTATCTTGGAATAGAGATTTTCCCCTCTCTAAATTACTAACTGGTCTCTACACACCTGTATACAGTGGCTTGCAAAAGTATTCATACCCCCTGAACTTGTTTCACATTTTTTCACCTTACAACCACAAATTAAATGTATTTTATTGAGATTTTAAGTGATAAACCAACACAAAGTAGCTCATCATTGTGAAGTGGAATAAAAATGATACGTGGTTCTCACAATTTTAATCAAATAAAAATCTGAAAAGTGTGACGTGAAAAAGTATTCATATGGAGCAAATTTTGGTGTCCAAAATTTTACACAAAAATTTAATCTGTGATTTGTTTAAGATTTTATTCTTTAAGAAAATGCAAAAAAATGTATTTAATATAAAAATGTGCTTTATTTTATTTAAAGCAAATTCCAGAGGAACTAGAGCCACTGCTGTTCACATTCTCATCCTATCTAGAGTGAAAGAGTGAAAAACCTACGGCTCATGCTCACAGCTTATCTAGAACATAAGTATCATGGTTATTCTGTGTTCTGGCAGGGGGGTGGACGATGTGGTATTGCAGTCTTTATATTTTCCGGCAAGGAATGGTGGATGGTGTGGTAATGCGGTTACATGTTCTGGTGGGCGGTGACGTGGTTAATATGGACGGAGGACGGTGTGGTATTACAGATATTGCATGTTCTGGCAGGGCTGGTGGACGGTGTGGTGTTGCGGTTATTATACATGTTCTATTATATTATATGTTCTACTGGGCAATGTGGACGGTGTGGTATTGCGTTTAATGCGTATGTTCTGGCAGGGCTGGTGGACGGTGTGGTGTTGCGGTTATTATACATGTTCTGGTGGGCAATGATCCCGTTCACACCTGTTCACACTTTACACTGCAGATGGCGGTATCTGGATCCAGGTCCGGGTCGGTGGGTGGAGCTGTCTCTCTCTCTGTCGGTTCTGCAGGGTTCTCCCTGTCTCTCTCTCTCTGTACCCTCTTCAAACTTCATGTAGCTTCAGATTAGATCATCACTACACACCCCCAAACTTCATGTAGCTTCAGAATGTGTGTGTGGATCATATGAACATTATAGAGCATTATAGAGCCCCCCCCTAGACTTCCTGTAGTGTATTACAGTCCGTCAGAATGTTAGTGTGGATCATATGAACATTAAAGAGCATTATAGAGCGCCCCCTACGCTTCCTGTAGTGTATTACAGTCCGTCAGAAAGTTAGTGTGGATCATATGAACATTATAGAGCGCCCCCTACGCTTCCTGTAGTGTATTACAGTCTGTCAGAATGAGCGTGTGGATCATATGAACATTATAGAGCGCCCCCTACGCTTCCTGTAGTGTATTACAGTCTGTCAGAATGAGCGTGTGGATCATATGAACATTATAGAGCGCCCCCTACGCTTCCTGTAGTGTATTACAGTCCGTCAGAATGTTAGTGTGGATCATATGAACATTAAAGAGCATTATAGAGCGCCCCCTACGCTTCCTGTAGTGTATTACAGTCCGTCAGAAAGTTAGTGTGGATCATATGAACATTATAGAGCGCCCCCTACGCTTCCTGTAGTGTATTACAGTCTGTCAGAATGAGCGTGTGGATCATATGAACATTATAGAGCGTTATAGAGCCCCCTACGCTTCCTGTAGTGTATTAAAGTGTCAGAATGTTAGTGTGGATCATATGAACATTATAGAGCATTATAGAGCCCCACCTACACTTCCTGTAGTGTATTACAGTCTGTCAGAATGAGACTGTGGATCATATGAACATTATAGAGCATTATAGAGCGCCCCCTACGCTTCCTGTAGTGTATTACAGTCTGTCAGAATGAGCATGTGGATTATATGAACATTATAGAGCATTATAGAGCGGCCCCCTATGTTTCCTGTATTGTATTACAGTCAAAAGCTAGCAACACCCCTTGAAGAAAAACACAGCTTGAAGGAAAAGCAGCAGCTATTGTTCAGCACCTTCAGGAACTCCTTCCTTCAAGACTCTGAGAAAACTATTCCAGGTGACTCTAAATCATGAAGATACTGAGATTAAAATCTCATCAAGAGTCTGCAGATCTGAACTCAAACATACATCTGATATTATTTAGAAGAATCTAAAGTAGAAAACATTATTTTTAACACTTTTTGTTTAATAAATAATTCTGCATGTGTTCCTGTAGAGCTTTAATATAGTCTTCAATATTAAATGTACAAAATCACAAAAGAAAGAAAACACACTGAGTGAGAAGAGGTGTGTCCAAACTTGGATTTTCAGCACTTTATTGTTCTTTTTTTCATGCGTGTAACATCAGGACGGAAGATCTGGGGTAAAATGTAGTATATATGCAAATAAGCAAATAAATGAGTACATTAATAGAGACATACATTCAGTATTTAAATCACAGATTAACATAATACAAAACAACCAAATATAAAAGTGGTAGTAAGGGGTATTTATTTTGGGTTCGTAGCAGTGTACTATCTTAGTCCAATGGAATCAGAGTTCAGTGGACTGGATCCAAGAGATTTAGAGTGACTGTCTCTCTCTTTCTGTCTCTCTGTCTGTCTCTCTGTCTCTCTCTGTGTCTCTCTGTGTGTCTCTCTCTCTCTCTCTCTCTCTCTCTCTCTCTCCGTAAGGATGAGTAAATGATATGAAGGCAGCTGGAGCTGGAATAAACTACCACTCAAATGTTTAGGATCATTGCAAACTTCCCTCTTTTTGAAAGAAAAACACATTTTTATGCGATTCACAAACAATATTGTCCATTTCACAATTAATTAAAGTATTTAAATCACAGATTAACATAATACAAAACAGCCAAATATACCCACCATGAAAAATCAACAGAAAGCTAAAAGTCCTGGAAAGATTAGTTTTATTAAGTTTGGCTGTTTTCCATTAAAACTTAATAAAATTAAAAAAAAGATTTCCAAAATTGAATTGGGCCAGATACTGCAAAGTAAAGGGTTAAATAAAGTTGTAAATAAGGTAAAATAAGCTAAACTGAGGCAGAACTACAGGTATACTGAGTCTGAGGACAAATTAAGTGTCCTCACTACAGCTCACCACACAAAGACCAGGATCAACTCTGCTGGATTATTAAGCTAATCATAGGCCGTAATTACAGTTACATTCAGTTATCTGTTCTATCATTTACCTGATATCGTTCTATCAGGTAAGAACTTCTCGATGGAAAAGGTCGTGTTCTGCTTTATCGTCTCTTGAAGGTTTTTTTTGATGGAGGGGAAATACTCCCTGAGCTCTTTAAGCAGATTCCAGTTCTCAAACATGTAGTTCTGATAGGTGTCTTCTAGGTTTCTTTTGTAGCGGCCCTGATCTTGATCATTTTCAAACCCAGCTTCCGTCTTTAACTCTGAATCTAAATGTCTAAATTTCGTGTATGCAAATTCACCCTTCTGTTCAAAACGGACCATTCTTGTTGTGCTGGTTTTGATGGTAGAACGTTTGTAAGCCTCATACTTGGTTAGAAGGTTTTTCATGTCGTTTCAGTACTGATCGGCCAGTTCTCCGACTGAGAGCACCTGCCTGTCGAGCTCAGAACTGGAACTCCCTCTTTTCGCCACCTCCATCCGGGCCTTGTGGATGAACATCTGCAGGTGGAACGCTGCGCCGTTGGTCCAGTGCTTCATTGAGCGTGTGCTGATTTGGTTATCGTGGAGCATGGAGTTCCTGAGCCGGGTCAGCCCGTTGCTGAGCTGTTCCTCCAAGCGCTTAGTTTCGTACAGCAGCTCTTCAGGATTGTGCATTTTTAAACCAAAGCGTTTGATGTACTCAGACATGGTGTCTCGGACATCCGAGGCCTTTTCTTCAGCGAACACCCGCCGCATCATTCCCGACACATCCGCTTCATCTTCGGTCTTCTTTAGACTAATCATGAAGGTTTCCAGGAGTATGGAGATGACCAGAGCTCCGAGCCCAACAGCATTCGGGACGATGCTGAAACTGGATAAAGAGGAACCCAGGTCCTTCAGGTAGCCTGAACCCTTAATGATCAGGTCTATAAGCTGAGAAGAGTAGTCGTCCAGAGCAGAGGCCGAGTCCAGTCCCGAGTACTTCAGTATGGAGTCGTCAATACCAATATCAGGTATCACTGAAGTCCCCTGGACAGACTGGAAAAGCTCAGCAGCAAACTGCTCCTTTTGTTCTTCTGACCATCCTCCACCCATCAAAAATCTTTCACACTTCGACAATCCTCCACCCGACTGCTCCTTTTTTTCTTTTGAACATCTTCCACTCATTGTCACGGCAGGAGATAAACGCTCACAGAAACGTTCAGTTGTAGCTGATGTGTGTCTCTGTCTCTTCCCTTGAGTCTTGATACAATCTGCGTTTTGATCAAAGGAATTGGAAAACTGTCAAAATCTGGAGTTTTATTTTCCTTCCTGTGCAGAAGAGTAGCAACACCGCATAGAGTAAATTATCTGTACCATAAACACACACACACACTACACACACACACTCCACAAACACATACTACACACACACACACTACACACTACACACACACACACACACACACACACACACTACACAAACACATAAGCGGCTGTGAGATATAAAAAGCAACCACTTTAGCTTAACTTTTAGCTGCGCATCCATTAACTCCAATGAGTCAGCTGTACTAATTAAAACACTCTCTACACAAAATAACTAAACACACAACCCTCAGTATCTTCCTCTCAGTACTAAAATAACACTAACTAACTAACTTACTGCATTATAAGCACGTAAACTACTTTTAAACTGTGTTTTAGAAAGAGCAGTGTAAACACCCACCTCTCCTCTCCAAGATTCAGAGAGAACTGAGGAGGGTGGAGCCTAGCGCTGATACTCAGAGTTTGGGCGGTTTCAAAATAAAAGTCTGCTTCACAGTTCAGCTTATGGAACTAAGCGTTAAATGTTTCTAGCCAAATAAAAGAACCACAACAGAAACTGATATACAACTGGTAGTAAAGGGTATTTATTGTGGGTTTGTAGCAGTGTACTATCTGAGTCCGACTGAATCAGAGAATATACAGAAAGTATATTCAGAGATTCAACAGCGTAGAATTGGGTTTGACATTGGGGGGGTGGGGGGGTGTGACAGTTGCTAAAATAAATTAAAGCCTACCCACCCTATAATAACTTAGAACTAATAATTTTCTCCTGTACTTCAGCTTATTATTGGTTAAATCTAAAGGTGACTTTACAACCTAAACATGTTACTCCACATTACATTTACTGTTGTTAGAAAACATTATGCGTGCAATGTCTGAATTATATACATAAATGACAAAATGACTCTGTTTATACCTAATATTTAAAATAATATAACAGATTTGGTTGTTGTTATTATTACTATTATTATTTGTATTATTTTTATTATTATTATCATTAATATTATTATTACTACATTTTCTCCACACTTTAACAAAAAATCAGCAGCGTTGGGACCTTTGTTTTAATTTTTTTTTACTGAAAGCACTTCTTACGGTGGGGTCTTTTTATTAAAAGAATGTAATTTTACGTTTTATAGAGATTTTTGCCAGCAATATAAACGTTTTAAACTTTTATAATATTTTTAGTGCTGTTGTCAACAAACGTGCCCCTTTTAAGCAAATGAGGATAAAAGCGAGACACATATATCCAAGTCTCCTGCTGACTACCTTGCCTTTAAAAGGCTCAGGAATAAGGCCACACAAGCAGTCCGCAAAGCAAAAATGAACTTTTTTAAAGAACAGTTTTCTCTTAGTGAGTGTAAATGGCCTTATCATCACTGATAAGGTGCATATGGTTAACATTTTTAACCAACATTTTGTGAATTCCTGAAGCTGGTAACTTTCCCTGCATCCCTAGTACTTCCTACACTCAGTTATCCCCCAAGTCATCCTTTTCTTTACACTCTAAGGATCCCACGAGATCTCTGAGCCCAACTCAGAGCTTTTCCTTGCAGGTTATATCAGTTGGTGAAGTGCCCCGTTCTTTGCCAGGATAGGCGCTCCTATAATTGCAAAACCAATTGCAGATCTTTTTAATTTGTCTTTACACACTGCCGACTTTCCACAAGCGTGGAAAACAGCTTTAGTACGCCCTCTCTTTAAAGGAGGAGATCAGACGGACCCTAATTGTTATCGGCCAATCTCTATATTACCGTGTTTATCAAAAGTGTTGGAGACATTTGTTAACAAGCAATTGACCAACTACCAGGAGACCTACAATATCCTGTCTGAGTTTCAGTCTGGATTTAGATCAGGTTACGGCTGTGTCACCGCTACACTCAAAATTCTCAATGACCTTATTTCTGCCCTAGACTCCAAACAGTATTGTGCAGCAATTTTTATTGATTTGGCAAAAGCCTTTGATATCGTTAATCACTCGTTCCTTCTAAAAAGATTGGACAGCATCTGTTTCACACCTCATTCTTTAGCGTGGTTTTCAAGCTATCTTATAGATAGATTTCAGTATGTTAAATCTAATAAACTAATCTGATTCGGTTAATAAGCAAGTTATTAGCCGAGAGGTTTACATACTTTTCCCCCTCACTGTGAATGTTAACACACGGTCTTCAATAAAACCATACAAACGTATCATTTTTGTGTGGTATTAGTTTAAGCAGACTGTGTTTGTCTATTGTTGTGATGTAGATGAAGATCAGAACACATTTAATCACCAATTTATGCAGGTATCCAAGTAATTAAATGAATTTAACTCTGCAGTAAATGAGTTAAATAAAGTGTGGAGCAGAGAGAAAATAAAGAAATAAAAGAGGAACTAAACCTGCTGCAGAAACAAAACCCACAGCTCAGTAAAGGGCAGAGCTACTGTGGCCTATTTCACTTCCGCTTATGAAGGATTATAGTTTCCTTCAGTCACATGATCACTTCTGAGAAACCACACTCAACCAGATCTACAGCTCCAAACTTAAATTAGCACTTCTTTTATAAAATTAAGAGCAGATTTATTGTATTATTATAAATATACATTAACCTTAAATACATATATACACAATCATGTGTGACAGAATGAATTATTTTTTCTTATTAAAGCACTATATATTTTTATTAGCAGTATTTATTGTTTAGTGAATGTAATGGTTTAATAAAAGGTTTTTTTCTGGATACTGCAGCTTCCTCTGAGGGTGTCTGTCACTCCTCTGTGTTCTAACTCCAGTTTCCTCACGTTGGCCACAGGTAAATTCCAGATTAGTGCTGGAATTCCTGGTCAGTATGGTCTACATGGTTAAATGTGGTGTAATGGAACCACAGTGGCAACCTCCAAACAGAGGTTTTGACCCTATTTCTATGTACAATATGGCATTTCAAAACTGCATTCCATCTATTTGGTCCTACCGTACAACCTTGCCACCATGGCGCCATAACAAACCATATGCAAATTTGGCCAACCTTCGTTCTTTCCCTAGGACCTTGGAGTCAAACACACAGCAATGCCACCTGAAAATGGCTTTGCTTAATACTCGCTCGCTCAATACTAAAAGCCTTGTCTTGAATGAATTTATATGTGACAGCAAACTAGATTTTCTCTGTCTTACCGAAACCTGGCAAAAACCTTTGGACTATTATTTGTTAAATCAGACCACTCCTGTAGGTTATACATACATTGTTAAGCCTCGCATGGAAGGGCGAGGAGGTGGTATCGCTGCAATCTATAGGGCAGACATTAAAACAACTACAATTTCCATTCCTGCTGCACTTTCTTTGTTTTCCTTGTTTTCAAGCTGTCTGGCCCTACTCCTCTGGTCATTGCTGTGATCTATCGCCCCCCCAAGCAAAACCCCTCCTTCCTTGCTGACTTTTCTGAATTCCTCACTCATCTAAGTGCCCTTTCCTCATCTGTTCTCCTCTTGGGTGATTTTAACATCCATATTGATGACACAAACTGCAAGTTCGCTAATGAATTTTTGGATTTATTAGAGTGCTTTAGCCTTACACAACATGTTGACTTTCCAACTCATATAAAGGGTCATACTCTAGACCTTGTCTGCTCGACAGGTGTTGCTATAAATCACATCTCCATTCAACAACTTGGTGTCTCTGACCATTTGACGGTCTCCTTTGATGTTGATGTTCCTGCCCCCATCACAAAAACAAAACGTAAAATTTAATTTAGGAATCTTAAACAAATTTCCCCCTCTGCTCTTACAGACTCTCTTATCAACCAGTTGTCTGTCTCTCCTCCTCTGCCACCTAGAAATCCTTCAGCCCTTGTCGATTATTATAATGACACTCTCTCCTCCTGTCTTGATCAGCTGGCTCCTCTCAAAACCAAAGTAGTTTCATTTTCCCATTCATCACCATGGTACACACCAGAACTCCACCAAATGAAATCTCGGAAACGCCAGCTTGAACGACTTTACAGGAATACTGGCCTAACAGTGCACCACCAGGCATACTCTGATCACCTTAAACTTTATAAAGATGCCCTAAATATAGCCCGATCCATTTACTACTCTGATCTTATTCATGCTGATTCGTCTAACCCAGGGGTGTCAAACTCATTTTGGCCGAGGGCCACATTGGCATATTGGCTGTCCTCCGAGGGCCAGATGTAACTTATAAATGTAATAAAATGTAACCAAATGTAATATATGTAAATGAATGTAATTACTCCTTAATGTTAAATAACTCTCAATATATTATTTATTCAATCAAATATTACAGTTGCATTGAAAAAATGTTTGCTTGTTGCTCTATTAACATAAATCCTTTTAATTTGTCATGTCATGAAATCCAAAAACTCCATCAATCAAGAACCAAACTATTCAAGTGAATAGAAATGACATCAAGTTATATTAACTTTGAAATTATTAACTGAAATAAGGCTTAATAAATATAAAATCAAAAATTGTGAGCTGTTAAGAACATAGCATTTCCTCAGATTTAGCAGTTCCTCATCCAACCACTAGTGGGAGCTGCAGCAGCAGCACCACAAGTCCGCAGTCTTTACTTAGTCAGAGCTACAGCCCAGCCACGGGCTACAGGGCTCAGCTCAGCCAGTCTGGAGCGTTTTTACAATTTTTAAGTTCTTCTGTGTATGAAATAAAGATTTTTGTAACCGAATAATACAGCTCTCTACAGTTCATCTTTCAGCCCAATCACCTAACAGCAGCCGTTTAGAGCATGAGTCACTGCTGGGATTACATTATAAACAGGTCAGTTATCGCGCTGCTAACCTCAGGATGTTTATAACTACGGAGTTTAGTGGACACACCACGGCTGCAAGGTTAGACTGTTGAAGGCTACTGAAGACTATTAAAGGCTATTGGAGGTTATTGAAAGGGTTATTGAGGGCAGAAATCAGTAAAGGCTGGTTAGATAAGTGATTCACGTCCTCGTACTTTGCTGAGGTGAAACTGCGACTAGCGCTCTCACTGTGATGTTTATTAACGTCATTAAAACAGATTTTGTCAGCTATTGTCTTATAAATGTTTACACAGAACTTATATCTCTCCTAAAAAGCGTTTATTTTGGTCAGTAACACTCTTCGTAACACAAAAGGCATACCGGTCTTTCGCCTTGAAGCACAGCCGTCCGTCTGCATCAACTTCTCTTTTTCTGGACATTATGGGATAAACATTTATATGTCTCAATTCCACCCGCGAAGTTACACCTTCCCTCCGGCAGGGTTTCCACATCAATGACTACACTGCCGTGTAGTGGCAGTAAGCCGTAACTTCGCGGGTAATACAATCGACAAGCATTGTGGGAAATGTATTTTTTGGTCAAAGAACGCTTCTGACCTATTTATTATAGACACTAAGATCTTACAAGCTCTCGCGGGCCACATAAAAAGACGTGGCGGGCCACATTTGGCCCGCGGGCCTTGTGTTTGACACATGTGGTCTAACCCTAAAGCTCTCTTCTCCACAATAAACAAACTTCTCAAACCAATGGATAACATCTCCAATTCCATTACAGTTGATAAATGCAATTCTTTCCTTTCATTTTTTCAAACAAAAGTCGAGACCATTTACAGCTCACTGTCCATCCCTCCTGTCCTTCCTGGCCCTCCATTTGTCTCACCACAATTTATCACTCAGCCTCTCTCGCAGTTCTCACCTGTGTCTCAAATGCAGTTGTCTGAGATCGTAGCTAAAACTCGAAGCTCCACCTGTATCCTAGATCCTCTCCCATCTAAACTGGTGAAGGATTGCTTCCCAGCCATCTCGTCACTCATCACAGACATAATAAACTCTTCCCTTAGCTCTGGTTCAGTTCCACATTCCCTCAAACTGGCTGCTGTCACCCCCATCCTAAAGAAACCAGGGCTTGACCCAGAAAATTTGACTAATTTTCGTCCCATCTCAAACCTCCCTTTCCTGTCAAAAATGCTTGAGCGTGTTGTTGCGTCTCAGCTTACAAATCATTTAGTTTCAAACAATTTGTTTGAACTGTTTCAGTCTGGTTTCCGTCCCAAACATAGCACTGAATCAGCCCTTATCAAAGTGACAAATGACCTTCTTCTTTCCTCTGACTCAGGACATATTAGTATTCTCATCCTCCTCGATCTTACTGCAGCTTTCGACACCATTAACCACTCTGTTCTTCTTTCACGCCTCAAATCTTCACTCAATATCACAGGTACTGCCCTCTGTTGGCTAAGGTCATACCTCACAAACCGTCAACAGTTTGTTAATATTAACAACTGCAGTTCTGCTACTGCTCCACTATCCCAAGGTGTTCCCCAAGGCTCGGTGCTTGGTCCACTACTATTTATACTTTACATGCTTCCTCTCGGTAACATCATTCGTCAGCATGGCCTTCATTTCCATTGCTACGCTGATGATGTCCAGCTTTACATTTCTACCAAATCCATCACTACTGCATCTCTTTCTGTTCTGACAAATTGCCTCACTGAAATAAAATCCTGATGAAAACCAACTTTCTCAAATTAAACTGTGATAAATCTGACATGATTATTATCGGTCCGAAATCCCTGACAAAAAACACAACAAACTTCCAGCTCACGATTGACAACTCTACATTGTCTCCTTCCTCAAACATCCGTAATCTTGGAGTCATTTTTGACAGTAATCTTTCATTTGACAATCATGTAAATCAAATCACAAAATCTGCTTTTTTTCATCTAAAAAACATTGCACGCCTTCGTCCATCACTTTCCTTTTCCTCCGCTGAAACCCTGATCCACGCTTTCATTACATCTAAAATTGACTACTGCAACAGCATTCTTTACGGCACATCTAACAAAATCTTAAATAAACTTCAATATATTCAGAACTGCGCTGCACGTCTCCTCACTCGTTCTCCCTCCCGCGACCACATTACACCTGTCCTCTAACAACTTCACTGGCTCCCTGTCACTCATCGTATTCAATTCAAAATTCTTTTATTTACTCACAAAGCTCTCCATAATCAGGCCCCTCCCTACCTCACTGACCTGCTTCATTATCATACTCCTTCCCGTTCACTTCGATCATCTGACGCCAATCTACTCTCCATTGGTAGAACCAAGCAACGGACCTGGGGCGACAGAGCGTTTTCCATAGCTGCCCCCTCCCTGTGGAACTCTCTCCCAAAACACCTCCGCTCCTGCTCTGATCTTCCCACTTTTAAATCTCTCCTCAAAACTCACCTTTTCAGATCTGCTTTCAACGCATGATGCAACATTTCTGTGTGCCTCTTCTTTTTTCCTCTCCTCCCTTTTTCTTCATCTGTTTTTAACTCATTAAATTACATTTTGAATTTTCTATCTTTTATGCATTGATTGTTTTGCTCTATTTGATTTCTATTGTATGGTATTGATGATGTTGATGATGATGATGATGTTGATTATTTCCTAGGTATTTTCATATTGTGTTTTTTTTTTATTTATTCATTTATTTTTTTTATGCAATGTAAAGCGTCTTTGAGTATCCTGAAAAGCGCTATAAAAATAAAATGTGTTATTATTATTATTATTATTATTAATATGAGCAGTAAAGCTGATATGATTTCTATCTGCATTTATTAGTGAATAAAGCTGCTGTTTTCTCTCTTTTTCTAATCAGAGTGAATCAGACAGAATTTATGCAATTCAGGTAAGAATGAAACTGAAACTTTAAGTGAATCCAGAGGAAAATGTTAATGCTGAGTTGTATTGTAGTATTGTAGTGCTCATTTTGCTTTATTTTTCACGTGTGTATATATATATATATATATATACATATTTGTGCAATGTGTTATTTTTGCAATGTTTCTTTGCTATCTGCTTCATCTCTAGAACTTCTGGCACACACTTTCCATCAATCAACACTGAATTAAATAACTATACAGATAAATGTATATTCATTTATGCAGATGATTATTATTGAATAAACCAAATCCCTTGACTGTTCATATCTGAACACTTTTTGATCATTTTATACTTTTCTCTGGTTATAAGGTTTAAAGATCCTATCGTTAATTCTAATCACTATCTTGGAATAGAGATTTTCCCCTCTCTAAATTACTAACTGGTCTCTACACACCTGTATACAGTGGCTTGCAAAAGTATTCATACCCCCTGAACTTGTTTCACATTTTTTCACCTTACAACCACAAATTAAATGTATTTTATTGAGATTTTAAGTGATAAACCAACACAAAGTAGCTCATCATTGTGAAGTGGAATAAAAATGATACGTGGTTCTCACAATTTTAATCAAATAAAAATCTGAAAAGTGTGACGTGAAAAAGTATTCATATGGAGCAAATTTTGTTGTCCAAAATTTTACACAAAAATTTAATCTGTGATTTGTTTAAGATTTTATTCTTTAAGAAAATGCAAAAAAAAATTATTTAATATAAAAATGTGCTTTATTTTATTTAAAGCAAATTCCAGAGGAACTAGAGCCACTGCTGTTCACATTCTCATCCTATCTAGAGTGAAAGAGTGAAAAACCTACGGCTCATGCTCACATCTTATCTAGAACATAAGTATCATGGTTATTCTGTGTTCTGGCAGGGGGGTGGACGATGTGGTATTGCAGTCTTTATATTTTCCGGCAAGGAATGGTGGATGGTGTGGTAATGCGGTTACATGTTCTGGTGGGCGGTGACGTGGTTAATATGGACGGAGGACAGTGTGGTATTACAGATATTGCATGTTCTGGCAGGGCTGGTGGACGGTGTGGTGTTGCGGTTATTATACATGTTCTATTATATTATATGTTCTACTGGGCAATGTGGACGGTGTGGTATTACAGATATTGCATGTTCTGGCAGGGCTGGTGGACGGTGTGGTGTTGCGGTTATTATACATGTTCTATTATATTATATGTTCTACTGGGCAATGTGGACGGTGTGGTATTGCGTTTAATGCGTATGTTCTGGCAGGGCTGGTGGACGGTGTGGTATTGCGGTTATTAAACATGTTCTATTATATTATATGTTCTACTGGGCAATGTGGACGGTGTGGTATTGCGTTTAATGCGTATGTTCTGGCAGGGCTGGTGGACGGTGTGGTGTTGCGGTTATTATACATGTTATATTATATTATATGTTCTACTGGGCAATGTGGACGGTGTGGTATTGCGTTTAATGCGTATATTCTGGCAGGGCTGGTGGACGGTGTGGTGTTGCGGTTATTATACATGTTCTGGTGGGCAATGATCCCGTTCACACCTGTTCACACTTTACACTGCAGATGGCGGTATCTGGATCCAGGTCCGGGTCGGTGGGTGGAGCTGTCTCTCTCTCTGTCGGTTCTGCAGGGTTCTCCCTGTCTCTCTCTCCCTGTACCCTCTTCAAACTTCATGTAGCTTCAGATTAGATCATCACTACACACCCCCAAACTTCATGTAGCTTCAGAATGTGTGTGTGGATCATATGAACATTATAGAGCATTATAGAGCACCCCCTACGCTTCCTGGAGTGTATTACAGTCTGTCAGAATGAGCGTGTGGATCATATGAACATTAAAGAGCATTATAGAGCCCCCCCTACGCTTCCTGTAGTGTATTAAAGTGTCAGAATGTTAGTCTGGATCATATGAACATTATAGAGCATTATAGAGCCCCACCTACAATTCCTGGAGTGTATTACAGTCTTTCAGAATGAGCGTGTGGATCATATGAACATTATAGAGCATTATAGAGCGCCCCCTACACTTCCTGTAGTGTATTACAGTCTGTCAGAATGAGACTGTGGATCATATGAACATTATAGAGCATTATAGAGCGCCCCCTACGCTTCCTGTAGTGTATTACAGTCTGTCAGAATGAGCATGTGGATTATATGAACATTATAGAGCATTATAGAGCGGCCCCCTATGTTTCCTGTATTGTATTACAGTCAAAAGCTAGCAACACCCCTTGAAGAAAAACACAGCTTGAAGGAAAAGCAGTAGCTATTGTTCAGCACCTTCAGGAACTCCTTCCTTCAAGACTCTGAGAAAACTATTCCAGGTGACTCTAAATCATGAAGATACTGAGATTAAAATCTCATCAAGAGTCTGCAGATCTGAACTCAAACATACATCTGATACTTATTTAGAAGAATCTAAAGTAGAAAACATTATTTTTTAACACTTTCTGTTTAATAAATAATTCTGCATGTGTTCCTGTAAAGCTTTAATATAGTCTTCAATATTAAATGTACAAAATCACAAAATAAAGAAAACACACTGAATGAGAAGAGGTGTGTCCAAACTTGGATTTTCAGCACTTTTTTTTGTCATGCGTGTAACATCAGGACGGAAGATGTGGGGTAAAATGTAGGATATATGCAAATAAGCAAATAAATGAGTACATTAATAGAGACATGCATGCAGTATTTAAATCACAGATTAACATAATAGAAAAGAACCAAATATAAAACTGGTAGTAAAGGGGTATTTATTTTGGGTTCGTAGCAGTGTACTATCTTAGTCCAATGGAATCAGAGTTCAGTGGACTGGATCCAAGAGATTAGAGTGACTGTCTCTCTCTTTCTGTCTCTCTGTCTGTCTCTCTCTGTGTCTCTCTGTGTCTCTCTCTCTCCGTAAGCATGAGTAAATGATGTGAAGGCAGCTGGAGCTGGAATAAACTACCACTCAAATGTTTAGGATCATTGCAAACTTCCCTCTTTTTGAAAGAAAAACACATTTTTATGCGATTCACAAACAATATTGTCCATTTCACAATTAATTAAAGTATTTAAATCACAGATTAACATAATACAAAACAGCCAAATATACCCAACATGAAAAATCAACAGAAAGCTAAAAGTCCTGGAAAGATTAGTTTTATTAAGTTTGGCTGTTTTCCATTAAAAATTAATAAAATAAAAAAAAAGATTTCCAAAATTGAATTGGGCCAGATACTGCAAAGTAAAGGGTTAAATAAAGTTGTAAATAAGGTAAAATAAGCTAAACTGAGGCAGAACTACAGGTATACTGAGTCTGAGGACAAATTAAGTGTCCTCACTACAGCTCACCACACAAAGTCCAGGATCAACTCTGCTGGATCATTAAGCTAATCGTAGGCCGTAATTAGTTACGTTCAGTTATCTGTTCTATCATTTCCTTCTGGAGTGGGTAAGAACTTCTCGATGGAAAAGGTTGTGTTCTGCTTTATCGTCTCTTGAAGGTTTTTTTTGATGGAGGGGAAATACTCCCTGAGCTCTTTAAGCAGATTCCAGTTCTCAAACATGTAGTTCTGATAGGTGTCTTCTAGGTTTCTTTTGTAGCGGCCCTGATCTTGATCATTTTCAAACCCAGCTTCCGTCTTTAACTCTGAATCTAAATGTCTAAATTTCGTGTATGCAAATTCACCCTTCTGTTCAAAACTGACTATTCTTGTTGTGCTGGTTTTGATGGTAGAACGTTTGTAAGCCTCATACTTGGTTAGAAGGTTTTTCATGTCGTTTTCGTACTGATCAGCCAGTTCTCCGACTGACCGCACCTGGCTGTCGAGCTCAGAACTGGAACTCACGCTTATCGCCACCTCCATCCGGGCCTTGTGGATGAACATCTGCAGGTGGAACGCTGCGCCATTGGTCCAGTGCTTCATTGAACGTGTGCTGATTTGGTTATCGTGGAGCATGGAGTTCCTGAGCCGAGTCAGCCCATTGCTGAGCTGTTCCTCCAAGCGTTTAGTTTCGTACAGCAGCTCTTCAGGATTGTGCATTTTTAAACTAAAGCGTTTGATGTACTCATCCATGAAGTCTCGGACATCCGAGGCCTTTTCTTCAGCGAACACCCGCCGCATCATTCCCGACACATCCGCTTCATCTTCGGTCTTCTTTAGACTAATCATGAAGGTTTCCAGGAGTATGGAGATGACCAGAGCTCCGAGCCCAACAGCATTCGGGACGATGCTGAAACTGGATAAAGAGGAACCCAGGTCCTTCAGGTAGCCTGAACCCTTAATGATCAGGTCTATAAGCTGAGAAGAGTAGTCGTCCAGAGCAGAGGCCGAGTCCAGTCCCGAGTACTTCAGTATGGAGTCGTCAATACCAATATCAGGTATCACTGAAGTCCCCTGGACAGACTGGAAAAGCTCAGCAGCAAACTGCTCCTTTTGTTCTTCTGACCATTCTCCACCCATCAAAAATCTTTCACACTTCGACCATCCTCCAGCCGACTTCTCCTTTTTTTCTTTTGAACATCTTCCACTCATCGTCACGGCAGGAGATAAACGCTCACAGAAACGTTCAGTTGTAGCTGATGTGTGTCTCTGTCTCTTCCCTTGAGTCTTGATACAATCTGCGTTTTGATCAAAGGAATTGAAAAACTGTCAAAATCTGGAGTTTTATTTTCCTTCCTGTGCAGAAGAGTAACAACACCGCATAGAGTAAATTATCTGTACCATAAACACACACACACACTACACACACACACTCCACAAACACATACTACACACACACACACTACACACTACACAAACACAAACACACACACACTACGCAAACACACACACACACACACACTACACAAACACAAACACACACACACTACACAAACACACACACACACACTACACACACACACACACACACTACACACTACACAAACACACACACACACACACTACACACTACACACACACACACTACACAAACACACACACACACACACACTACACACTACACAAACACACACACACACACACACACACTACACAAACACACACACACACTACACAAACACACACACACACACTACACACTACACAAACACACACACACACACACTACACAAACACACACACACACTACACAAACACACACACACACACTACACACTACACACACACACACACTACACAAACACACACACACACACACTACACAAACACATAAGCGGCTGTGAGATATAAAAAGCAACCACTTTAGCTTAACTTTTAGCTGCGCCTCCATTAACTCCAATGAGTCAGCAGTACTAATTACAACACTCTACACAAAATAACTAAACACACAACCCTCAGTATCTTCCTCTCAGTACTAAAATAACACTAACTAACTAACATACTGCATTATAAGCACTTAAACTACTTTTAAACAGTGTTTTAGAAAGAGCAGTGTAAACACCCACCTCTCCTCTCCGAGATTCAGAGAGAACTGAGGAGGGTGGAGCCCAACGCTGATACTCAGAGTTTGGGCGGTTTCAAAATAAAAGTCTGCTTCACAGTTCAGAGCTTATGGAACTAAGCTTTAAATGTTTCTAGCCAAATAAAAGAACCACAACAGAAACTGATATAAAACTGGTAGTAAAGGGTATTTATTGTGGGTTTGTAGCAGTGTACTATCTGAGTCCGACTGAATCAGAGAATATACAGAAAGTATATTCAGAGATTCAACAGCGTAGAATTGGGTTTGACATTGGGGGGGTGGGGGGTGTGACAGTTGCTAAAATAAATTAAAGCCTACCCACCCTATAATAACTTAGAACTAATAATTTTTCCTGTACTTCAGCTTATTATTAGTTAAATCTAAAGGTGACTTTACAACCTAAACATTTTACTCCACATTACATTTACTGTTGTTAGAAAACATTATGCGTGCAATGTCTGAATTATATACATAAATGACAAAATGACTCCGTTTATACCTAATATTTAAAATAATATAACAGATTTGGTTGTTGTTATTATTACTATTATTATTTGTATTATTTTTATTATTATTATCATTAATATTATTATTACTACATTTTCTCCACACTTTAACAAAAAATCAGCAGCGTTGGGACCTTTGTTTTAAATTTTTTTTACTGAAAGCACTTCTTACGGTGGGGTCTTTTTATTTAAAGAATGTAATTTTACGTTTTATAGAGATTTTTGCCAGCAATATAAACGTTTTAAACTTTTATAATATTTTTAGTGCTGTTGTCAACAAACGTGCCCCTTTTAAGCAAATGAGGATAAAAGCGAGACACAGTCCGTGGTTTCATCATGAATTATCCTTGCTTCTACACCAGAAAAATGCTGCTTGGCACATAGCACGTATATCCAAGTCTCCTGCTGACTACCTTGCCTTTAAAAGGCTCAGGAATAAGGCCACACAAGCAGTCCGCAAAGCAAAAATTAACTTTTTTAAAGAACAGTTTTCTCTTAGTGACCCACTCAATCAGTGTAAATGGCCTTATCATCACTGATAAGGTGCATATGGTTAACATTTTTAACCAACGTTTTGTGAATTCCTGAAGCTGGTAACTTTCCCTGCATCCCTAGTACTTCCTACACTCAGTTATCCCCCAAGTCATCCTTTTCTTTACACTCTAAGGATCCCACGAGATCTCTGAGCCCAACTCAGAGCTTTTCCTTGCAGGTTATATCAGTTGGTGAAGTGCCCCGTTCTTTGCCAGGATAGGCGCTCCTATAATTGCAAAACCAATTGCAGATCTTTAGGGTTCAAGCACCGAAGGTGCGTAGAACCCTATTGTTTTTGCTAAGATTTTTCTTCTTCTTCTTCTTCTTATTATTATTATTATTCTTTTTCTCCTGAAAAAACAGTTGTGCAGCCTAAACCGTAAGTCATAGAGAAATGAAACTTGGTAGGTAGATGTAGGATCAGTGCATCTCGGTGGACAACAAAAATGGCTCCGATTGGTCAAGTGGTGGCGCTATAAACAAGGAAATTCATTTTTCACAATTTTCTCAATAACTCAAAAACCATAAGACCTACATTCAAAATTCTTTTTTTGATGGATTCCTTACCAACAACTTTCCAATTTGGACCATGCACTTCCGTCTATATAGATTTTTTGCTAATTTGCATAATATGCAAAACCTACTTTTGCAAACTAGTCCTAGGAATTTTGACCAATCCTGGCATGTTTGGTATCAAAACACTCGTGAGAGCATGCGCTTCAATATTCATTAAGATAAAGTTGAAATGTAAACAATATGGCCGCCATATGCAAATTAGTCCTTCCGGATATATGCCCCATTCACTTCAAGAGGTAAATTTGGAGCACTGTTTCTCAGCAACCGTGCAACCTAGCAAGTTGAAACTTTGCATGCAGAATCTATCATACAGCCTCTAAAGGATGTTCAAAGGGCAACTTAATCAATCAACATGGCTGAACACCATCAGCCAATCAGCATTCAGCAGACATTTTGGCAGGCTGAATGTTGCCCAATCTGGATGATATTTGGCAGTTATGTTCAGGTGGAGACACTGTAGTGACCTGCAAAGTGCTGAAACAATCCGCCCACTGGGGGGCGCTGTTCCAAAAAAACGAGTATATGTCAATCATGCTGTACTATTTTGACATCTAATTGTTTTTGCCATATTTAGTACAGTGGCTCTGACAAATTTCTCAATACAACTATGTTTAAAAAGTGCTTTGTTCATTCATAATTGCTAATTGTTTGAAAATAGCTATATTGAAACTACTCTCTGGATATTTGGCCTATCACCTCCATTTCAGTCTTGCTGCACACTGTAGAGTCTCTAGGTAAATGTTCATTAAAAACATTTGTGAAAATTTCACATACAATACTCTCCAGGCATCAAGCAATCTGTGCGTCCTTGGAATTTCTAACCTAAATTGCTGTAACTCTGCAGTATTTGCTGTAATCTCACAATGTTAAAGACCTCTGTACAATATCACTCTGATGAAGCGCCATTTAATACAGAACTAGATTAAGAATAACTTGACATTACATGTCATATCAGAACATTCACTCCTTTGTGCCTCTTCTCAACATTAATAACAGGTGAAAGACTTTTGATCATTTCTAAATGTGACAGAATGTCTCCAATTGTGTTAGACCTTCTTACACATCACCATC
Organism: Astyanax mexicanus; assembly: GCF_023375975.1. NCBI lineage: Eukaryota > Metazoa > Chordata > Actinopteri > Characiformes > Acestrorhamphidae > Astyanax > Astyanax mexicanus. The sequence continues at coordinate 131,424,538 of NC_064408.1, read as the reverse complement.
CTATGCTCTAGTAGGCACCATTGTGCTAGTTGGTGCTTGATGAAGCGCCATTTAATTCAGAACTAGATTTATAATAACTTCGTAATTACATGTCATATCAGAACATTCACTCCTTTGTGTTAATTTAAACTTTGGTCAAACATTTCAGCTTGTTCTGCAAAGGTTCAAAGGTCAATCTGAATACCACTTTGTGAACATTCTGGTTGAAGCCACCTGATCAATACCAATAACATGTAGACACCTTTTGACTAGTTCTAACTCACTTAATGAATATCCTACAAAGTTCACTAGATTTACATGTGAATTTAAGCACTGATCAGGTTGAAAGGCCTCTGCTCAACATTAATAACAGGTGAAAAACTTCACTTTCTCCAATCATATTAGACCTTCTTACACATCACCATTCAATGCTCCAGTAGGCACCATTGTGCAAGTTGGTGCTTGAACCCGATGATTGCCGCTTGCGGCTATATTTTTAATTTGTCTTTACACACTGCCAACTTTCCACAAGCGTGGAAAACAGCTTTAGTACGCCCTCTCTTTAAAGGAGGAGATCAGACGGACCCTAATTGTTATCAGCCAATCTCTTTATTACCGTGTTTATCAAAAGTGTTGGAGACATTTGTTAACAAGCAATTGACCAACTACCTGGAGACCTACAATATCCTGTCTGAGTTTCAGTCTGGATTTAGATCAGGTTACGGCTGTGTCACCGCTACACTCAAAATTCTCAATGACCTTATTTCTGCCCTAGACTCCAAACAGTATTGTGCAGCAATTTTTATTGATTTGGCAAAAGCCTTTGATATCGTTAATCACTCGATTCTTCTTAAAAGATTGGACAGCATGTTTACATACGGTCTTCAATAAAACCATACATACGTATCATTTTTGTGTGGTATTAGTTTAAGCAGACTGTGTTTGTCTATTGTTGTGATGTAGATGAAGATCAGAACACATTTAATCACCAATTTATGCAGGTATCCAAGTAATTAAATAAATTTAACTCTGCAGTAAATGAGTTAAATAAAGTGTGGAACAGAGAGAAAATAAAGAAATAAAAGAGGAACTAAACCTGCTGCCAGGGGCGTAGCAGCAAATTCTGGGCCCTGTACACTTTCAGTGTCAGTGGGCCCCTATCCATGCCAGTACACAATGCCCCCCCCCCCTCCCCCCCACTACCACGCCCATGCCTGCTGCAGAAATAAAACCCACAGCTCAGCAAAGGGCAGAGCTACTTTGGTCGACTTCACTTCTGCTTATAAAAGTTTTTAGTTTCCTTCAGTCACATGATCACTTCTGAGAAACCACACTCAACCAGATCTACAGCTCCAAACTTAAATTAGCACTTCTTTTATAAAATTAAGAGCAGATTTATTTTATTAACAGAATGTATTGTTATTTCTTATTAAAGCACTATATATTTTTATTAGGACTAGTATTAATTGTTAGATTTTTAGACAATTAATCTGTTGTTTAGAGGGTTGATGATTTGTTTAGTTAATTAATGTAATGGTTTAATAAAAGTAGTTTTTTTTTTCTGGATACCGCAGCTTCCTCTGAAAGTTGGTCTGAGATCAGCTTATTCCAGTTCTTCAGTTTTATCTCTCAGTGGGAATTGTTGGCGTCTGATCATTTGAGAAGCTTCCTGGTGGCGCTTCCATCCGTGTTGATTAAATATGTGCAGTAAAACTGGCATAGTTTCTATCTGCATTGTGGACAGCAGTGGCTTCCTCCGTGGTGTCCTCCCATGATCTCCATTCTTGTTTAATGTTCTCCTTATTGTAGATTTGTCAACATAAATGTTAGCATGTGCCAGAGATTTCTGTATTCAGTCTTCAGCTGATCTAGGATTCTTCCTCACCCCATTGATCATTCTGCGCTGTGCTCTTACAGTCATCTTTACAGGACTTTACCTCGCTTAGAGAGAGTAGCAACAGTGCTGAACTTTCTCCATTTGTAGAGCTTATGTCTTACCATGGGCACATGAACATCAAGGCTTTTAGAGAATTTATGTAATTTAGGTAAGGATGAAACCGAAACTTCAAGTGAATCCAGAGGAAAATAAAAACATTTATTTCTGCTTTCCTAATTTTTTATCTTTTTTTTCTTTCTTTCTTTCTTTCTTTCTTTTTTCTCTCCTTGTACATTCTTCTGCATCTCACTCCCCAGTCCTGCCAACTCTGAACCCCCAAGTGTATCTTGTTTAAAAAAAAAAAAAAAAAAATTTTAAGCAGATACACTTGGGGGTTCAGTTTTTTTATTAATATTAACCAAATAAATGAATAAACAATTAAGTATTAATAGTCCTTCGAAGAGGTGGGGGGGGGGGCATGATTCCTTCATAGTCTGGATCACTTCACTATTCATTTTGTATTTTATATTTGAAGTTTGTAGATTGTAGAGGTTGTCCGTCTTCTTCTAATGTAAAAATTCCACTACACCGGTCAGTGGGGGAGTAATACAGAACACCAGAGGGCTGTACCACGAAGCAAGCTCAGATTGTTTGTGGTTTCAGCCTGCTAGCCAGCTCAGTTTAACCAAACATTCACACACTGGCTTAATTGGTACCACGACGTGAGTTAACAACTGGTTACTTCTAGCCAGGCTTTCCTAATCAAGTCCTGTGGGCGTGCACTTTAAAAAGGGCTGGTGGCCTAGGTGTTTGTTGGAAAAGCTGGAGATGGATCGGTCTAAAGCGATGTGTTTCACAGCAGAAGAGCAGGCTGTTTACTCGTGTCAGCCTTTGAAGACTTTAAAAGTGTAATCACTCGTATGTTATTTTCACCACTATTTATATAATTTAAGAATTTAATTTATTTAAAGGTCACCTTCCGCGAAAATGCGATTTTTCTTGTTTTTTGTGGAATACAGTAGGTCTCTCCGAGTTGAATGTGTACACCTGCACATTAAACTGTTTTGCAGCCCCCATTGTCTGCAGGAGCTAAGCAAAGAAATCCCCCCTCCCCCCCTCCGAAAAACGGGTGAATTTTGAATTATCTTTCTGCCTATGTAGGCAGAAACTCACAGACCAGCCCACCTTGGCTCGAGAAACTCCCAGAGGCGGAGCTGAAGCGACGCAACATCACCGCTCATCAGTTAGGAGGTGGGAGGCAGTGAGCGGCAGAGCGGCGGAGGGGCGTCGCAGTGCTCCTAGCCAATCAGAGGAGAGATATTTGCATGCTGTTTGCATGTATGAATATTCATGAGCAAAGCTGGAATCCGGTCATTTTGGACACACCCCTAAAACAGTCCATTAAAAAAGAGCTATACAGAGACACCTGAGCACTTTTTTTACAAAAACGGCTCACATGTCATTCATTCATACTAGAGACCGCAACTAGACATTTTAAAATGAAAGAAAAAACGACGGAAGGTGAGCTTTAAATTGTATTAAGTATCGAAAATAACATACGACTAGTATACTTAATATGAATTAAGTGGAAATTTATATAATTTTAATTACAAACAAGTAGTAATTAACTACAAATTATTGTTTCCAAAATAACATAACTTAAGTATACTTCTTTTTCACAAGGGCTGCAAAAAGCAATACAGTTGCTGCTGCGAAGGCTCATGAAAATGCTTGGCAAAAAATAGCTGACCGTGTACATTATTATGACCAACCTGGCGAATTAAAGAAGTGGTTAAAAAGGGGCTTTGCAAAGTATGCAGAGAGACAGACTATGGTGTAACATCTTATGAACTGATAACATCCACAATGAGTATAGATACAAGGGTGGTCATATTAATGTGACCAAATAAATTAATTCTAATAGTAACTACCACATACGGATGCAATCGCAATGGGCCTCAGAGATCTTACTCTCAATACACAGAACACACAGAACATTCCTCCCACCTTGGACCCTCCACACGCAGGCGTGATAGGGTGACCTCTGAGGTAAATCAGCATTTCCTAATCCGTTATAATTTGTTCATGAATACATCTCCCACCAGTGAAAAATTACACTCTCTTTTTTAAAGGTTGGAACAGACACTGTAAGAGCATTGTACAAAAGAACACTGGAGCTGGATATACAGTACAAGGTTCTAAAGATAAAAAAGATTAAGCTGGAAATTGAACAGCTAGAGGTTGAAACAATTTTTCATTTAATATTTATTTAATGTACATGCCCAATAATATTCCTATCTTAATGTAGCTCTCCTCTTTTGCAGAAATGGCAACACCCCTGAAAGTTTAATTTTTTTTTTTAATAATAAAATTCAATAACTGGTTTGAGTATTTTGTTTGGTTTTTCTCTTAGAATGTACGTTTCATTGAGCATTTTAGGATATAACAGACAGATAGTAAATGTTTCTCCCAAGCAGATGTAATCCCAAAATATACTCTTAAGGTAACAAACTGAAAAAAGAAAAGTATTCACTAACTATAGCAAAGAGATTGGGAAGATGAGGTGGGATCCAAAAAGTAAACCACTAATTTACCTATGGGTTTTGGCTAATCATCATTTGCCTTAGATATTCACTCAATTAAATGCTGGTGTTTTTTTTTTCGAAACGGTTTGGTCAAGGTTTGTGAATGTCTACTTCATATTCCTTTAGACATTTCTTCAGTTTTTGTTCCTGCATCACACCACTATCTGAATAAATAAAGCATGTATGCCATTTTATATAACATGTCTTTATTAACTGTTAAAGAATAGTTCTGCAATAGTCTGTCTCACAACTCTGCCCTCTGGTTGGTCCACAGTGACTCGATCTGCCAAATTAGGGGGCTGTGGCTCCACTGGTGGGACTCTCCCCTTCCTTCTGTCTGTCTCTAAACACTTGCACACTCCGCAAAGAGCTTTACACTATACGTGCACCAAGTTTTTATTTTTATTTTTTTATTGTGTATTCAAAAGGAAGTGTACAAAAAAATGTCAGACAAAAACTATAACATCCACGATATGTGTTAAATACAGACATAAGAAAATTATGGTAGCAAAAAACAATTGAACAATAATACACAAAACATAAAACAACAATAGAGGAAGGTTAATCAATATACTCGAGATCTTCATTATAAAACAAATCATAATAAAATAATTAATGCAATTTAAAGATTTGCACCAAGCTCAACAGGGTCTCTCTGTGATTGGCCAGTAGGCGGGTGTTGTACTCGCTCTGTGATTGGACAAGAGGCGGGATTTATACTAGTTTGGTGTGGTGAGCTTCAACTTAACCTGCCCCGGAGCAGGTTAGACATGTAGAATACGTTACCATGGCGACCTACTCAGCTGAAAGGATAGCCACATTCGTGGTACGACTAAGTCAGGGTTTAGCTCAATGTTAGCTTGATAACCCTGTAATCCTGCTTCATGGTATACCCCCCAGGAGACTTTGTGTTTAACATAATGTTAAACTGAGCAAATAAACAATAATAAATAAGTATAGAAATGTGATGACTAAAGATAAATGAAGAAATGAATGAATTAATGTAAAACTCCTCCTATTCACATTAACAGATGTTTATTTCTGTATAAAGTTATTATTGTAAGACCAGTACCGCCCCCTGGTGGCCACATTTTAGATTTGCTGCATTTTTATCAGAAAAGAACAGATATATAGTCTTTCTAATTTGTGAACATCAGTAAAGTTTCACAAAGTTATCCTTATCCAGACTTATTCTCACAATGCACTTTTTCCTCAGATGCTAGAAATAAAAAATATCCAATCAAATGGGGTTATTTATGGATAGTCTTAGGAAAAATGGGACTGGGATAAAGTTTGTATTTACATGATTAAAGTTCTATATTTCAATAAAACAGCAATTATTTTAGTTACGCTATCTGCTTCATCTCTAGAACTTCTGGCACACACTTTCCATCAATCAACACTGAATTCAATCATTATAAAGATAAATCTATATTAATTTATGCAGATGATTATTATTGAATAAACCAAATCCCTTAACTGTTCATATCTGAACACATATTTGTCTCTGGTTATAAAGTTATAAGATCCTATCATTGATTCTAATCACTATCTAGAAATTATAATTTCCCCTCTCTACATTACTAACTGGTCTCTACACGCCTGTATAAAGTGGCTTGCAAAAGTATTTTTTCACATTTTTTCACCTTACAACCACAAATTAAATGTATTTTATTAAGATTTTAAGTGATAAACCAACACAAAGTAGCTCATCATTGTGAAGTGGAATTGAAATGATACGTGGTTTTCACAATTTTAATCAAATAAAAATCGGAAAAGTGTGACGTGTAAAAGTGTTCATTCCAAAACCACAAAATAAAATCCAGTGCAATCAATCTCCTCAGTGAATTAGTTAATAGAGTCCAGCTGAGTTTAATTTAATCTCAGTATAAATACATAAGGAGTAAATTTTTGTGTCCAAAATTTTACACAAAAAATTTAATCGGTGACTTGTTTTAAGATTTTATTCTTCAAAAAAAGGCAAAAAAAAATGTATTTAATATAAAAATGTGCTTTGTTTTATTTAAAGCAAATTCCAGAGGAACTAGAGCCACTGCTGTTCACATTCTCATCCTATCTAGAACCTTCAGAAGGTCTAGAGTGAAAAACCTAGGGCTCATGCTCACAGCTTATCTAGAACATAAGTATCATGGTTATTGTGTGTGTTCTGGCAGGGGGATGGACGATGTGGTATCGTAGTCTATATATGTTCCGGCAAGGAATGGTGGATGGTTGGGTACTGTGGTTACATGTTCTGGTGGGCGGTTTCGTGGTTAATGTGGACGGTGTGGTATTACAGTTATTGCGTATGTTCCGGCAGGGGTGGTGAACTGTGTGGCTATTGTGGATGGTGGACAATGTGGTATTGCGGTTATTGCATATGTTATGGCAGAGATGGTAAACAGTGTGGTATTGCGGTTAGTGTGTATGTTCCGGCAGGTGTGGTGGATGGTGTGGTATTGCGGTCTTTGTATGTTCCGGCAGGGATTGGTGGACGGTGTGGTATTGCAGTTATTATACATGTTCTGGTGGGTGGTGACATGGTAAATGTGGACTGTGGACAGTGTGGTATTACGGTTATTGCATATGTTCTGGTGGGATGGTGGACCATGTGGTATCGCGGTTAGTGCATATATTCTGGCAGGGGTGGTGAACAGAGTGGTATTGCGGTCTTTGTATGTTCTGGCACGGATGGTGGACGATGTGGTGTTGCGGTTATTATGCATGTTCTGGTGGGCAATCACGTGGTTAATGTGGACGGTGGACAGCGTGGTATTATGGTTATTGCATATGTTCTGGTAGGATGGTGGACCGCGTGGTATCGCAGTTAGTGCGTATATTCCGGCAGGGCTGGTGGGCGGTGTGGTGTTGTGGTTATTATACATGTTCTGGTGGGCAATGATCCCGTTCACACCTGTTCACATCTGTTCACACTTTATACTGCACACTTTTCATCACATCACCCAGGAACCAGGAGTGTAAGAGACTCTCCTGTGTGAATCAGACTGTGGTGGTGAATGAGGTCAGATGACCTCTACGTAGATGGCGGTATCTGGATCCAGGTCCGGGTCAGTGGGTGGAGCTGTCTCTCTCTCTGTCGGTTCTGCAGGGTTCTCCCTGTCTCTCTCTCTCTGTACCCTCTGCCGCCGGGCTCCTCTCCGCTGTCTCTTATGGATCTGAAAAAAAAAACAGTTAGCTTTAGCAGCTTAATGCTAATTAAGACTAGAAACTAGCTTTTTCAGAGCTCTGTGAAATGTTGGATTATCACGGGTGTAGTTTTAGTGTCATAAATGGGTCGGTGCTCTCAGGAGCTCAGTGAACTCTAGCACTGTGGTACCGGGATAGGATGCTTGTGCAACAAGTCCAGTTGTGAAATTTCACTGCATCACTACACACCTCCAAACTTCATGTAGCTTCAGAGTTCATCACTACACACCTCCAAACTTCATGTAGCTTCAGAGTTCATCACTACACACCTCCAAACTTCATGTAGCTTCAGAGTTCATCACTACACACCTCCAAACTTCATGTAGCTTCAGAGTTCATCACTACACACCTACAAACTTCATGTAGCTTCAGAGTTCATCACTACACACCTCCAAACTTCATGTAGCTTCAGAGTTCATCACTACACACCTCCAAACTTCATGTAGCTTCAGAGTTCATCACTCACTACACACCTCCAAACTACATGTAGCTTCAGAGTTCATCACTACACACCTCCAAACTTCATGTAGCTTCAGAGTTCATCACTACACACCTCCAAACTACATGTAGCTTCAGAGTTCATCACTACACACCTCCAAACTTCATGTAGCTTCAGAGTTCATCACTACACACCTCCAAACTTCATGTAGCTTCAGAGTTCATCACTCACTACATGCCTCCAAACTTCATGTAGCTTCAGAGTTCATCACTACACACCTCCAAACTACATGTAGCTTCAGAGTTCATCACTACACACCTCCAAACTTCATGTAGCTTCAGAGTTCATCACTACACACCTCCAAACTTCATGTAGCTTCAGAGTTCATCACTCACTACACACCTCCAAATTACATGTAGCTTCAGAGTTCATCACTACACACCTCCAAACTTCATGTAGCTTCAGAGTTCATCACTACACACCTCCAAACTTCATGTAGCTTCAGAGTTCATCACTCACTACATGCCTCCAAACTTCATGTAGCTTCAGAGTTCATCACTACACACCTCCAAACTTCATGTAGCTTCAGAGTTCATCACTACACACCTCCAAACTTCATGTAGCTTCAGAGTTCATCACTACACACCTCCAAACTACATGTAGCTTCAGAGTTCATCACTACACACCTCCAAACTTCATGTAGCTTCAGAGTTCATCACTACACACTCCCAAACTTCATGTAGCTTCAGAGTTCATCACTACACACCTCCAAACTTCATGTAGCTTCAGAGTTCATCACTCACTACACACCTCCAAACTTCATGTAGCTTCAGAGTTCATCACTACACACCTCCAAACTTCATGTAGCTTCAGAGTTACTACATCATTACACACTTCCAAACTTCATGTAGCTTCAGAGTTCATCACTACACACCTCCAAACTTCATGTAGCTCCAGAGTTCATCACTCACTACACACCTCCAAACTTCATGTAGCTTCAGAGTTCATCACTCACTACACACCTCCAAACTTCATGTAGCTTCAGAGTTCATCACTACTACACACGTCCAAACTTCACGTAGCTTCAGAGTTCATCACTACACACCTCCAAACTTCATGCAGCTTCAGAGTTCATCACTACACACTTCCAAACTTCATTTAGCTTCAGAGTTCATCACTACACACCTCCAAACTTCATGTAGCTTCAGAGTTCATCACTACACACCTCCAAACTTCATGTAGCTTCAGAGTTACTGTATCATTACACACCTCCAAACTTCATGTAGCTTCAGAGTTCATCACTACACACCTCCAAACTTCATGTAGCTTCAGAGTTACTGTATCATTACACACCTCCAAACTTCATGTAGCTTCAGAGTTCATCACTACACACCTCCAAACATCACGTAGCTTCAGAGTTCATCACTACACACCTCCAAACTTCATGTAGCTTCAGAGTTCATCACTACACACCTCCAAACTTCATGTAGCTTCAGAGTTCATCACTACACACCTCCATCCGAGTTCATCACTGGATGATTAATCTGTGCTGTGTGAATGTGTGGGTACCTGTTTGGTGCGGACGAAGCAGGGTGTGCAGTTCTGGTAGATCAGCTGGTAGCTGCCGTTGGTGTAGATGTTGGTGACCTCGGTGCAGTTGATGTAGAGCGGCAGACGGTCCTGGTAGACGCTGTCCTCAAACACGGGGGGGCGTCGACTCATCAGCCGCCTCCTCCTGACAGGTACAGGGGGTCACCAGAGGTCAGTTCAGGGTTTCTGATCAGGTGTATTGATCTCTAACGGCAGGGCGTCTGGACTTGATGAGCTCTTACCTTCCGGCTCGTCTCCAGCGGCACAACAGCAGAACCAGGAGGAAGAAGACGAGGAGGAGCAGAACCAAACAACCAGAACCAAGCATCATCGTCCACAGACTGCCTACACAACACACAAACACAATGCGTAGGGTTTATACGGGGTTATTAAGTGGTTCGCATGGTGTCCCAAGTGTGCAATTGTCACCGTTCTGCTGTTCTGAATTGTTGCAATGCTGTGTCTGAGCAGTTGCAAGCCTGTACTTTGCTTTTCTAAGTGGTTGCAATGTTGTTGAAATGGTATTCCACTTGGTTTTTGTGGGATTAGTAGATGGTTGCAACGCTGTCGAAATAGTGTACCAAGTGGTTCTTATGGGGTTAGTAAGTGGTTGCAATGCTGTTGAAATGGTACCCCAAGTGGCTGTTATGGGATTAGTACGCAGTTGCTATGCTGTTGAAATCGTATCCGAAGTGGTTGTTGTGAGATTAGTAGGTGGTTGCAATTTTGTTAAAATGGTATACCAAGTGGTTGTTATGGGTTTAGTGGATGATCGCAGTGCTGTTGAAATGGTATGTCAAGTGTTTTTTTATGGGGTTAGTAGGCAAATACAGTGCTGTTGAAATGGTATTCCAGGTGGTTGTTATGGGATTAGTAAGAGGTTGCAAGTATGTTAAAGTGGTATACCAAATGGTTGTTATGGGGTTAGTAAGAGGTTGCAATGATGTTAAAGTGGTATACCAAGTGGTTGTTATGGGATTAGTAAGAGGTTGCAATGATGTTAAAGTGGTATCCCAAATGGTTGTTATGAGGTTAGTAAGTGGTTGAAATGGTATACCAAGTGGTTGTTATGGGATTAGTAAGAGGTTGCAATGATGTTAAAGTGGTAATCCCAAATGGTTGTTATGGGGTTAATAGGCGATTGCAGTGCTTTAAAAAAGAATTATACCAGGTGGTTGTTGTGGTATTAGTAGGTGGTTGCAATGTTATTAAAATTGGTATCCCAGGTGGTTGTTGTGGGGTTAGTGGGTGGTTGCAGTGCTGCTGAAATGGTATTCTAGGTGGTTGTTATGGGGTTAGTGGGTGGTTGCAGTGCTGCTGAAATGGTATTCTAGGTGGTTGTTATGGGGTTAGTGGCTAATTGCTATGCTCTTAAAATCGGTATCCCAGTTGGTTGTTATGGGGTAAGTAAGTGGTTTGCAATGCTGTTAAAATGGTATACCGGGTGGTTGTTATGGGATTAGTAAATGGTTGCAATGCTGTTAAAAATGTATACCGGGTGGTTGTTATGGGTTTACTAGACGATTGCAGTGCTGTTGAAATGGTATACCAGGTGGTTGTTGTGGGATTAGTAAGCGGTTGAAATGTTATTAAAATCGGTATCCCAGTTGGTTGTTGAGGAATTAGTGGATGGTTGCAATGATGTTAAAATGGTATACCGGGTGGTTGTTGTGGGATTGGTAAGCGACTGCAGTGTTGTTAAAATGGTGTACCGAGTGGCTGTTGTGGGATTAGTAGGTGGTTGCTATGCGGTTGGTAAGCTGTTGGTACACACCTGTCCAGCCGCCGGCTCCGCCCTGCAGCAGGGTATAGGAGTCGTTGCCGATGCCGTTGAAGGCGTAGCAGACGATGGTGAGTGGAGTGAGCGCCGGGCCGCTGAGGGTCTCCTGCAGAGCGTGGGTGGAGTGGGTGGAGGAGGTAGAGGAGGTGTTGTAGTCCGGTGGGGGTACGCTCCCGTTTACGCTCCAGGTGATGGCGGGTCGGGGGTTCGAGTCCACAGTGCACCTGCAGACCATAAGGAACCCGTTCCAATCACAGGAGGAGGAGTGTTTCAGGATGGTCGGGGAGTCTACGGGGAAACATACGTACATATTAATAATAATCTAGAACCTAAAGCATTCTGAACTGTTCTCAGTAATATGGAGAACCTACACAGTTCCGTACACTCAGGTCTGGAACACTGGGTCTGTATAGTGCTGAAAAATAGGTTCTTTGAATTGTAATATTAGTGGAACCCATTTGGTCTCAGGCAAAATATTTGTCGAAAAGTTTCTTCATAGAAATCTTTAACCAAATCATCACATCATCAAACTTATCATAAAGGGTTCTACATAGACAAGAACCATCTTCAACTTCGTCTTTTTGAGTTGCCACAGTTCCAAACAGAACCATTTATTTGAACAAAGAAACTTTGGTCAAATAAGTACCAAACTTTTAAAACCTTATCATGCAAGGTTCTAGATTGTGCTCAAATGTCTTTTCCCAAAAGTGCTCAGGTGTTTCTGTTTAGCCCTGTTTTAGTTCCCTGAATAAGTGGTCTCTGAAAAAAGACAGGATTTCGGGTCTTGCTTATGAATATTCATACATGCAAACATATCGCCTCTGATTGGCTAACAGCACTGCAGCAGAGAACGCCTACCTGCTGAGTTCCCCCCCACACAGTCAATTTTACAGATCTAAAACTCAAAGGACAAAATGTTTTCAGAGACACAGACTAAGTTATAAAGATATTAAAAATTATAAGATTATATAAAGTTGCCCGAAGAGTACATTTTGACAACAAATTTTGATTTAGTTTTAGTCATAGTCTTGCGACAAAAATGGCATTTAGTTTTAGTCATAATTTAGTCATCCGAAATGTTTTTAATTTTAGTCTAGTTTTAGTTGACTAATTATCATAAGAATATATTCAACTAAAACTGCAGTCAATTTAGTCGACTAAAATTCATCAGTTCCCTTTCATTATTAACTATACACCTATATGCCAGTTGTGTAACATTATTAACGTTTGAATATGAAATATATTTATATTTATATATGATTTAATGTCTATTATTAGTGTAGGTATGTGACTATAAATATAATTAAATATATGGAGGCTAAGCTTGCATATACAACTCAGTGAGGCTTACAGTATTTCACAAAGAACAAGAAAAAGTGTTTTTTTGTGTTTTTTCTAGTGTCAACATTGGAACTCTTTTGATATATATGCCATATAGGACAAAACGTTCATGCCTTCACTACAGAACCCCTGACCTAACCTTCTGCAAGCGTGAATGTTCTATGTAGTTCTAAAAATGTCTTTAACTCAGTTAAAAAAGAGAAACCCTTTTTATGGCATGTAAAGTATAGGTTGCAACACATATAGAACCAAAGAAGTACCTCCATTTAAGTTGCAAAGTCTTTTTTAATGGTTCTATAGAGTATTAAAAAGAAGATTATCGAGTTCGTAACTTGCAGAATTCACAGACCCCTAATGGTTCTAAATTATACCAGCTTAGATCAGTAGGGTTTTGTCTGATTTGTCTGTGTGAATTTAGTTCATTCTTTTAAAGCTTCTACATAGAACCGTCTACAAAACAGGCTGTTTATCTATATAATCCTTTAACCAGACAAAGTTTCACATGATTTATTGAGATATTGCATTTCTAAACAGATTACTAAACGGCTTACAAAGGGGTACTAGATAATACTGAAAAACTTTCCCTTTTAATGAAGAACCCTTAGACTCTACCTTTGTAAAGTTTGAGGTTCTGATTTGAGGGTTCTGTATAATATGAAAAAGAATAAATACAGTACAGGCCAAAAGTTTGGGCACACTTGATTCTCTTTTTCAGTGCGTTTTCTTTATTTTTATGACTGATATTTACTATATTGTAGATTCTCACTGAAGCATCAAAACTATGAATGAACACATGTGGAGTTTTATGTTCTTAATAAAAAATGAGCTGAACCTCCACAGTCACCGGACCTGAAGCCAATCCAGATGGTTTGGGGTGAGCTGGAGCACAGAGTGAAGAAGGCAAAGGAGCAACAAGTGCTAATAAACACCTCTGGGAACTCCTTCCTTCCTTCAAGACTGTTGGAAAACTTTTCATTTCAGGTGGCCACCTCTTGAAGCTCATGAAGAGAATGATGCCAAGAGTGTGTAAAGCAGTAATCAGAGCAAAGGGGGGCTTTTATTTTGAAGAAACTAGAATATAAAACATGTTTTTAGTTATTTCACCTTTTTTTGTTAAGAACATAAAACTCCACATGTGTTCATTCATAGTTTTGATGCTTCAGTGAGAATCTACAATGTAAATATCAGTCATGAAAATAAAGAAAACGCAGTGAAAAAGAGAAGGTGTGTCCAGATGGTTCTTCACGTTCCGTTGACTCACACTGGACGTTGGCGGAGGTTGGGGGACTGGTGGCTCGGCCGAGGGTGTTCCTCACGCTGCACTGCACCATGGTGTCCCGGGTGATGTTGAAGATCCGGACGGTGGACGAGCGTCCCGGCAGGGTGTGGGTTCTACCGGACTGGGTGTAGTTCCAGTGGTACTCTGAGACCGGGGGGTCGGCTTTGCACACACAGGCCAGCAGAGCGTTTCCTCCGTCCCTCACCACCACAGTCAGGACCTGGATGGACACGTCCTTCGGGGGAACTAGAAGAAAAACAAAGAGGTAAAACACTATTACGTCAATTTCAAGATTCAAGAGTGTTATTTGTGTAACATTACGGACTAACCTTCCTGTAACCTTTTCAAAACGTTGCTAAACATTATTATCATGCACATTAATCTATTTTTACATCTTTCTCTTTGCACATTTTCACTTTATAATTGCACTACTGAACTTTTTGTACATTTTTCATATTCCATTGCTGTAGATAATCATGCACTTACTTGTAAATAATATCCATAACACACTCCCTATATATATATGGATGCCTAAATTTTCCTTCGGGATAAATAAAGTTTCTGTCTGTCTGTCTGTCTGTCTGTCTGTCTGTCTGTCTGTCTTTCTATCTATCTATCTATCTATCTATCTATCTATCTATCTATCTATCTATCTATCTATCTATCTATCTATCTATCTATCTATCTATTTATCTATCATTACTGTTATCATGTACATATTTCCATCCTGGATGGAAATGTTACACCAATTCAATATTTATATTTAGTTAGATAGTTTATTTCTTGCTTTATTGTATATTTTCTACTTTTATCTTTAGGTGGCAAGAATTTTATTATACGAGGAGACTTGTAGGAGACTTCTTACTGTGCACATATAACTTTTTCATAACTTTCTATAACTTTTGTTTGTTGGGCATGTTATGCAATAACGGTGCTAATATTGTGATGCAAACCTTTATTATGTCAATTATTCTTAAAACGCTACTATTTTCTGTAACGCTACAGTCTAACATTCATTTAACGTTTTTAAAATGTTGCTAAGCGTTGTTATAACATTCCATGTTAGCAGAGAATGTTATACAGGAAACATTCTAAAAACATTGTGATGTAAACCATTATTAAAGACTTACCTACCTGGAACCTTTTCAGAAAGTTGCTAAATGTTGTTATAACCTTCTCTGTTAGCTGGGAATGTGATGTGAATAATGTTGTAATACAAACCATTATCATGTGACTTCTGTAGAATGTTCCTGTAACATTATTTCTGTATTACAGGCTAACAACCTTTTCAAATTGTTGCTAAATGTTGTTATGATGTTCCATTTTAGCTGGAAATATTATGCAAGACACAATGTGATGCAAACCATTATTACATCACAAGTTTTCAGAATGTCCCTGAAACACAATTTCTCTAACATTACAGACTAACCTACCTTTTCAAAACATTAACAAATGTTATAACATTCTCTGTTAGCTGGGAATGTTATGCAAGAATCGTTCTAATAATGTTGTAATGCAAACCTTTATTACATCGCACGTTTTCAGAACGTTCCTGGAATGTTATTCATGTAATGTTACAGACTAACCTTTCTGGGAACCTTCTCAAAATGTTGCTAAACGTTAATATAATATCCTCTGTTAGCTGGGAATGTTATGTAAGAAACGTTCTAATAATGTTGTGATGCAAACCATTATTATGTCACATTATTTCTGCAACAATTCAGACTAACCTTCATGGATCCCCTTTCAAAATGTTGCTAAGCATTGTTATAGCGATCTGTGTTAGCTAAGAATATTATGCAAGAAAAATTCTAATAACGTTGGGATATAAACCATTATTTTGTCACACGTTTTCAGAACATTTCTGGAATGCTGTTTCTGTAATGTTATTTCTGTAACATTGTAGACTATCCTTGTGGGAACCTTTTTGAAGCATTGATAAACATTGTTATAACGTTCTATGTTAGCTGTAAAAGTTATTTAAGAAACGTTTTAATAACATGATGCAAACCATTATTACATCACACGTTTTCAGAACGTTCCTGAAACGTTTTTTCTGTAGTGTTACAGACTAACCTTCTTGCAACCTTTACAAAACATTGCTAAACATTGTAAGAAACGTTGTAATACCGTTGTGATGTAAACCATTATTACGTCACACGTTTTCAGAACTTTTTTGGAACGTTATTTCTGTAACATTAAAGACTAGCCCCCTGTAACATTTTCAAAATGTTGCTACACATTCTTATAATGTTCTCTGTTAGCGGAGAATGTTATGCAAAAAAATTTTTTAGAACATTCCTGGAAAGTTATTTCTGTTACTTCCTTCCTGAAACCTTTTTCGAAGCAATTTCAAACATTGTTTTAACGTTGTGCTAGCGAGGAAGTTGTAGAGACTCACAGTGGACGTGGAGCTCGGTGCTGACGCTGCTCTTCCTGTCTCCTGGGTACAGAGCATCGCACCTGAGCCGAGGTTTCCCCAGGTGAGTCGGGGTGAAGGAGAGGGAGGAGACCAGCCGGGGCAGCTCACCTTTCACCTGTACCATCTCCGTCACTTCATACCCACTGCTGCCCTCCTGACCCCCCCTCTGCCACACCCACTGCAGCTGGGGGGGCTGTGAGGGGCAGCTCACCGGCACCGAGCAGTTCACCACCGCCACCTGACCCGCCACCACCGCCCTGGGGCTGGTAATCACCGGCTGGTGCGGGACGTCTGCAGAAGAAGAGTGAACATGGTGGTAAATCTGAGTATCTGACACTACTGTACTCATCTTTTCCAGGTACTTTACACAAACAAAGGATCTTTTTAGGTGTGATTTTAGTCACAAGACTATTAGTGAAGTCAGAACGTTGCAATTTATGCAACCTAAACAAGAAGAAGTGATGGAGGGATGGTTACATACAGTGGTTTGTAAAAGTATTCAGCCCCCTTTACTCTGAAACCCCGAAATAAAATCCAGTGCAATCAATCGCCTTCAGAAATCTTAACTTAATGAGTTAACAGAGTTAATCCAGCTGTGTGCAGTTTAGTCTTAGTATAAATACAGCTGTTCTCTGTAGATCTCAAGAGTTTATTAGTGAACACTAGTGAACAAACAGCCCCATGAAGACCAAGAAGGAACTCAGCAGACAGATCACAGATAAAGTTATGGACAAAAGTTTAAAGCAGGGTTAGATTATAAAAACACATCCCAAGCTTTGATCGTCCCAAGAAGCTCTGTTCCATCAATCCATCACCAAAAATAAAGGAAAAATATTCTAAAACTGTTTCTACAAACCTACCAAGACATGAACCAACCATCCACCCAAACTGACAGATCCAGCAAGGAGAGCACTGATCAGAGAACAGCCGAGACCCATGATCACTCTGGAGGAGCTGCAGAGATCCACAGATCAGGTGGATCAGGAGAATCTGTTTACAGGACAACTATAAGTCCTGCTTTCCACAAATCTGATCTTTATGGAAGAGTGGAATAAAGGTTCTGTGGTCAAATCAGACCAATGTTTAACTTTTTGGCCTAAACACAAAGCGATATGTGAGGCAGAAAGGTAACACTGCCGATCACCCTGAACACACCATCCATCCCCACTGTGAAACATGGTGGTGGCAGCATCATGCTGTGGGGATGAGCTTTTCTTCAGCAGGGACAGATTTAGGAAGCTGGTCAGAGTTGATGGATGGAAGATGGATGGAGATAAATAAATACAGAACAATCCTGGAAGAAGAAAAGCTGTTGGAGGCTGTAACTTGAGATCTTCCAGCAAGACGATGACCCTAAACATACAGCCAGAGCTACAGTGGAATGGTTTAGATAAGAAAAAAAGAGCTGACCTAAATCCCATTGATCTTCTGTGGAGAGACATGAAAACTTCTGTGCACAGACGCTCTCCATCCAACCTGACTGATCTTCAGCTATTTTTTAAAGAAGAATGGAGTTAAAAATCTCAGTCTCTAGATGATCAAAGCTGGTAGAGACAAAACCCCAAAATACCTGCAGCTGTAACTGCAGTGAAAGGGGGATCTACCACTTAAAATCTCAATAAAATTAATTTAAGTTTGTAGTTGTAAAGAGGCAAAATGCACAATACTTTTGCAAGCCACTGTATATTTAGACATGAAGCACAGATCCAGATTTAATCTGGACTTGAAGCACATCTGTATATCAGGTGTGAACAGGCCCGTGAGAGTGTGATCAGGTTCAGGTGTGTAAGCTAAAGAGGTAAAGAGGAGGTGTAAAGTAGCTTACGGTTGACGATCAGCTGGACGCTCTTGGTTCCACCCCATGATCCTCTCTTCTGCTTCAGCTGGATCTCCAGGGTGCTGGGGTCTGAGGCGCTGACGTTAGCGATGGTGAGGGAACAGTCTCCGGAGTTGAGCTCTCCATACAGCGACACTCGGCCCTTCAGCTGACGCTGCCCCCTGCTGGCCTGGTCCGTCTGGTCACTGCTGAACCCCGTCACCTTCAGGCCCGGAAACGCCGAGCGGAACCTCAGCCGGACATCAGAACCCGGGGCGGGGGGGAACCTGCAGGGCAGCAGAACGCACGACCCGACCAGAGCCAACACACTGTCCGGCATGGAAGGAGGCGGGGCCGCCCTGCACACACACACTACACAAACACACAAAAAAAACTAGAAATTACATAATGAATTTTTTTTGAGGGCATCAGCAACATCAACAAGTACCATCAGCAAGTACATTAACAGGTAGCATCAGCAAGTACCATTAACAGGTAGCATCAACAGGTAGCATCAGCAAGTACCATCAGCAAGTACCATCTGCAGGTAGCATCAGCAGGAATTGTCAGCAAGTACCATCAACAGGTAGCATCAACAGGTAGCATCAGCAAGTACCGTCAGCAAGTACCATCAACAGGTAGCATCAGCAGGTAGCATCAACAGGTAGCATCAGCAAGAACTGTCACCTTGTACCATTAGAACGTACCATCAGCAAGTACCATCAGCAGGTAACATTAACAGTTACCATCAGCGAGTACTATCAGCAGGCAGCATTAACAGGTAGCATGAGCAACTACCATCAATAGGTAGCTTTCGCAGATACCATCAACAGGAACTGTCATCAGGTACCATTAACAAGAACCATCAGCAGGAATTGTCAGCAGGTTCCATCAACAGGTAGCATCAATAGGAACTGTCACCTGGTACCATTAAAAGATACCATCAGCAAGTACCATCAGCAGATAAAATTAACAGGTAGCATCAGCAGGAACTGCCACCTGGTACCATTAAAAAGTACCATCAGCATGTACCATCAGCAGGTAACATCAACTGGTAGCATCATCTAGTACCATCAGCAGGTAGCCTCAGCAAGAACTGTCATCAGGTACCATTAAAAGATTGCATCAGCAAGTACCATTAGTAGGTAGCATCAGCAAGAACTGTTATCGGGTACCAGCAACAGGTCAGATCAGCAAGCACTATGTTGCATCAACTGGGACAACCAGCAGGAATCCTCAGCATCAGCAAGTACTATCAGCAAGTACCATCGGCAAGTACCATCAGCAGGTACCCTATGTAAGACCTGGTCAGCAGGTACGCAGGTGTCCTGCATGTTTCTGTCCATGTTTTTATGAGGGTATTAGTAAATGCAACTCAGCAGGGGGAAGTGGAACTCACTCAGCAGATCAGCGTTAGTGTGTCAGATGTTCTGACGAGGTTATTTCACAACACAGTTAAATTGGGAACATGTGGAAGTCAGGGGAAAAAAGCCCGGCTGCACATGATCGCTGTTTTCCCCCGACATCGTCTGATTACAGAACCCTGTTATCGATAAATTAGCTCAGATTAATGAGTGTGTTAAAGGTATGATTATTTGCTGATTAATTATTAGAATGGTGCAGTCCACCTTAAACGGTCCAGCAGTTACATTCTGACACCTCGGCTTAAGTTCAGGTGCTAGAATGTAACTGCTGCACCGTTTAAGGTGGACTGGACAATTCCAAAAAATGTCAAATTAAATGTGCAAAATAAGAACATAACTGGACGTTATTTGAGGAAGAGAACCCAAAACGAACGTAGAACTTACCGAACACCACAGCAGTGAAGATCCTCATGCTGAGCTTTGTTCGTGTCTGTAGTCAGAATTGTTAGGACAGCAGTGACCAATCACAGAAACCGAAGAGGAACTGAGCCAAGCTTCTGATTCATACGCCCACTCACTGTGGCCACTTTATTGGAAACACCTTTTTCATACTTCCACACACTGTGACCACTTTATTGGAAACACCTTCTTAATACTTCCACTCACTGTGGTCACTTTATTGGAAACACTTACCCAACTAACGATTTTTGATTAGTAGAATAATTTCTGCATGTTACAGTTACCATATAATAGAATGTTAAATCTTCTGGGTGTTTTTAGAGCGTTTTTATTTAACCTTTTATAAATGTTCTGTAATGTTGCTGCAACATCACTTGTGTCATTGTTTTAATGTTTAGTTTAAGGAATGTTACTGTTAACGTTTCCACAATGTTAGTATTTGTCTAGCTGGGAACGTTGTTGATCTGAGAAACGTTCTAATAACGTTGTGATGCAAGCTATTATTATGTCACATGTTTTCAGAACGTTTCTGGAACGTTATTTCTATAACGCTACAGGCTAACCTTCCAGGAACCTTTTAACATTCTCTGTTAGCTGGGTAACTTCCACCTTGTTGTGTTCCAGTCACTGGCCAGTTTATTGGAAACGGCGAGCTTGTACTTGCTGAGTGTGTGTTGTGTAAGACTGCATGTGAGAATGTGAATCATCCTCATGAGCATCACGCCGTCATTCACTTCCTCCAAACCACAGCTCCACTTCCTCTCAGACTCTAGAACACTAACAGGCTCAGATCCTGGAATCGGAATTCCTGCTGTGTTTGGAGTAAACAGTGGAATTCTGCATAGATTCTATGCAACCGAGCCCACAGCAGTGAAGTATGGAGTCAAAAAAGGGTCATAAAGATTTTGAGTTTGTAAAACAGAAGTCACAAATGTACTGAAACTTGTAACTGCGTTTAAACAACTGCATGCACGAAAATCCAAATCCACAAATTAACTGGAATGTGCAAACTTGAAACAGAAAGTAATATTAATAATAATTCAAATGTACAAATGCGAAAAAATATTTTAATTATATATAAATATATATTTTTTAATTTGTAAATCCAATCTCTTGAATGTGTGAATCAGTACTGCTCAAATGGCTTAAGCTGGATCAGACCAAAAATCACATGGAATTTGTGAGGTTGTAAATGTGACAGTGGGTGTTTTTCACTGTGGAGCTAAAAATCCTCTCATTCATCTTCTCTGCTGCGTGTGCGAAGCTCTAGCTGCAGTTGCGAATTTTGACCCTGTTTTGACGCCTGATTGATGGACCAATAGGAAAGCTTTATCCGGACCAATCAGATTACGGGGTTTGTTTAACCAATCAGAACACTGGGTGGGTCTCTGCAGCTCGGAGTACTGGGTGTGTCGAAAGGTGTGGGCGTGTCGAAAGTGTGGCCGCCATTTTGGAGTCGGCCACCATGCGCCCCCCAGTGGATCAATTTACACTGAGGAAGGAGTTTAATAAAACAATAATATTCATAACTCTACCAATTTTTACCCGATTTACACATTACAAATACGTGCTTTCATGCTGAAATACTTTATATTATGTTCTAATAATATGAATTAATTTTATATTTATGTACATAGATGCACACACACACACACACACACACACACACACACACACACATATATATATATATACATATATATATATATTAATAAATTAATTAATTTATGTACTAATTAATATGCTATACCATATGTCTGTCTTTGATAAAGAGCATAATGTAAAGTATTTCAGCATGAAAGCACATATTTGTAATGTGTGACAGCGTCCTGTATCATTACTACATCTCTGCTGTTTGTAACAAACCAAACCGTGTGTAAATTGGTAGAGTTATTAATATTATCGGTTTATTAAACTCCTTCCTCAGTGTAAATTGATCCACTGGGGGGCGCATGGTGGCCGACTCCAAAATGGCGGCCACGTGGAACGTCAGCTCCAATAGACCAATAGACGACCACCTTTTGACACACCCAGTACTCCGAGCTGCAGAGACCCACCCAGTGTTCTGATTGGTTAAACAAACCCCGTAATCTGATTGGTCCGGATAAAGCTTTCCTATTGGTTCATCAATCAGGCGTCAAAACAGGGTCAAAATTCGCAACTGCAGCTAGAGCTTCGCACCCGCAGCAGAGAAGATGAATGAGAGGATTTTTAGCTCCACAGTGAAAAACACCCACTGTCACATTTACAACCTCACAAATTCCATGTGATTTTTGGTCTGACCCAGCTTAAGCCATTTGAGCAGTACTGATTCACACATTGAAGAGATTGGATTTACAAATTAAAAAATATATATAATTAAAATATTTTTTCGCATTCGTACATTTGAATTATTATTAATATTACTTTCTGTTTCAAGTTTGCACATTCCAGTTAATTTGTGGATTTGGATTTTCGTGCATGCAGTTGTTTAAACGCAGTTACAAGTTTCAGTACATTTGTGACTTCTGTTTTACAAACTCAAAATCTTTATGACCCTTTTTTGACTCCATAGTGAAGCCCCACCCACTCAGTATCACTAACACTGGATTGGTGATAAATGTGGAGAGCGGGCAGAACGAGGAAGTGCTGCAATCTGGTGGAGACTGTGTTCCTGAGAAACCCTTGCTGTGTGTGGGTGAACATTATCCTGCTGAAAAATGAAAGCTCTGCAGGAGAGAAAGCAGCAAAATATGTATCTACAGGATGTTCTGCACAGATCACTGAGATCACTATTAGTGTTCCCAGACCCATTGCAACAAGGCAAGCAAACCAATTAATTTTCTCAAGGTCTCGAGTTGACCTGGGTTCCCCAAACAAATACTGGTTAGGAATTGAATGCAATAATAAACTGTGTGAGCGCTCCTTTAAATTCTGTGATGGTCAATACAGGAAAGTCAAACAACGCTGTTATCAGAATCCACCTCAAGGGGGCACCTACTAGGGAGCTAGTTACTGCTAGAAAATAGCCATCATTCCAGCAGCCGGCAAAATATGAACCTTCAGCAAATCATGAAGCCAGAAAAGAAAAAAGAGAAAAATTGATAGCTTGTACTGGATAAATTAGGCCTAATTCTACAAAGCTGTAGCAGGTAGGCTAGCAACCACATACAGCTCTGTAAAAAATGAAGAGAGCACTTCAGTTTCTGAATCAGTTTCTCTGATTGTGCTATTTATAGGTTTATGTTTGAGTAAAATGAACATTGTTGGTTTATTCTATAAACTACAGACAACCTTTCTCCCAAATTCCAAATAATATATTCTCATTTATTTGCAGAAAATGAGAAATGTCTGAAATAACAAAAAAGACTTTCAGAAATAATGCAAAGAAAACAAGTTCATATTCATAAATGTTTAAGAGTTGTGGATTAACCCTGGTTTTTAATCACAGTTTTCATGCATCTTGGCATCATGTTTTCTTCTCCACACTGCTTTTAGATAACTTTATGACACTGATGTTCCAAAAATTCAAGCAGTATAGCTTGCTTTGATGGCTTGTGATCATCCATCTTCGTGGCATTATCATCTTCATCTTCTTGGCAGTCAATGCTAGTAATGAACTAGAACAGTTTGCACAGCTCGTTTGGAACAGGTTGATAATATGTAAATATATAAATATCATATTTAATGGCAGGACAGAACTTCAGTTTTGATGAAGATGGTGTGGATTCTCCATTATGCTAGCTGCTATTCTACCGTGATAAACAGTGTTCTCAAGTCTCACGCTTTGAAGAACTGTCTGATTCGAAGAACAAACGTCGAAGAACAAACGTCGAAACCTGAGAGCCCTGGTGATGAACTATCTACTAAAAAGTGGGTAGGCACGATAAATCCGTGCATCATTTAACCAGACTGGAGTGCTTAAATCTGGTATGTTAATCTCCAGGTAGGTAGATGGTGAATTTAGCATAACCAGGGATCGCAAGTTCTGATGTTTGGTGGGATTAAGATAAGGGGGGTTGGGGGGGGGGGGGGGATGTTCTTCAGGTGTTAAACGGGGGTGGGCAGGGTTGTCCGTTCTCTTCGAATCGGACAGTTCTTCGCGCCTGACACTCTGGCTGAAACTCCACCCTCTTTGACTAGGTCTGCCTAACAACAGAGGGATCTATATTCTTATTGGCTCTACGAGAGTACATTATAATATACAGCCGATGGATTGGCAAGCGTGAGAAATACCATGTATGGCGTGTGAGCGTGTGAACTCGCTGAGGTGCGTGTGTCACATGTTCAAAGCGTGAGACTTGAAAACACTGAACGTAACCATTAGTTTGAGTTCTTTTTAGACTGGATTCTTTATAAAAGCTCAAATAGTAACTGATAATTATATGCAATTTGCACTTTCTTTATATGTTGGTTGTTATGGGATGGGTGTTATGGGTGTCTATGCTGTGGTTCCTGTTGGCTTTGGGGGTTGAGGTGGAATGTTTTTTGCTGTGGTCCAAGGGTATCGGGGGGGGGTGATAATTTTCATTTAGCTTGGGGTCCCCAAATGCGTTAAAATGGCCCTGAGTGTTCCCCGTATCACTACTAGTAGTGACCAACTGTCGAATGAGATGCTCCTCAGATCATCAATCACACCAGCAGTTCACAGTGTGAACTCCTTCATGCCCCCTTTTAAAGTCTATCAGTGTATCAAAAGCCCTATCAGGACAAAATTTATTCCCCAGGGGGTTCTAGAATAATTTTCTCTTTTATGTGGGACCTCTATGATTTTATTACAGGCTGAATTATCTACTGTTTTTCTCTGAACTCTGTGCTCCTTCGGGAATTTTAGTCCCGTCCAGACGCACATCTCTGAGTTTCGTCTCCTCGCCTTTAATATAGATATTTGTCCACTGCTGTGCACCATAATTACAGTTTGGCCATGCGTTTCCACGGAGATCCATGTAAACGCAACAGCGAATGTCACATGACCAAGAAATGCAAAAAACTGGTCTTTCTGTTTTTTTCAATTGCAGTCCATATGCAGGAGTTTTATCACTGAGTAGAAGTGTAAAAAAATCCCCTGAGAAACAAATCCCTTCTGGATAGTGCTATATGGGAATATCTAGCAGGCAACAATCTCTCACCATAAGGTACACTACCTAAGATTAGCCTCTGAGAGGCGTTTTTATTGGGCAGTGAGGGAAACACTTGTACTTATGGTGTAAAAACCCAGTATCTATTCATTTATTATTTACATACCTACATATCTATGACAGACCCGCATGCAAAGTGTATACGACTGTTCCAGTGTAGTTTATATTTATTAATAATTCACAGTTTGCTTGATTATTGTGAACTCTGTACCTCATTAGCCAATCAACAGCCAATAACACAGTCACATGACCTTCAACCCTGAACGAGAGGGTGAGAGAGAGGGAGGGAGAGAGAGAGAGAGAGAGAGAGAGAGAGAGAGAGAGAGAGAGAGAGAGAGAGGGATGATAACAGTAGTGTGCAGTGTGTTTTAATCTACATTACAGTCCTGGCAGTCATACTCAGGTAAGAGCTGCAACTTCTAATGCTTTTAATAGGAAACACACCTCAGAGCACACCTGTGCAGGTGTGTGTGTGTTTGCTTTGTGTGTGTGTATGTTTGTTTTGTGTGTTTAGAAGGGTGCTGGTTCTGGTTCAGACAGTATAAGAACAGTCCTGCTGCAGCATATATTTATATACACACATAAATTAAATATATGCAGATTTTTACATTTTTACAAACTTTAAACTACATTTTACCAAACATGTTTTCTCTAATTATATTTTCTTTAATTGCAGATCTAAACTGTATTTGACATTATTTATTTGATATAACTACAGTAATTATGTGTAAAATTACAGAAAAATAAATAAAAATTAAAAAAAATAATGCAAAGAATACACGTTCATATTCATAAAGTTTTAAGAGTTCAGAAATCAATATTTGGTGGAATAATCCTGGTTGTTAATCACAGTTTTTTTCATGCATCTTGGCATCATGTTCTCCTCCACCAGTCTTACACACTGCTTTTGGATAACTTTATGCTGCTTTACTCCTGGTGTAAAAATTCAAGCAGTTCAGTTTGGTGGTTTGATGGTTTGTGATCATCCATCTTCCTCTTGATTATATTCCAGAGGTTTTTAATTTGGTAAAATCAAAGAAACTCATCATTTTTTTACAATGTTTTTGCAGAAAGATGCTAAACACCATCACTGCAGTTAGCAAATACAATATTGTCAATGCTAACCCAACCCACCCCCCTTCCATTATTACATATTGTTTTCTTATAAAGTTTATAATAAACACTCTGATCACTCTTATCTAATCACATGCTGCTATTCAGTATACATGCGGAGATGACAGCACCATAAACCTGTGACCCTGCACCCCCCAGGTTTCACCATGGTTCCAGCCCAGCAGCTCCTGCTGTCCCACCGGGAGGTTCTGCTGGACTGGCTGAGTGTGAACCCCACCCCCCTGCTGCGCTGGTTAGCAGACGCGGGGGTCCTGACGCCGGAACAATACCGGGTGCTGCTGCAGCGTTCCCCCGCCAACAGGGTGGCCAACGTCCTGGAGCAGGTCTGCAAAAGCCAGCAGAGCAGTCGGGCATTCCTGCAGGTCCTGCACAGCGTTCAGAGCTACTACTGCACCCAGCTGCAGGACTGGACCCTCCAACACTGCCCCCAAACACCACCACCCTCACCTCCCACACCACCATCACCGCGCACAGGGACCGGCACAGCGAGACGTAAGGAACTGAGCATTACGCCTAAACATCACCACCCTCACCTACCACACCACCACACCATCACCACACACAGCAACCGACACAGTGGGAGGTAAGGAACAGGGCACTGCCCCCAAACACCACCTCCCTTACCTACACCTACCACACCATCACCACACAGAGCGACCGGCACAGCGGGAGGTAAGGAACTGAGCACTGCCCCCAAACACCACCACAATCACCTACACCTACCACACCATCACCGCACACAGCGACCAACACAGCCGGGCGTAAGGAACCAAGCACTGCCCCCAAAACACCACCACCCTCACCTACCATGCCACCATCACCACACACAGCGACTGGCACAGCGGGAGGTAAGGAACCAAGCACTTCCCCCAAACACCACCCTTATCCACATCACCACACCCACCCCACACAGCAACCGAGCTTGAGGTAAAGACCACCTTTATCTACCTTAATACCACACCCACATCAACAGAACACTGCTCCCAAACACCACCACCCTAACCTACCACACCACCACCACAGCACACAGGGAACACCACCACCACCAGAGCCATGAATCTGATATTTTTTCACTTTTATACACAGACTAGTTTTCAAGTATGATCTTCAGGGTTTTTGAAAATACTCCCTAGGGTTTTAAGAATTTTCAGGTAAAATACAGGAGTAGTAGACTAAATGGGTGGAGTTAAACATCTGCAGAGTAAATAATGGTATGATAAGGTGTTTGGAGAGTGTGTTAAACAAGTTATTAGTCAATGATTAACAAAAGAAAGTTCTCAGATTTCAGCAGCACTATCAGATCGCTCTCCTGTGAGTTTGGCAGTGGTTCAGTAAAGTCATTCTAAAACATCAAAGGCCGTTTTATAATAATCCTGACGTTCGTCAGTGCTCTGTTTACAGCCCTGTTTTCCTTTCAGCCAAAACAGGCCGGACAAAGAGTCCACTGTCCAAACTTTTCACCAGGGGCAAATCTAAGGAGTACACCATACCGAAGGATGAAGGTATAAAACGAATTCGGTACTGATTAACCAATTCACTGATACACTGTATTCAACATATTGTAAACCAATAAAGACTAATCATAAAAAACATCATGTTACCATCATTTTTCTACAGTGGACAGTCCAAAGCCCCAAGTGAACCTGAAGACACCTGTTGTAAAAGGTGAGCTTCTCAAATTTAAGGTAAATCATATAAAATCAAATATATTTGCAAAACATTAAGAAGAGTGGGCAGAAGACCCCAACTGTCCAAACTTCCATCAGTGTCAGATCAGACGGGTAAACAGTTATTGAACAGACTATAACAGTACTACATACTATAACAGTGCTGAAGACTATAATAGTACTACATACTATAATAGTACTACAGACTATAACAGTACTACAGACTATAACAACACTGCAGGCTGTAACAGTACTGCAGACTGTAACATTACTGTGAACTACAACATTACTACAGGCTATAACAGTACCGCAGACTATAACAGTACTATACACCAGGGGTCGGCAATTAAGTTTGGCCGCGGGCCAGATTTTTTCCAAGCCATTACATGGCGGGCCACAAGCACTTGGCGGGGGGGGTTGGGGGGGGGGATTGGCGGGCGCGGTGGCGGGAGGGCGCTCTTAAAATGACAAGCAGACATTCAAGTGGGCTGATGTGGGTGAAATCTGTGGACTGACCATTGGGGGCGCTATTAATGATATACCTGTTTGTTAAATAAAAAAAAACAAACGAATAAAAAAAAAAAAATAACAGAATAAAGAAACAGAATAAATAGAATAAATTTTTCTGTTTTGGAAAATTAAGTTTCTAAATAAAGAGCATTTTTGAGACGGACAGTCCGATTTTTTTTTCATTATAGTTCAACCTCACGGGCCAGATGTTTCTTGCTTGCGGGCCGCATCTGGCCCGCGGGCCGCCTATTGCCGACCTATGCTATACACCAGGGGTGTCAAACTCATTTTGGCCGAGGGCCACATTGGCATATTGGCTGTCCTCTGAGGGCCAGATGTAACGTATAAATGTAATACAATGTAACCAAATGTAATATAAAATGAATGTAATTACTCCTTAATGTTAAATAACTCTCAATATATTATTTATTCAATCAAATATTACAGTTGCATGGAAAAAATGTTTGCTTGTTGCTCTATTAACATAAATCCTCATGTTATGAAATCCAAAAACTCCATCAATCAAGAACCAAACTATTCAAGTGAATAGAAATGGCATCAAGTTATATTAACTTTGATCAAAACGTTTGATACTGAAATAAGACTTAATATATATAAAATCAAAAATTGTGAGCTGTTAAGAACATAGATGACAGATTTAGCAGTTCCTCAGATTTAGCAGTTCCTCATCCAACCACTAGTGGGAGCTGCAGCAGCAGCACCACAAGCCCAGTCTTTACTGAGTCAGAGCTACAGCCCAGCCACGGGCTACAGGTACAGGGCTCAGCTGAGCCAGTCTGGAGCGTTTTTAAAATGTTTAAGTTCTTCTGTGTAGAAAATAAAGGTTTTAACCCCACTAACCGGATAATACAGCTCTCTACAATTCATCTTTCAGCCCAAGCAGCTAACAGCAGCAGTTTAGAGCAGCGTCACGGAGGCACTGCTCGGATTACATTAAAAGCAGGTCAGTTAGCGCGCTGCTAACCTCATGATGTTTATAACTACGGAGTTTAGTGGACACACCACGGCTGCAAGGTTAGACTGTTGAAGGCTGCTGAAGACTATTAAAGGCTATTGGAGGTTATTGAAAGGGTTATTGGGGGCTGAAATCAGTAAAGGCTGGTTAGATAAGTGATTCACGTGCTCGTCCTTTGCTGAGGTGAAACTGCGACTAGCGCTGTCACTGTGATGTTTATTAACGTCATTAAAACTATTATATCTCTTCTAAAAAGCGTTTATTTTGGTCAGAAACACCCTTCGTAACACAAAAGGCATACCGGTCTTTCGCCTTGAAGCACAGCCGTCCGTCTGCATCAACTTTTCTTTTTCTGGACATTATGGGATAAACATTTATATGTCTCACTTCCACCCGCGAAGTTACACCTTCCCTCCAGCAGGGTTTCCACATCAATGACTACACTGCCGTGTAGTGGCAGTAAGCCATAACTTCGCGGGTAATACAATCGACAAGCATTGTGGGAAATGTAGTTTTTGGTCAAAGAACGCTTCTGACCTATTTATTATAGACACTAAGATCTTACAAGCTCTTGCGGGCCACATAAAAGGACGTGGCGGGCCACATCTGGCCCGCGGGCCTTGTGTTTGACACATGTGCTATACACTATAACAGTACTACAGACTATAACCATACAACAGACTGTAACACTGCAGGCTATAACAGTACTACAGACTATAACATTACTACAGACTATAACATTACGACGGACTATAACCATACAGCAGACTGTAACACTGCAGGCTATAACAGTACTACAGACTATAACAGTACTACAGACTATAACATTACGACGGACTATAACCATACAGCAGACTGTAACAATGCAGGCTATAACAGTACTACAGACTATAACAGTACTGCTGGAATCACAGTGCCATAACTGCTTGCGGTGCAGAAGGGATTAGTGTCCATAGTACAGAAAGGGGATCCCATGGTGACTGGGGATCCTTAAAATATTTAATAGGTGACAAAAGTTCCAAGTGTACCCACAAGATAACTGCAGCTTCCTTTTCTTTCTCTTTTCCGTAGTCTCCCTCAGCGCTCACAAAAACACTGTTCTCCATCGGACTGAGAGGCTAATGTGTTACTCTGAGGGGGAAGGGCAGGACTCCAGCTCCCAGGCCCACATCGATATCCGCTACACCGACCTGTTCGTTACTGAAGATGACGAACTGTCAAACGAAGGCCACGAGTATTTCAAACAGGCCAGTCGCCAGTCACCTATTTACCCTCACCAGACCTACAGGCTGATCCACCCACGAGACCTGCTAAATCCTGATCCTAAAACAGGGAGCATCCCAAAGCGGGTGAAGGTGAAGGGCATCGCTGGGATTGGTAAAAGTGTAGCGATGCAGAGGCTCCTGTACGAATGGGCTTTGGGGAAGCACCTTCAGACGTTTTCATGTGTGTTTGACCTGCGTTTCCGTGAGCTGAATTTGATAGACGGTCCTATAAGCTTGCGTGAGCTGCTATCTTCCAGATTCCTATACCTGAAAAATGTTCTGACGCACTTGTTTGAGTGTGCCACATCTTTACTCTTCATTCTGGATGGACTGGATGAGTTTAGACACCGTCTGGACTGGACTGCTGAAGACAGGGACTTAACCGTAGACTCACAGATATCGGTCTCAGAGTTGCTGGTTGCCCTGGTCAAAGGTAACCTTCTTCCCCAGTCTTCAGTCATCCTGACTACAAGACCATCCACAGATGCACCCAAGTGCTTTTTCCAGCGCTGGTGCGTGGTCCTGGGCTTTCAGGAGAAACATGTCGAAGAGTACACAATGAAATTCTACAAGGATCCTGTAGCAGCTAAGAAGGTCTTCAGCTATATGGTGAAGAATGATAATCTGTATGCCTTGTCCTTCATCCCCCTGTACTGCTACATCATCTGCGCTGCTTTGGCCGAGTTCTTCTCCACGGACAGCAACGACGGACAGTCTCTGGACCTCAATCCTCCTAGAACTGTCAGTGAAGTTTACTACTACTACCTATACACTACCATAAAGCACCATGCACTGAAGGACAATACAGATGCAAGCTCACCCAAGCCGAAGATTCTCACTCTGGTGAAAGAGCAGCTCATGAACTTGGGGAGGCTTGCCTACAACAACCTGCTGAGGAACAGGATCCTGTTTGACAAGGAAGACCTGGAGAAATTTGGCCTTGATCTCCGTGGCATCCGGAGCACCTTCCTTTGTCAGATCCTTGTGTCAGTAGAGAATGAGAAGGAGATGGAAATGTTCTCGTTCTTCCACTTGACGCTGCAGGAGTACCTTGCTGCCTTATTCTGTGTGGTCAGCGTCTCCGGTCACGTAGAAATCCTGACGGGACTCAATTATTGGTGTTTTGGAGAACTTCAGCCACCAGCCAAAAGTCCTCCCCTCAGTGTCAACCCCATGCCAGCTGGAGATCATCTTGAACCATACCGTGTGGAGAACCTGCAGATGTTCACCCGCTTCTTTGCAGGACTGGTAAGGGCTCGACTCACCAGGCTGCTGGATGGTATGGTGGAGAATGACCTTGCAGGGGATGATGAAGGCATGACCTTGCTGTCCCAGTTGGGCGACTGGTTTCAGAGTCAGTTTAAAAAAACTGAGCTCACAAATCAAACAGCTCTGAACCTTCTCCACTGCCTGATGGAGTTGCACTTATCGGAGGTCACCAGCAGGGTGGCGCCAGAGATCAGGAGTTTGTGCCTTTTTAAGATGAAGCTTAGTGTGGTGGATTGTGCTGCTATCCATTACGTACTGCAGTTCTCGACACACAGTCTGGAGGAGTTGAACGTCGGCTACTCCAACATCGGCAACAAGGGCTTCAGCAGGCTTGGGCCAATCCTGCATCGCTGTGAATCACTGTAGTGAGTGTACTTCACTGTTTGTAATCTAATTAAGTGGCCAGTTTTTGGAGATGTAATGTTCTCTGTTTTCTACAGTTTGCGCTACAACTGCTTGGGTACTGATGCCGCAATCAAGGAATCTGCGGTTCTAAGATCGGATGACTGTCAGGTGAAAAAGCTGTTGTAAGTACCTCTGTTTTGGGTTCTGTAAAAGAAATGTCCTATACACTGGGTTTCTAGACCATTAGCTGGAACATAGTATCACTCTACTAATTTTAGTGTACATCTTGTTGTGTCTTAATCCAGTATGTGTGGGAATAAGGTGGGTCCTGAGGGTGCCCAGGCATTGTGGGCCGCCCTGGAACACAACCAAACCGTGGAAGAGATTTATCTGGACATCACCGGGATAACAGAGACCGGCACAGAGAACCTCGTCCAGTGTCTGAGCAAAAACACTGCACTGAAAAATTTAACGTAAGAAAAAGATATGCCTTCTGATTTGTTAACATTATATAAAGCATTATAGGGAACCCCTATGCGTCCTGTAGTGTATTACAGTCTGTCAGAATGAGCGTGATGTGGATCATATGAATATTATAGAGCATTATAGAGCGCCCCCTACGCTTCCTGTAGTGTATTACAGTCTGTCAAAATGAATATGTGGATTATATTAACATTATAGAGCATTATAGAGCGCCCCTACACTTCCTGTAGTGTATTATAGTCTGTCAGAATGAGTGTGTTGTAGATCATATGAACATTATAGAGCATTATAGAGTGCCCATACACTTCCTGTAGTGTATTACAGTCTGTCAGAATGAGCGTGTTGTGGATCATATGAGCATTATAGAGCATTATAGAGCACCCCCTACGCTTCCTGTAGTGTATTACAGTCTGTCAGAATGAGTGTGGTGTGGATCATATGAACATTATGGAGAGTTATAGAATGTTATAGAGCGCCCCCTACACTTCCTGTAGTGTATTACAGCAGTGATGTGTGTTGTGTTGTTGCAGTGTTGTGGGGAACGAGCTTGGGGAGGCCGGCTGGGCGAGGTTGAGGGAGTTGGGCCGGCTCAGGCCGGATCTCCGCATCATTGGTCACTTTGTGGAGGATCTGGAGCTGCTGGAGGCATACCTGGGCTGGGTGGAGGAGATTCAGGAGGACCGTGAGCAGATGGACTCGGTTAAGAACGTAGACGCACTGCAGTCCGTGTTGAAGGGTCTTTGGCTCAGCGAAGGAACCGGAGAAAACGCCGTCAAAGCCAAAGAGCTGGAGACCAAAATCCTCCAGCTGCTGGAGAGCAGCGAACTGTCCTCACTAAGAGCCAAATGAGAAACGAACATCTACAATTCAGAAATGATATATTGTTTATATAGTTGGTGTAAATGCATATCTTGATACATGATCTTGTGTAGTGAGTACACTGAATCTTCTGGAACATCTCGGAGGAGATGGAGGACAGGGAACTGTATATATGTGTATATGTATTGTATACTCAAGGTACTGAATGCATACATTTCCTCTGGGATGAATAACGTATATCTACTTTATTGTATGCTGTGTTTTCCTGACCAGTAGTTTTATAAGGAATTTCAGGAACATGTTTTGTATGGACTATATTCTAAGTTGTGCAATAAAATAACACATATAATATGTCCACTTTAAATCGTTTTATTTTGAGGTAGACATGACGTGCTTGCTGTGTATAGACATTTTACACAAGCTACATTACTGCTATTTTTTACTACTTAATTACTACTAATAATTATTAGCAACTGTATGATATGGTAGAAATAGTGATTCATGAGGTATAAGCTAGCATTCTCTGTTAGCTGTTAGCCTTGTAGCTCCAGTGTAAAACTAAAAGTAAAAATCTATTCATGTGATTTGTTTGATCCACTACATTAAAGAGTGGAAACTGAGGCCTGACTATCACTGTAGTGAGGTGTGGCAGGTGTTCTAACAAATAATTAACCAGCTAATATCAAAATCACACACAGTGTTTATCTGATTTCACAACACTGTAGAGCTTCAGGTAGGAAAGGGACTTTTATTTTGCTCAACAATTTCTGTTGGATAATAATAATAATAATAATTATTATTATTATTATTATTATTATTATTTTTTCTACCTTCGTCCAGGTGAATACGAAAAAAAAAGTTCAAATCTTCAAAAATGCAGAGAAAAACACCCCAAAATAGCATATCAACAATATTACAGTATTTATTCCCACATGGTCTTAAACGAAAATGCTCTTTACAAAATATCAGTAAATACAAAAGATGACATTTAAATGATTTATCTTCATATTGTGTGCATTATGTATGTGACTAGTATATTTTATGATAAGACATACAATCCCGTGCAATCAGAAAAGTGATGATATACAAATATAATTTATAATATAATATAACTAAAAAATAATCATTAAAAAAAGCTATTAAACCTTTACTTTTTTGGTGAAATACTGTATTTTATTTTATATAATTAAAGGAATATCTTGAATAAACAGTTATTTATTATTTTTAATTAAAGATTTTAGGCTTTGGCTCCATTAACCCCCATTCACTGAGCACTCTCTCGGTGTCGCCCCCTGGCGGTGAGGGGTGGTAATTACTGATATAACAGGTAGAGAGTGTGCAGTTTCTGTATAATAAACTCCTCCTGCCGCCGCCGGAGGGACTTTTATTTTGTAGGAGGGTGAAGTTTGTGTTGTTGGGTCTGTATCTGTAAGTCGCCATATTGTTGTGATTGTTGTGTTTCCGTGTTGCTGCTGCTGGTTCTGGTTCTGGTTCTGGTAGCGGCTGCGCTCTGCTCCTGTATCCGGGCTCCCCGCGCTCTTCCCCGGCTGCTCCCCGCTGGTCTGGCCGCTATGCTGAAGCTGAGCTCCGGCTGCGCGGCGGCGCTTCTACTGCTGATCTGCGCCGCCGCGGCCCAGAGCCCCGTACCTGTCTCAGGTAAGAGAACCTCCAGAACCCTTAGAACTTTCAAAACCAACACCTGTGTCAGGTAGGAGAACCCCCAGAACCCTTAGAACTTCCACAACCCCCAGAAATTCCAAAACCCGCACCTGTCTCAAGTAGGAGAACCTCCAGAACCCTTAGAACTTCCACAACCCACACCTATCTTAGGTAGGAGAATCTCCAGAACTCTTAGAACCTTTAGAACCCTAAGAACTTCCACAACCTACACCAACCCCACAACTTTCAGAAACTCTAGAATTTTCAGAACCTCTAAAACCCTCAGAAATTCAACAACCTACACAGTCTACATCCTCATCCCCACCTGCAGAACCTCTAGAACCCTTAGAACTTCCACAACCCTCAGACATTACACAACCCACACCTGTCTTAGGTAGGAGAACCTCCAGAACCCTTAGAGCCTCTAAAACCCTCAGAAATTCCCTCGTAGGTAGGAATTTTCAGAACCCTTAAAAAAATTACACAACCCACACCTATTTCAGGTAGGAAAACCTTCAGAACGTCCACAACCTACATCCCTCTTCACCTTTAGAATATCTAGAACCTCTAGAACCCTCAGAACTTCCACAACATTCACTTGTCTCAGGCATACCTGTCAAGTTTTGGACTTAAAAATAAGGGATTTTTTCCGCCGCCCCAACAGCCCAAACGAGGAAAAAAAAAATATATATATATATATATATATTTTTTTTATTTAATAGATTTAAAATTGAAATTGAACGGTGCACAAATTTACAAAAAGGACATGGATCAGATATATTCCATAAGTAAATAATAGTCCTAAGGGGCCTACACAATTACTAATCTTTCATTAATACTTCTTTCTATCGTTCAGTCCACTCCTGATCAGTTCAGTTAATTTCAGCCCTCTCCACATTTTCTCTCTCTCCAGCTCAACCATCTCTTCTACCCCTTCTAAATAATACATTACATTACATTATAATACATTACCACAATACTTGAGATTTAAACAAATTCTAACAAACCCTAAAACTAGCCCTGAACTAATAGAGTTTGGAAATGATAGTTATTGGCTGATCAGGCACATCAGGGCAGGGCATTATATATATATATATATGTATATATATATATATGTATATATATATATATGTAGATTTTTCTCAAACCCTGAATATCTATCTAGCTAATTCTAAAGTTAAGCTAACTGAGTCACAAGCTGTATTTTATTAAACACACAGTGGGTTTAATTTATGTTTTGATTCAGAGAAGAGTCTTTTTAACCAGCTATCAGAAACAATCTCATCACAGTTTACATGGTTATTTACCTTTCTTTTAGAAAAATCTCCGTATATCCAGATTAGTTTTAACGACAGCTGCTCCGACTAGCTGCCTGAACTCACAGCGAGGGGAGGGGCGGGGCTTTCCCCACACTAAACTGCGCTCCGCAAAACCAGCTAGCTGATTGGCTGTTTCTCCTGAAAGGCGGGACTTTCTCCTTGAACCGGCACCACGATTGGTTAAGAGACACACAGTGCATTGTCGCCTGTGGCCTATATATTTTTTTATTTAGTATAATACTACGGTGGCCGAGAAAGCCCAACACAGTGCAAATTGAAAAGCGCTGCAAAAGCACAAAACACATCCATCAAAATTACAACACAGGCGCAGCAAATAGAAAAACGCGCTGCAAATAGAAAAACGCGCTGCAAATACAACCACAACACAACGGAAGTCAGTCACAACACAACGGAATTTTCCCGGGGGACCTTAAAAGATGCTGTACCAGCTAAGCTGCGTCTTCAGTAACGTCTCGGACTTCACTATGTGTACAAAGGACAATAAGTGGCAAACAAGGCGTTTTGTGAAGCAGAACTTTTAATAATATGCACACAACCGTGGTAATCACAGGTAATAAACATTACTTACTTTTCAGAAGCTTGTTTGCCACTTATTGTCCTTTGTATACAGCTGGTACAGCATCTTTTAAGGTCCCCCGGGAAAATTCCGTTGTGTTGTGACTCACTTCCGTTGTGTTGTGGTTCTATTTGCAGCGCGTTTTTCTTTTTGCAGCGCGTTTTTCTTTTTGCAGCGCGTTTTTCTATTTGCTGCGCCTGTGTTGTAATTTTGATGAATGTGTTTTGTGCTTTTGCAGCGCTTTTCAATTTGCACTGCGCTGGGCTTTCTCGGCCACCGTAAAATACGGGAAATTTACGGGAAAATACTAATACGGGAGGACGGCGGGAAAGAGGAGTAAAATACGGTAGTTTCCCGGCCAAAACTTGACAGGTATGGTCTCAGGTAGGAGAACTTCCAGAACCCTCAGAACGTCCATAACCCACACCAGCCCACAGCTTTCAGAACTAGAACCCAATCAGTGGGGCTGAGCTGGGACTAGGCCTGTTTCTGAGTTCTGGAATATAAACATTCAATATTTAGTCTAATAATAACTGTATATGAATCTAATAACATAATATTAATCTAATATTTTAATATTAATCTAATAACTGAATATTAATCTGATAACTGTATATTAAACTAGTATTTTAGATTATTCAAATATTTAAAGTTTTCATTTCTATATTAATAACTGTTTATTACAAACATTCATAATTCACTTCGACGCAACTGTTTCCATTATTTCCTCATTCCTGAAAATGCGTAAATGGGTGGAGCTAAACTGTAGTGAGACGAAGGGGTGGTGCTAAAGTAGAATTAGATGAAGGGGTGGTGCTAATGTAGAATTAGATGAACGGGAGCTAAAGTGAACTTAATTTAATTAATTGAATTTTATTGTAAAATAATGATGCTGATCTGGGATCTTCCTCTTCTTCTTCAGCACCATGCAGGAGCTTCACCACCTGCGACACCTGCCTCACCAACGTGTCCGTAAGTACGGCCCCGCCCACCACCGCATCTCATTACATTCACATATTTAACTGATTCAGTTCAGTCTGATTACAGATTTACGCTAATTTACTCAATCGGAGAAAAAAATGTGCCCAAATATCGTTATCACACTTTGATAAGTCTTTTCACGTTATTGTTTTAAGGTGATCTGTATCTGACATTGGTCTGAACAGTTTACGCTTCCAAACTGACGCTAGCGCACTAAAGAGCAGCGCTTCATAATTTGCATTAAAGTGACAGAGCCCTTAAATGGCTCAGTATTAAGGGGACTGAAACTGGTAAGAGTAGCGCTGGTGTAAGAGTGATTTTGTATAAAGAACTTCATGAACATGTTTTGTATAACACTGAAAAAAGTGTGGATTCCCCTCAGTTTCAGTTTCTCTCTGTTTTGGTTTTGCTGGTTTCAATCCTAGTTTTTGTTCCCACTTCAGTTGTGAGATGGCAGTCTTCCCTGTGATTGGTGGAGGTGGAGGTGGTGGTGAGGCATTACTGGTTAATGTGGTTGTTAACAATCATGTTAATCTGAGATAAATACCTCAAAGACACCATAGCAACTGCTTAGCAACAGCACATCATTCACCTATGACCTCATAGCTGCCTCACTAATCATTTAACACAGTGACTCCGCCTGTGTTTTAGCATTTTATTGGTTTATGGATGAAACAACAGCTCCTGATCTTCCTCCTGAAGATCAGTCTGTAATAACTGTGTCTGTGGTTAACAGTGTCTGTAATTACGGTCTCTGTGATTAACAGTGTCTTTTAATTACCGTGTCTGTGGTTAACAGTGTCTGTTATTACTGTCTCTGTGATTAACAGGGTCTGTAATTACCATGTCTGTGATTAACAGTGTCTGTAATTACTGTCTCTGTGATTAACAGTGTCTTTTAATTACCGTGTCTGTGATTAACAGTGTCTGTTATTACTGTCTCTGTGATTAACAGGGTCTGTAATTACCATGTCTGTGATTAACAGTGTCTGTAATTACTGTCTCTGTGATTAACAGGGTCTGTAATTACTGTCTCTGTGATTTAATAGGGACTGTAATTAGTGTGTATGAGATTAACAGGGTCTGTAATTACTGTCTCTGTGATTAATAGGGACTGTAATTAGTGTGTATGAGATTAACAGTGTCTATAATTATTGTGTCTGTCATTAAAATGGTCTGTACTTACTGTGTCTGTGATTAACAGTGTCTGTGGTGCAACACCAACTCCTCCTGTACAGAGTACCCAGTGTCCTACGTCATTCCCCCCGCCTCCGTCTGCCAGCTCTCACAGGCCCGCTGGGGAGTGTGCTGGGGTGAGTACTCTCGCAACACTGTTACTACTACTTTCGCACACCACTCTTTCAACCTCTCTTGAGTCAACTCTCCACCACTCTTTAAAACATTCTTGCAACACCGCTCTCGCAAACACTATTGCAACACCACTCTCGCAAACACTCAACACCTTTCTTGCAACAACTCAAAACCATTCTTGCAACACCACTCAACACCACTCTCGCAAACATTCTTGCAATACCACTCTCACAACCACTCAACACTACTTTTGCAAACACTCTTGTAACCACTCTTGCAACAACTGACCACCACTCTTTAAAACATCCTCGCAATGCCATTCACGCAAACACTCAACACCACTCTCGCAAACATTCCTGCAACACCACTCTCGCAACCACTCAACACCACTCTTGCAACAATTCACCACCACTCTTTAAAACAGTCTTGAAACCACTGACGGTCTCAAACACTTCTGCAACCACACTCTCAACAACTCACCATCTCTCTCACAACCACTTTCTCCAACACTTGCAAACACTCACAATAACATACCACTCTCACAAACACTCTCACACATTCAGGAAAACACCACTCCTACAAAAACACTATTTCAAACACTCTCACTCTCACCACCACTCACTCACCACTCACAAACACTTAAATACTTTTACGTCATTGCTCAGCGCTCCACAGCGCCCCCTGCAGCCTTTTGGGAGCACTGTATTACAGAGACATTTACTCACAAATACAAAAAAACTCTAACTTTACTGTCCTAGCGAGTGTGCGAGTGTGTGTGTGTGTGCGCGCGAGTGTGTGTGTGTGTGTGTGTGTGAGCTGTGAGGTATCTAAATTCTGCAAGAAAAAAGAGGAAGAGAAACTTCACACACTGTTCTGTAGTTATCTGGGTTTCTGGGTTTAAGCTGGGTTGTGTTGATGAGTGTGGGTCACATGATCACATGACCCGCTGATTCCGGCAGTGCGGACCGGCTGGAACCGGATTTAGAACCGGATTCAGAATCAGAACCCGATTACATCATATCATAAACAAACTGCGGTTCAGCCAGAGTTCTCCGAGCTGCAGTTACTCCACCAGCAGGGGCGCCACCCACCCCTCACACTGCTGACACTGTACTGACACACCTTCAGGCCAATCTGATTCACACTCATTTACATACTGATTCACACTCATTTACATACTGATTCACACTCATTTACATACTGATTCACACTCATTTACATACTGATTCACACTCATTTACACGCTGATTCACACTCATTTACATACTGATTCACACTCATTTACACGCTGATTCACACTCACTTACACGCTGATTCACACTCACTTAAACGCTGAATCACACTCACTTACACACTGATTCACACTCACTTACACGCTGAATCACACTCACTTACACGCTGAATCACACTCACTTACACACTGATTCACACTCACTTACACACTGATTCACACTCACTTACACACTGATTCACACTCATTTACACACTGATTCACACTCATTTACACGCTGATTCACACTCACTTACACGCTGATTCACACTCACTTACACACTGATTCACACTCACTTACACACTGATTCACACTCATTTACACGCTGATTCACACTCATTTACACGCTGATTCACACTCATTTACACGCTGATTCACACTCATTTACACACTGATTCACACTCACTTACACACTGATTCACACTCACTTACACACTGAATCACACTCACTTACACACTGATTCACACTCATTTACACACTGATTCACACTCATTTACACACTGATTCACACTCATTTACACGCTGATTCACACTCATTTACACGCTGATTCACACTCACTTACACGCTGATTCACACTCATTTACATACTGATTCACACTCATTTACACACTGATTCACACTCATTTACACGCTGATTCACACTCACTTACACGCTGATTCACACTCATTTACATACTGATTCACACTCATTTACACACTGATTCACACTCATTTACACACTGATTCACACGCATTTACACACTGATTCACACGCATTTACACACGGATTCACACTCACTTACACGCTGATTCACACTCATTTATACACGGATTTCCCGTTTAATGTGTGTGTGTGTGTGTGTGTGTGTTAGTGAATTTCGAGGCTCTGATCATTGCGATGGCGGTGGTGGGCGGAGTCCTGCTGTTGTCGATCACGGTGTGTTGCTGCTGTTGCTGCTGTCGCTGTTGTCGATCACCACGGTAACGCCCATTTATTTTTCTGTTTCATGTGTTCAGTCGTGTGAATAAATTAGAATAGCCAATTAAAATCATTCAAACTTAAAATCATGTTTAACCATTTGAATGTGTGTGTGTGTGTGTGTGTGTGTGCAGGCCGGATCGTGATGAAGAGGAGTTTGTGAGGAGGAGGGAGGAGATCAAACAGCGCTCAGATGATCGGTAAGTAATTCCTCCAATCAGGATCTGTAGTGTGTTTATAGAAACAGAAGAACGCTTTACAATCACGTTTTTACTATTAATCAATAAAAAAAAAATCAGATTAATCACAGCAATATTCTGTGATTAACTGCGATTAATCGCACTTGTTCTTCTTAAGACACTCTAAGTTTTATAGATGATATTTTACAAATATCAATAAAAGAATGAATGTAAGAAATATAAAATGTAATTACATTTATATTAGTGGTGTCAATTAAAAACTAGTATATAGTTGTATGTTTGAGGGGGGATAAAGCAAGTGTGGGGCTCTGGGATGAAGAATGCATGATAAATTGTATATAGGAACTTTATTTACTTTTTTATAAACATCTCAGCTTGATTGTAAGAATTTCTGAATTATTAATTAGCTAATTAGTATACAAAAGCATTTTCACACCTGTAGTTGTGAAAAATTCTATGGTTCAGATCAGTTATTTGGAGCTTCAGTTTGTCCCTTTGTTTGGTTTGTTTTCACACAGGGATTAAAAACATAAACGCACCAAAATGTGCACCAATAAACCACGCGAGCACATCGTCTCCTCTGATTGGTCAGAGCTGTCTGGTGTGGCAGTGAGGAAGTAAATATAGTGAGAAGATTCTATGTTTGACTGTGAAGCTGATTTAATACTGAACACTGATAATTTAGCGCTGTGCTTTTAATCACAGTGTTTTCAGTGGGACGTGAACTCAGCACATACTGCGCTCTTGTGTAAACTGTGTGTAAACTGTGTGTAAACAGCGTGGAGCAGCAGAGACTACGTTTGTTCATAGCC
This sequence comes from Astyanax mexicanus, assembly GCF_023375975.1. Lineage (NCBI taxonomy): Eukaryota > Metazoa > Chordata > Actinopteri > Characiformes > Acestrorhamphidae > Astyanax > Astyanax mexicanus. The sequence continues at coordinate 131,381,726 of NC_064408.1, read as the reverse complement.
GTAGATTATCCGGCTAATATGTCAGATTAAACTGTACCTTATGAGTATGAGAAGAACATGCCTCCACCCAGATAGAGACTTGAACCCAAGACCCCATCAATAGAAAGCAAACGAGCCAAAATCAGGATAAACTCTTTTAATACAGTTAATTTCAGAAACAGTGAATGAACAGCTGTTCTGATACTTGCATGTTACTGTTAATTTACATGTATATTTATTTTATATATCTGTAATTTATATATTTAATTTACATAAATGTATATGTGAACTCCAGTCAGTGTATTAAAAGATTCATATCTTCACGTGTAATAGATTAGCGATCAGTAACTGTGTGTGTGTGTGTGTGTGTGTGTGTGTTCTGCAGGAAGTCGGAGAGGAGGGCGAGACACGATGAGATCCGGAAAAAGTATGGTGAGTAACGAATTGTATGATGTCATCAGCGTATTCCGTATTCCGTAATCCTCGTAGATTGAAAATGGTCAATAGAGCACTTTTAGTGTTTTAGTGAATAACTGTAAAGACTTCAATTGTAATTACAAACTATAATGACTCTGCAGCAAGCCCCACCCTGCACCATGTTTTCAGACAAGAAAAACAACAGAAAACAACAGTATTCGGTATGCACTTATCACACGCACATTCTACCGCACACACCACCTATCATAGTCTACCACATGCACCATCTACCGCACGCACTGTGTACCACGTGCACCACCTATCATAGTCTACCACATGCACCATCTACCTCATGCACCACCTATCATAGTCTACCACACGCACCATCTACCTCATGCACCACCTATCATAGTCTACCCCACACACCGTCTACCGCATGCACCACCTACCGTGTGCACTGCCTACCGCACGCACCGTCTGAAAACACCAGCATCCAACCACTCCACCCTCCACAAACCTGAGTGATCAAACATCAGCACCAGCATCTCAGTTTACCCACAATTCCCTCTGTCCATGAACCCCTGGATCTGCAGCCTTATCTAAAGGAAAAAACATTAATTACCAAAAGCTAAACTAAACAAGTAAGTGTGTGTGTGTGTGTGTGTAGAGTCGGTGATATTAGCTGATCTGCTGCAGCTCCAACATCTACCGTATAATCACTAATAACCCCACCCCCCCACCACCGCCATGCCTCACTGCCCGGGGTTAAAGGTCAGAGGACAGGCGTCCGGGCGTCCTGGATGATAAATCATCTGAGCTAATTACTGTGAGCACTGAGCTCTGTGATTAATAGACACCCTCACTGTCCCCTGTGAGGGACAGGAGGAAATGCTAATGAGCTTCAGAGAGAGACCCTGACCTCCGGCTTTTTATCATACTTACATTTTTCAGATTATCAAACAAACTTTAATATCTGACAAATATAACCTGAGTTTAATTTCACTAATAACCAAAACCAGACCTGATCACTGATTCCAGACCTGTAGAATCAATAAATCACTTATATAATAGAACCTGTCTGACAACATGAAGCATATAAAAGATCATTTTACATTTCACATTATTATTATTATTATTATTATTACCCCCATCTGAAGAAACTCAACAAAAGATGAAAAAAAAACAAAGTTATTGATCATGTATCAGTCTGGAAAAGATTATAAAATCATTTCTAAAGCTTTGAGACTCCAGAGAACCACAGTGATTCACTATTATTCACTAATGGAGAAAAACCATGGAACACTGGTGAACCTTCCCAGGAGTGACCGGCCGACCGAAATTACTCAAAAAGGGCATGAAGAACTCATCCAGGAGATCCCAAAAGAACCCAGAACAACACTTAAAGAACTGCCCTCAAGCTCCAGAGTACTTGGGTTCTGCAGCAGGACAATGACCCAAAGCACACAAACAACAAGTTCACTGTCTCTGAATGGATTAATTAAGTAAACAAAGGTTTTGGAGGGTCTAGTTAAAGTCTGATTGAGATGCTGTGGATTATTTTAAACAGTGTAATTACACACACTCACCAGCAGGGGGCAGCAGAGCTGAACTAATACAACCCAGTGGGAGTGAAAGTAGGCAGTGTATTCTAAAACATGGTTCTGACTGCTGATTAAGGTTAAATTGTTGAAATTGTTTTATTATAATAATATAATACACAATAATTCCTGGCTAAGTTTAGCATATGTAGGAGATAATAACCTTCATGTATTACGTTATATATGGTGTCACTGTTTGTGAATATTATATTACATTTTCTACGTTAGTATTCTCTGTGCAGAAAATGTTGTGTTTGAGTTTGTTTAGAGGATTATTTGGTTTATTTTGTTCAGAACTTTAGTAAAACGTCGCTGAAACAGATCGTTTATTAAGACTAATTCTGAACAGTAAACCAATACAATCAGTCGGATCAGTTAAACTGAATCCTTTTCTAAGGTCAGACATCTTTACATAGTGTGAATCCTACAGCTCTTCCTAAACTCATCCTTATCTCTCCCTCTGCTCTCCCTCCTTAGCTTTTCCTTAGCTTTTCTTGACTCATCTTTAGCTCTTCCTTTGCTTTCCCTTAACTCGCCTTTATCTCTTCTTTAGCTTTTTAACATATCCTTTGCTTTTCCTCAACTCATCCTTAGCTTTTCCTTTTCTCTTTGTAAACTCATCTTTAGTTCTCCCTCTGCTTTTTAGCTCTTTCTCAACTACCCTTTAACTCTTCATTTACTACTCTTTAGCTCTTCATTTACTACTCCTTAGCTTTCCCTCAACTCATCCTTAGCTCTTCCTCTACTCTTTGTAAACTCATCCTTAGCTCTTCCTTTTCTTTCCCTGAACACGTCTTTAACTCTTCCTTAGCTTTTTAACATATCCTTTGCTTTTCCTCAACTCATCCTTAGCTCGTCCTCTTCTCTTTGTAAACTCATCTTTAGCTCTTCCTCTGCTTTTCCTAAACTCATCTTTAACACTTCCTTAGCCCTTCAACTAATCCTTGGCTTTCCCTCAGCTCTTCCTCACTTACTTTTTAGCTCTTCCTTTACTACTCCTTAACTCTTCCTCAAATACTGCTTAGCTCTTCCTCAACTACTCCTTTGCTTTCCCTCAACTCATCCTTAGCTCTTCCTCTGCTCCTCACCTCATCCTTTGCTTTCCCTCAACTCATCTTTAACTATTCCATAGGTCTTCAACTAATCCTTAGCTTTTCCTCAGCGCTTCCTCAACTACTCTTTAGCTCTTCCTCTGCTTTCCCTCAACTCATCTTTAACTCCTCCTTTGCTCTTCCTCTGCTCATCCCCTGATCCAGTTTTTTCTCTGGTGTGTTTTGGTTCCAGGTCTTATTCCGGACTCTGATCACCCGTACAGTCGTTTTGAGAACGAGTAAACCGGGAACCGGCGGGAGAACGCTGAGGAACGTTCTCCTCTCCAGCAGACGAGCATCCAAACTCCTCCTCCTCCTCTTCCTTCAGCTCTATCTGATCACAGATCTGTCTGATTCGCCGCAGCGCTCCTCCTGACTCCGCCCCCCATCCTCACTGACGCAATACACCAGCCTGATTAACGGAATGATGGGAAATTCTCTGGTAGTGGAGTGTTTATTATCTGCTCTGGGTTCTGAAGGTTCTCTGACACGTCGTTGGTTTTGAATGTTAAATTTAGTAATTCGTTTTTTTTTGATCTGCTGTTTTAAATCACTGTATCCGTGCTCTTCTTAACGATTCCTAATAAAGTTCTTCTACTTTTACCTCGTTATCTCGACTCCTTCTTCCCCTGGAGCATCTCCGAGCTCCACCCATCACAGACCTGCTCCGAACATTAGTACTGGAGTTTGAGTCTGAGTAGAAGTCCAATCACATCCTGACCCGCATTCAGCTCCGCCTCCAGGCCTTCACTTTCATCTCCAGCACAGGAGCAGCTATCCATACTAACACCAGCTCCATCCCATAATAACATAAAACCATCCCATACTAAATCCAGTTCCATCCCATTATACAATAAATCCATCCCATAATAACATAAAACCATCCCACACTAAATCCAGCTCCATCCCATTATACAATAAATCCATCCCATAATAACATAAAACTATCCCATACCAAATTCAGCTCCATCCCATAATAACAAAACCATTCGATAATATAAATCTATACCATAATAATATAAATCCATCCCATAATAACAAAATCACATCCCATACTAAATCCAGTTCCTTCCCATTATACAATAAATCCATTCCATCATAACATAAAACCATACACCAGCTCCATCCCATAATAACGTAAAACCATTCCATAATATAAATCTATACCATAATAATATAAATCCATCCCATAATAACATAAACACATCCCATAATAATATAAATCCATCCCATTCTAAAACCAGCTCCATTCCATAATAACATAAATCCATCCCATAATATAAATCCATCCCATAATTAAAATAAATCTATCCCATAACATAAAACCATTCCATTATATAAATCCATCCCATAATTAAGATAAATATATGCCATAATAACATAAACCCATCCCATAATATAAATCCATCTCATACTAAAACAAGCTCCATCTTATAACATAAATCCAACCCATAATAATTTAAATCTATCCCATGACATAAAACCATCCCATAAAAAAATCCATCCCATAATAATATAAATCCATCCTATCATAAAATAAATATATCCTATAATATAAACCATCCCATAATAAAAAAAACATCCGATAATAATATAGCTCCATCCCATAATAATTTAAAACCATCCCATAATAATATAGCTCCATCCCATAATAATATAAATCCATCCTATCATAAAATAAATATATCCTATAATATAAACCATCCCATAATAAAAAAACATCCGATAATAATATAGCTCCATCCCATAATAATATAAATCCATCCTATCATAAAATAAATATATCCTATAATATAAACCATCAATAATAAAAATAAAATAACAATAATAAAAAAACATCCGATAATAATATAGCTCCATCCCATAATAATTTAAAACCATCCTATTATTACATAAAACCATCCCATAATAAAAAAACATCCTATAATAATATAGCTCCATCCCATAATAATTTAAAACCATCCTATTATTACATAAAACCATCCCATAATAATATAGCTCCATCCCATAAAAAACATCCTATAATAATATAGCTCCATCCCATAATAATTTAAAACCATCCCATAATAATATATATCCATCAGACTCGTGTTTATTCATTATCTGATCCAGAGAGTCCTAATCTATTGGCAGGGGCCAGACCCGCTGTGTGTGTCTGTGTGTAGTGTGTGTAGTGAGTGTGTAATGTGGGTGTGTGTAGTATGTGTTTGTAGTGTGTGTGTGTGTAGTGTGTGTGTAGTGTGTGTTTGTAGTGTTTGTGTGTGTGTGTAGTGAGTGTGCAGGGTGTGTAGTGTGTGTGTAATGTGGGTGTGTGTAGTGTGTGTTTGTAGTGTGTGTGTGTGTAGTGTGTGTGTAGTGTGTGTGTGTGTGTGTGTGTGTGTGTGCAGGTCAGCGTTCACTAGAGTGTGTGTGTGAATATTCGGGTGTACCGTTTTTCACTACAGCTCATTTCAGCTGCTGCGGTTTAAACATCTGCAAAACTGGAAACATTCAGCAACAGCTGCACCCTCTGCACTGACACACCCTACACACTACACACACTACACACACAGTACACACACACACACACACACACTACACACACACACTACACACCACACACACACTACACACACACTACACACTACACACACACTACACACACACTACACACACACTGCACACAGTACACACACTACACACACACACACACACACACTACACACTCACTACACACACTGTGCACGCACACTACACACACACTACACACACACTCGCTACACACCCTGCACACACTGCACATACTGCACATACACTGCACAATGCACATTCACTACACACACTGTGCACGCACTACACAACCTACACACTACATGTGCACTACACACTGCAGACAAACTACATGCACTACACACACTTAGTCTCTCATCCTCTCTCTTTCACTCTCTCTTGTGTCTGCTGAGAGTGTGTGGGCGGAGCTTATCCACAATACGTTTCCTGTGCTCCTGTGTAGCCAATCAGAGCGCAGCAGAGAGACATAGAGAGAGAGAGGTTTAGTCTTTATCTCTCTCTCAGTGTCTGTCTGAGTGTGTGTGTATCAGTGTGTGTTGGTGCATCAGTGTGTGTTGTGTGTGTGTGTGTGTTGGGGTTAGTGTGTGTGTATTACTGTGTGTGTATTAGTGTGTGTGTGTAGTGGGGGGGGGGAGGGCAGTGATGAGTCCAGCGGTGGTCACATCATCTGGATCTGGATTTGACACACGCACGCGCGCGCGGAGGAGCTCGAGCAGTTTTTAAAACAACACACGCGCACACGCGCGCTGGATGAGCGTGAGATATGTGTGACTTCATCGCCGGTTCCGGTGAGCGCGCGGAGAAACTCGGCAGGATGAAGAAGCTCCGGAGAACTTTATCAGACAGCTTCAGCCGCATCGGTGAGTACACACACACTATACACAATACACACACACGCTATACACACACACTACACACTATACACTACACACTATACTCACACACACTATACAAGCACTACACACTATACATTACACACTATACACACACACACACACACACTACATACACTACACACTATATAAACACTATACACAATACACACTCACACTATACACTACACACTACACACACACACTACACACACACACACACTATACACACACACATGATACACTACACACACACTATACACAATGCACACACACACTATACACACACTGCACACTATAAACACACACACACTATATACACTACACACTATATAAACACTATACACTATACACATTATTTGGGTGGTGTGTGGTTATTCTCAGCACTGCAGTGATTAGCAGTGATTAGCATGGTGGTGGTGTATGATGTGTTAGTGAGTGTTGAGCTGGTGGTACAGTGAGTGGATCAGATACAGCAGTGATTAGCACTGATTAGCATGGTGGTGGTGTATGAGGTGTTAGTGAGTGTTGACCTGGTACAGTGAGTGGATCAGATACAGCAGTGATTAGCACTGATTAGCATGGTGGTGGTGTATGAGGTGTTAGTGTGTGTTGAGCTGGTGGTACAGTGAGTGGATCAGATACAGCAGTTATTAGCATGGTGGTGGTGTATGAGGTGTTAGTGTGTGTTGAGCTGGTGGTACAGTGAGTGGATCAGATACAGCAGTGATTAGCATGGTGGTGGTGTATGAGGTGTTAGTGTGTGTTGAGCTGGTGGTACAGTGAGTGGATCAGATACAGCAGTGATTAGCATGGTGGTGGTGTATGAGGTGTTAGTGTGTGTTGAGCTGGTGGTACAGTGAGTGGATCAGATACAGCAGTGATTAGCATGGTGGTGGCGTATGAGGTGTTAGTGAGTGTTGAGCTGGTACAGTGAGTGGATCAGATGTTCTGATGGGTCAGTGTTCTGATGGGTCAGTGTTCTGATGGGTCAGTGTTTTGGTGGGTCAGTGTTCTGTTGGGTCAGTGTTTTGTTGGGTCAGTGTTTTAATGGGTCAGTGTTTTGTTGGGTCAGTGTTCTGTGTGTCAATGTTCTGTTGGGTCAGTGTTCTGAAGGGTCAGTGTTCTGATGGGTCAGTTTTCTGATGGGTCAGTTTTCTGTTGGGTCAATTTTCTGTTGGGTCAGTGTTGTGTTGGGTTAGTGTTCTGATGGGTCAGTGTTCTGATGGGTCAGTGTTCTGATGGGTCAGTGTTCTGTTGGGTCAGTGTTTTAATGGGTCAGTTTTCTTCTGGGTCAGTGTTTTGGTGGGTCAGTGTTTTGATGTGTCAGTGTTTTAATGGGTCAGTGTTCTGTTGGGTCAGTGTTCTGATGGGTCAGTGTTCTGATGGGTCAGTGTTCTGATGGGTCAGTGTTTTAATGGGTCAGTGTTCTGTTGGGTCAGTGTTTTGATGGGTCAGTGTTCTGATGGGTCAGTGTTCTGTTGGGTCAGTGTTCTGATGGGTCAGTGTTCTGATGGGTCAGTGTTTTGGTGGGTCAGTGTTTTGATGGGTCAGTGTTCTGTTGGGTCAGTGTTCTGTTGGGTCAGTGTTCTGATGGGTCAGTGTTCTGTTGGGTCAGTGTTCTGTTGGGTCAGTGTTCTGATGGGTCAGTGTTGTGATGGGTCAGAGTTTTGAAGGAGGAACTGATGTTCTGTAATGAGGAACTGATGATCTCTCTTCTCTTTTTCCTCTGTAGCTCTGAAGAAGGAGGACGGTGGTTTTGATGAGGTAAGTGGAAACGCTGGCTGGTTTGAGGGAGCGTGGGCTGAGGGTGGAGGTGGCGGGTGAGGTGGCGGGTGGAGTGACTGACGGTCCTCTGCACAGTGCGAGCGGTGTACTCGTCCCTTTAATCGTTACTGTTATTGATCTTGTGACATACATAACACACAAGGCTGCAATATGCAAATAACCCCTCTGACCAAGAGCCAGAGCATTACTGAGGTCAGATGTTGGATAATAATCTGGTAAATGTTTTAGCCTAATACTGATGTGTACAGCATGAGAGCTGCTGTAGAGTTACTGCGGAGCAGTTGAAGAGCTGCTTTAAAGCTGCAGTGAAGTAGTTTCGGTGCTTCATTAGAGCTGCAATAGAGCTGGTGTAGAACTACAGTAGAGCTGCCATAGCAGTAATGTAGAACTGCTGTAGCGAGCTGTAGCGAGGCCACTGTAGAGCTGCTGAACATCTGAAGAGCCTTAAAAGAGCTGATGTAGAGCTGTCATAGAGTTGATGTAGAGCTAATGTAGAGCTGATTTAAAGCTGATGTAGCGCTGCTTTAAGTCTGATGTAGAGCTGCTTTAAAGCTGATGTAGAGCTACTGTAGAGATGGAGTAGAGCTGCTTTAAAGCTGCCAAAGAAATGCTGTAGAGTCACAGTAGGTCTGCCATTGAGCTGCTGGAAAGCTGGAGCACAGCTGCTGTAGAGCTACAGCAGAGGAAGAACTAGCATAGAGCTGGAGTAGAGCTACAGTAGAGCTGAAACAGAGCTGCTGTAGAGCTACAGTAGAACTGATGAAGATCTGGAGTAGAGCTATATTAAAGCTGATGTAGAGCTACAATAGAGCTGATGTGGAGCTGATATAAATCTGGAGTAACAGTACAGTTGAGCTGAAACAGAGCTGCTGTAGAGCTACAGTAGAACTGATGTAGATCTGGAGTAGAGCTATATTAAAGCTGATGTAGAGCTACAATAGAGCTGATGTAGAGCTGATATAAATCTGGAGTAACACTACAGTAGAGCTGCTATAGAGCTGGAGAACTGCTACAGTAGAGCTGTAGTAAAGCTGATGTAGAGCTGATGTAAAGTTACAGTAGAGCTGAAGTAGAGCGGTCGTAGAGCTGATGTAGGGCTACAGAAGATCTGCTATAGAGATACAGGAGAGCTGTAATTAAGCTGACAGGCGCTGTAGGTGTGGAGTACAGCTGCTGTAGAGCTACAGAATATCTACTGTAAAGCTAGAGTAGAGCTGATGTAGAGCTGCTGTAGAGCTGAATGCAGTTAGTGAAATTGAATCTCCAGGTTCACTAGTACCAGCAGGCACATCAGAATCGTTAATGGATTTTATTTATATTGTATATATATTGAGATTGTATATATTGAGATTGTGTGCATATATTGAGATTGTATATATAGAGATTGTATATATTGAGATTGTGTGTGTATATTGAGATTGTATATATATTGAGATTGTATATATATTGAGATTGTATATATTGAGATTGTATATATATTGAGATTGTATATATTGAGATTGTATATATATTGAGATTGTATATATATTGAGATTGTATATATATTGAGATTGTGTATATATATTGAGATTGTGTATATATATTGAGATTGTATATATATTGAGATTGTGTATATATATTGAGATTGTGTTTATATATTGAGACTGTATATATTGAGATTGTGTTTATATATTGAGATTGTATATATATTGAGATTGTATATATTGAGATTGTATATATATTGAGATTGTATATATATTGAGATTGTATATATATTGAGATTGTATATGTTGAGATTGTATATATATTGAGATTGTGTATATATATTGAGATTGTATATATATTGAGATTGTGTATGTATATTGAGATTGTATATATATTGAGATTGTGTATATATATTGAGATTGTATATATTGAGATTGTATATATATTGAGATTGTGTATATATATTGAGATTGTATATATTGAGATTGTGTGTATATATTGAGATTGTATATATATTGAGATTGTATATATATTGAGATTGTGTATATATATTGAGATTGTGTATATATTGAGATTGTATATATTGAGATTGTGTATATATATTGAGATTGTATATATTGAGATTGTGTATATATATTGAGATTGTATATATATTGAGATTGTGTATATATATTGAGATTGTATATATATTGAGATTGTATATATAGAAATTGTATATATAGAAATTGTATATATTGAGATTGTGTGTATATATTGAGATTGTGTGTATATATTGAGATTGTATGTATTGAGATTGTGTGTATATATTGAGATTGTGTATATATTGAGATTGTATATATTGAGATTGTATATATATTGAGATTGTATATATATTGAGATTGTATATATTGAGATTGTATATATTGAGATTGTATATATATAGAGATTGTATATATATTGAGATTGTATATATATTGAGATTGTGTATATATATTGAGATTGTATATATATATTGAGATTGTATATATATTGAGATTGTGTATATATATTGAGATTGTGTATATATATTGAGATTGTGTGTATATATTGAGATTGTGTGTATATATTGAGATTGTATATATATAGAGATTGTATATATATTGAGATTGTATATATTGAGATTGTATATATATTGAGATTGTATATATATAGAGATTGTATATATATTGAGATTGTATATATATTGAGATTGTGTATATATATTGAGATTGTATATATATTGAGATTGTATATATATTGAGATTGTGTATATATATTGAGATTGTGTATATATATTGAGATTGTATATATTGAGATTGTGTGTATATATTGAGATTGTGTGTATATATTGAGATTGTGTGAATATATTGAGATTGTATAAAATGAGATTGTGTATATTTATTGAGATTGTATATATATTGAGATAGTATGAGTGGACCTGTTGTGTAAATGAAGGCAGGTCGGATCAGATCAGCATGGTCAGAATAAAGGTCTGTAGAAAAGCATGAGCAGAACTGATCTGTAAACCATGAGGACAGGCTGCACTCACTGCCTTTGATCTTTGAATAATAAAATAATAAACAACAGAACAATAGAAATGCAGTGAATAAAAGATACGAGTGTTTAATATCACACTGCTGGAGTCAGTAATAGAATTGTGGTTCATATTTAATTCATGTACTGTAGCCCTAACCTCAGCTCTCTCACACACACACACACACTGCTGACTGTGCGCACTGTGTGTGTGTGTGTGTGTGTGTGTGTTCTGCTTGGTCTGTGCTTTTGTTCTGAGTCTCTATTGATTATTTAATTAGTGTTCTACACAGGAGAGACAGCGCTGATCACAACACTCACACACTGCTCAATCTGCTGTTGGGTGTGTGTGTGTGTGTGTGTGTGTGTGTAGGTATGGGAATCGGATGTGTGTCATGTAAGTAGTCAGAGCTATTTTTATTCAAATTTTTTGTTCCACCTTAAAAGTGGCAGGGGTTACATTCTGATGCTTTATACGCCAGAATCTTAATTTATGTTTCATATTTGAATTTTTAATTCCGCCTTAAAAATATACTTTTTATAAGCGCTGTATAAAATTTATTTTGAATTCTGATTTTCTGAGTTTTGGTCCACCTTAAAAAGTACAGCAATTAAATTCTGGTACCATTTTGGCCTGCATTTTTTTTATTTTAATTTCCTGTTCCACTTTAAAAGATAAAATCAGGTAAATGTGGGTGCCTTGATGGCAAGATTGGTATTAGATTAAGGCACATCATTTGCATTACGCCGGAATAAAAAGTGGTATATTTAAATAAAGAATAGACGTATGATTTGTGTTTATTGTATTCAATGTAACTGCTGCCCTTTTTAAGGTGGAAAAGAAAATCCCAATAGGAAATAGTTGTTAAGGCTCAAAAAATGCAACATTTGCACCATTTAAGGTGGAAAGGTAAATTTAAACAAGAAGTCATGCATTTAGCACAAGTATTCGGAAATATTCAAAAGTGTTCGGTGTTGGATTTCTCTTGAGGTTTGGGGGAAAACTGGGGGGAGTGTGATTATCGTGATTTTCATGCTGAACTATCGCTTTAATGCAGTGTGTGTGTGTGTGTGTGTGTGTGTGTGTGTGTGTGTGTGTGTGGTGGAACAGCACACCTGGTGGAGCTGAGCTGAATCGAGGTGAAGTGGAGTGTGTTCAGACGGACCATGGGAAAGGTTCAGACCACTGGCTATAAATGGTCTCAGCTGGCTAAAACTGTGTGTAGTGTGTGTGTGTGTGTGTGTGTGTGTGTGTGTGTAGTGAGTGTGTGTGTGTGTGTGTGTGCATGTTACCCAGCGGAGAAAAATGTTAAGAATCTGAGAAGGAAAAGAGCCGTTTCCTGTTTCGGAGCTTCTCTGAGAGAAAACCAGCATCTGACCTCTGACTGTGTATGTTTATGTGTGTGTGTGTGTGTGTGTGTGTGTGTTTCTGTGTGTGTGTGTGTGTGTGTGTTTGTGCACTCGCACTATTACCCACTGGCCTCGTGAAACCTTAATGCTACCAGTCCAGAAACCGAGAGAGAGATTTGAAAAGTAGAATCTTTCTAAAAGTTTGTTTTAATGAGTGTACAGTGAAATAGATTCACTAATCCATGGTGATAATAAGTAAATCAGTACAAATCTAATCTGATTGTAAATCGTGAACAAAAAACACTCCAGTAATAATGTTTCAGGAATGTTCTTAAAAAGTGCAACAGTAATGGTTTGCGTCACAATGTTATTAGAACGTGTCTCACATAAATTTTCCAGCTAGATAAATACTAACATTACAGAAATGATAAAAGTAAAAATCCCGAAACGAAGCGTTACAGAAAACGTTTTACTAAGCGAAAATTGTTAGCTGCATGTTCTCGCATCTTGTCCCTGACCTAGGCGCGATTTTTTATCCATCTTCGCACGTCGGCATTCGTGATGTGGTCGTGCAGCATCAGGCCAAGGCTCCTCAACACTGCCGGCAGGGCTTGTTCCTGCCTCGAGGTTACAGGCCAACCCTCGCAACCGTAGAGGGTGACGGGGTGTACGATGGTCTGGTAGATCTTACTTTTAGGCGCACTGGTATCCTACGGTTGCAGAGTACGCCTGTTACTTGGCTCCACTTGGCCCAGGTTGTGCTAATCCGAATGTGGATGTACGGAAGGGTGTTGCCATTAATGCTTAAAATGGAGCCCTCTTGAAACCTTAATTGTTAAACCAAAAATTGTTAGCTGGGATAGGAAGCAGCACCTGAACAACAAGTCCAGACGTGAAATTTCTATACTCACTACTAAATATTCCACAGCCAACTGTCAGTGATATTATAACACAGTTGAAGAGACTGCGACTCATCTTCTTTTTCTTCTTCTTCCTCGTTTGCGTTTTGGATGCCTGTCGCCATTTGCTTCAATCCAGGGCGTCTTGGGGCGTCATCTTCTCTTATTCTATCCATCCACCGACCGCTTCTTTGACCGTCCGCGGAGCCTCTTCCCTTGCAGGCTTAGGCAAGTCCTTATACAGTACCACTGTAGTCTGGCCGAGGCTCCATCGGATCATCAGACCCTGCCTTTATGTGGGACTTTAGGAAGAAGTAGAAGAAGATAAGTTGCTGTCATTCCTAGATGCTTCCACTGTTATAATATCATTGACAGTGCAGGGAAAGTCGATGCGAATGCTCCTAAGGAGCCTCGGCCTGACGCTGCACGACCACATCACGATTGCCGAAGCCCGAAGACGTATGCGAATCACACGTAGGTCACGGACAAGATGCGAGAAGCAAGACTACGATGGTATCATATGAGGCAGACGGCCAAAGATGCGGGGGGTGGATGGCTTGTTCATTCCTCAAGGTTACAAGCCAACAACCTTGCAACCGTAGAGGGCGACAGGGCGAACGTTAGTCTAGTAGATGTTGACTTTTAGATGCACTGGTATATTAAGGTCACAGAGTACGCCTGTTACTTGGCTCCACTTGGCCCAGGCCGTGTTAACCCGAGCGTGGACGTCCCGGAGGGTGTTGCCTTCACTACTTAATATGAAGCCCCCTTGAAACCTTGCTACCAGTCCAGAAACCAAGAGAGATTCGAAAAGTTGGGTCTTTCCAAAAGAAGATTGTGTTTAACAAGGGTACAGTGAAATAGATAAACTAAACCATGGTGATAAGTAATTTTTTAAGGTCACACTCGACTAAAAAAACAGTACAAATCTAATCTGATTGTGAACAAAAACACTCCTATAGTTCAACAAGCTGAGCCAGAAGGAAGAATAGTCGGTAACATTACAGAAATAATGTTTTAGGAACGTTCTGAAAACGTGGCATATTAATACTTTTGTCTCTTTGTCTCTTTATTGTCTCTTTCTTACACAAGTTTGGGTTTCATTGTTAAACTGATTGTTGTTTTCATGCGTAAATATTTTATTGTCTGTTCACACAGAACAGATATGATTTATCAGAGTGAGAGTACATCACTGCAGGTAATGATTTTAATACTAAATCGTAAATCTAAATCTCCTCTGGGCTTGTCATTATCTATTCTCAGCTGAATTGTTAGTTTGGTGTCGGGAGCCGAAATGAATTTGATAAACCCTTTTTCATCGTTTTGAATACGCCCTGGTTATTTGCAGATTCAGTGTTTAAAGCGTTAGATCATCTCTCTTCTTCTGCTTTCATGAGGAAAAGATGAGATAAGTGTCTCTGTTGTTTCACAGAAGCACCTTGACGAGACGTTTCTTCTTGAAGACAGAGTCGTTTAATAAATTCTCCACTGGAGAGTAGACCACTGGGACCTGATACAAAAACATAGCGTTCTTCACAGAATGACTTTTATAGAAAAGCTGGGCGGAAACAAATGCATAATGTTGGGAGTGAGGTCTTTTCTGTGTCTGATTTATTTATTTATTTAGGGGTTTAAAGATCTTATAAACAGCACATTGCACTATATAACAAACTGTCTAAACTTTTCATAATTGTATCAATTATCAAAAAAGAGAAACACAAAAGGAGTGCACAGTGCAGTCACAAGGACACACATTCAGTCTTTATAAAAATGCTAATTTTGTGCTGCGTTCCATTTCTTGTTATATGATGTTTGGTCCTCAAGCCCTTTTTTAATTTAAATATTGTAAGGAACTACAAGGCTTTTAGGATCATTCTCAAATGTTGTAACTGATGGATTTTTTTTTCTTCGGGCCCCTCCTCCCTTCTTCGTTTATATATACCATATTTTACGGACTATACGGTGCACCGGATTATAAGACTCACTATCCATTAAAGTCTATTTTCTGGTCTATTTTAATACATAAATTGCACCGGATTATAAGGCGCATTGTGTGACACTAGTAAAGAACAGGGGTGTCTCCATGTTCCCCTTCTTCAAAAAAACATTTTCTTTTAAAGTTAAACGAGTGCTGAATGTTAATCTACACAGATTTCTTTCTATCCTGTAAACTGTTCATTTGGGTGAGTAAAGCACTTCTGTTTATTTACAGTAAGTTTAGATTTCCAGATTTCCACTAAGGCTGGTTGCAGCAGAATTAGCATTAGCAGTTAGCGCTAGTAAATGCAGCCCGACGGCGCCACACTGAGAAACTCTAGGTGTTCCGGTAAGCGAGGGTGATATTAGGTAGCGGTTTGTCCCCCTGTAGCTTGTTTTAACACGGTAAACACGCAGGCTATAGTCCAATATACTCGCTTCTGAATGGCAAAATAGCTAATGCTTAGCACAGTTTGTGGCTAATGCTAATACTGCTCCAGCAGTGCTAGCTGTGGTTAACAGCAGGCTACACGCCTATAATACTCACCTCTGAATGGCCTAAGAACTAGCGCTTAGTGATTAATGCTAATGCTGCTCCAGTCTGGGTGCTGGAGAACTAAACTGAAACTCCTGTATAGCTCTGTACTACAGCAGAGTGACTTTACGGCTCCTTAATACCTGACTGATAGAGTTCATACATAAGGAGCACCGGATTATAAAGAGCTCTGATGATTTTTGGCAAAATTAAGGGATTTTGAATGTGCCTCATAGAGTGAAAAATATAGCATATATATTTATCTATCCTGTTTTTGTTTACATGCAGATATAGTTGGGGAGGTTCAGGGTTGGAGGGACCGGGGAGTGAGACGGTGCAATGGGGGTGAAAAAGAAGGGGAACAGGTAGAAAAACAGAAAGAAAACAAATAAACAAACAAGAAAAACAAATAACTACCTATATATGCACATATATACTGTATATCCATATACGCCTGTATACTTAAATATAGTTTAACAGGAAAATCCATGAACATTTGTGCAATTTTACTTAAAGATCTTCACCTACATTCTTTTTTTCGGAGTGAGTGTTTCTGCTTTCTGGTTTTGAGAGTGTGTCTATAGAGATCATCATGAGGATGATTTCTGTCTGGAATTTAGAATTTTGGTCTTGGATGTGGTCTTAGATGTGGTCTTTGTCTTGGATGTCATCGCGGACATGTTTGTAGTCTTGGTCGTGAATGTGGTCTTGGATGTGGTTGTAGTCTTGGTCGTGGTCTAGGACAAGATTTTGGTCGTGATCTTTACAAGATCTTAGATGTGGAGTTGGACATGGTCTTGGATGTGGTGTTGGTTGTGGTTTTGGACGTGGTCTTAGATGTGAACTTGGTCTTGGATGTCATCAGGGTCTTGGACGTGGTCCTGGACACTGCCTTGGTTGTGGTCTTGGTCATGTTCTTGGACATGGTCTTGGTCGTGGTCTTAAACATGGTGTAGTCTTTGTTGTGTTCTTGGACGTGGTGTGGTCTTGGACACTGTCTTGGTTGTGGTCTTGGATGTGGTCTTGGATGTGGAGTTGGACTTGAACTTGGTTTTGGATGTCATCAGGGTCTTGCACATGGTCCTGGATACTGTCTTGGTTGTGGTCATGGTCTTGGACAAGATGTTAGTCATGGTCTTGGACACGGTCTTAGATGTGGTTTTGGATGTGGAGTTGGACATGGTCCTCGACGTGGTCTTGGATGTGAACTTGGTCTTGGATGTCATCACGGTCTTGGATGTGGTCTTGGACACGGTCTTGGTTGTGGTTTTGGACGTGTTCTTGGATGTGGTCTTGGACCTGTTCTTGCATGTTGGATGTTGGCTGTGAGGATGCTTTCTGTGATGCAGGTGTAGAAGTTCTGCAGCACCTTGGAAGCCAGAGTGTTGGGTGATCACCATCATTCTGGAGAACATGGTTCCACTACTCCACAGCTCAGTGCTTTATATCCCTGACGTGCCTGGCATTAGGTTGGCATGGTGCCACTAGGTTCATGTGTAAATTATTGTTTTTCTAATTTGGGGTTTGTGTATCATTTTCTACAGTAAAATTTACCTTGTGTGACCTGCGTTCAGGTCGATGTTTAAACCTGGACTTTGTTTGATTAAACTGAATCTGAGTGTTTGTGTTTGAGTTACTGTTGGTTGTGGGAGGTGGAGCTGCAGGTGCTGCAATCTGATTGGAGGGTCAAAGGCAGTACACAGAGTAGAAATGTGTACAAAACTTCATGTTTAGAAACGCTGCATCACACAGCTTCTGGTCCTGTCCGAACGCTTCTGTGAGCGTTTATCTCCTGCCGTGACGATGGGTGGAGGATGGTCAGAAGAAGAAAAGGAGAAGTTTGCTGCTGAGCTTTTCCAGTCTGTCCAGGGGACTTCAGTGATGCCTGATATTGGCATTGACTACTCCATACTGAAGTACTCGGGACTGAACTCGTCCTCTGCTCTGGACGACTACTCTTCTCAGCTTATCGACCTGTCCATTTTAGGCTACATGAAGGACCTGGGTTCTGCTTTATCGAATTTTAACAACGTACCGAACGCTGTGGGGCTCGGGGCTCTGCTTATCTCCATACTTCTGGACACCATGATTGGTCTGAAGAAGACCGAAGATGAAGCAAATGTGTCGGGAATGATGCGGCGGGTGTTCGCTGAAGAAAAGGCCTCGGATGTCCGAGACTTCATGGATGAGTACATCAAACGCTTTAGTTTAAAAATGCACAATCCTGAAGAGCTGCTGTACGAAACTAAACGCTTGGAGGAACAGCTCAGCAACGGGCTGACCCGGCTCAGGAACTCCATGCTCCACGATAACCAAATCAGCACACGTTCAATGAAGCACTGGACCAACGGCGCGGCGTTCCACCTGCAGATGTTCATCCACAAGGCCCGGATGGAGGTGGGGAAAAGTGAGAGGTCGAGTTCTGAGCTCAACAGGCAGGTGCTGTCAGTCGGCGAACTGGCCGATCAGTACGGAAACGACCTTAATGACCTCCTAACCAAGTATGAGGCTTACAAACGTTCTACCATCTACATTGGCACAACAAGAAGTAGCTGTGGTGGAACAATGGGTGGAAGATCTTGCATACGAAATAACTGTGCACATTATGATAATGAGTTAAAAACACATGCTGGGTTTGAAAATAATGTAGTTGCAGACAATTGCGTATCCATAAAAGAAACCTATCAGAACTACATGTTTAAGAACTGGAATTTGCTTAAAGAGCTCAGGGAGTATTTCCCCTCCATCAAACAGAACCTCAGAGTGACGATAATGCAGAACACGACCTTTTCCATCGAGATAGATAGAACAGATAACTGAAGGTAATTCTACTTATGGCCTATGATTGGCTGTAGTGTTGAGCTGTAGTGAGGATTCTTAATTTGCCCTCAGACTTAGTATACCTGTAGTTCTGCCTCAGTTTAGCTAATTTTACCTTATTTACAACTTTATTTTGTAATTGCTGCAGTTCTACAATTTAATTTCAAAGATGTAACCCTTTTCTTTGCAGCTTCTGACCCAATTAAACTTTGTAAATATTGTTTTTTTTTAAATAAAGTTCTAATGGAAAACAGCCAAACTTAATAACTTTTAGCTGTCTTGTTTTTTTTTTTGTTTTGGGAATATTTGGTTGTTTTGTATTATTATATTATAAACTAAACTCTGTATTCTGTATTTTCTGTATTCTGCATTTTCTCTTTGTCCTGTGATCATGTTTCTGTAAAGCTGCTTTGTGCCAACACCAGTTGTAAAAAGCGCTATACAAATAAATTTGATTTGATTTGATTTGATAAACTGCTGTAGGCTGAATGGGTGGAGCTAAACTATACTAAAAGTGTATGTTTGTTCAAGTTTATTACAACAATATTTGGCTGTTTTAAGTTTTATTAATGTTTACACTACCACTCAAAATTTGGGATCACAGTGAAATGTTCTTGTTTTTAATAGAAACACGCTTAAGATTATTAAATAAATCAAATAAACAGGACATTTTGCCTTCATCAAAGAAGCCAACTTTTGCAGCAATTACAGCCTGGCAGAATCTAGGCATTTTTGTTGTCAACTTTTAGAGATAATCTGATGTGATTTCACCCCATGCTTCCTGTTAAATATTGTGACACAATCTGGAGGTATGTTTGAGATCATTATCCTGTTGTAGGATAAAATTGGTCCAATCAGGCGCTTTCCACAGGGTATGGCTTGTGGTTCTTGCACAGTTGTGCATCAGGGCCTCCTACTCCTTTTTCTGTACTCCTTTTTCTGTACTCCTTTTTCTGTACTTGTTAGAGCCTGGCAAAATCGTGCATTCAGTAGCCTTCCTTCCTTAACACAACAATGGACTGACAGGTCTCTAAAGAAAGTTGTTTCTTTCTGGCCATTTTGAGCCTGTAAGCAATTTAACAACTGCTGATGCTTCTGAAACTAAACTAATCTAAAATGTTGGTGTACTGTTTTTCAGCTGTGCATCACAATTAAGCAAGGGTGTCCTAATAACCAATACGCCCAATAACATCTTTAACTTGGATTGGCGCCCTGGGGTTTGTTTCACTAACATTGTGATGTGCGTGCAAAGATCCGCCACATGCGACGCTTTTCTGCACTTGTAGCGTTTTACAAAACAATCACAGTCGCAGAAACTGAGCGCAAATCGCAATCAGACACTCTGTGATCATTTAACCCCAAATACACATTTAACCTCTTAATATCAGCTGTAATTACTTTTTAACAATCAAATCACTATAATGCTCTACACATTACAGAGAATAAAATGCATTCCTTGTCAGGGCACACGCCAATTTTGTACTACATGTCACATAAATTGGATTACAATCAAATTTAAGGTAAAACTTGCTTTTTTCCTACATATTCCCACTGCAGTTATATTATGTTTAATAATATGGTTTAAATGCATATTTTAATAAATCATGAATTATTTCTGTAAAATAACGGTATACCAAAACATGATTTGGTTGAAAAAAGTCATAGATATATAACCATCTTTATGTATATATATATATATATATATATATATATATATATATATATATATATATATAATGAACTCTAATATATATTAATCTATCAATCAAACAAACTTTATTTCCACTTGGTAAATACATTGAGGGTAACCTTCATTTTTAATGCAGCTGAGCTTATACTACATTAAAGGTATTTAAAATGACAAATTATAAAAACAAGCAAACAATAGAATATTTAATTAAGAAGAAATTATTCAAAATAAAAAAATTATGCAGACAGTCTACAATGTAAAAGTGGAATAATAAAATATAAACACAATAAAATAAATAATAATAATACACATTATAATAGTATTAATAACATTAATAATCACTTTTTTTATTATTTTAAATATTAGGTATAAACTGAGTCATTTTGTCATTTATGTAGGCTATGTTATTCAGACATTGCACGCATAATGTTTTCTAACAACAGTAACTGTAATGTGGAGTAACATGTTTAGGTTGTAAAGTCACCTTTAGATTTAACCAATAATAAACAGAAGTACAGGAAAAATGATTAGTTCTAAGTTTTCAGATTTATTTTAGCAAATGTCACACACCCTCACCCCCCAATGTCAAACCCACTTCTACGCTGTTGAATCTCTGAATATCTTTTCTGTATATTCAGAGTCCCCTGAACTCTGATTAAGCTGGGCACAGATAGTACACTGCTACGAACACTAAATAAATACCCCTTACTACCAGTTTTATATCAGTTTCTGTTGTGGTTCTTTTATTTGGCTAGAAACATTTAACGCTTGGTTACATAAGCTGAACTGTGAAGCAGACTTTTATTTTGAAACCGAGTATCAGCGCTAGGCTCCACCCTCCTCAGTTCTCTCTGAATCTTGGAGAGGAGAGGTGGGTGTTTACACTGCTCTTCCTAAAACACTGTTTAAAAGTAGTTTAAGTGCTTATAATGCAGTAAGTTAGTTAGTTAGTGTTATTTTAGTACTGAGAGGAAGATACTGAGGGTTGTGTTTTTAGTAATTTTGTGTAGAGAGTGTTGTAATTAGTACAGCTGACTAAATGGAGTTAATGGATTAATGGATTAATGGAGATTGTATCAAGGCTCAAGGGAAGAGACAGAGACACACATCAGCTACATCCAAACGTTTCTGCGAGCGTTTATCTCCTGCCGTGATGATGGGTGGAGGATTGTCGAAGTGTGGAAGATTTTCGATGGGTGGAGGATGGTCAGAAGAAAAAAAGGAGAAGTTTGCTGCTGAGCTTTTCCAGTCTGTCCAGGGACTTCAGTGATGCCTGATATTGGTATTGACGACTCCATACTGAAGTACTCGGGACTGAACTCGTCCTCTGCTCTGGACGACTACTCTTCTCAGCTTATTGACCTGATCAGTCAGGGATCAGGCTACATGAAGGACCTGGGTTCTGCTTTATCCAGTTTCACCATCATCCCGAACGCTGTGGGGCTCGGAGCTCTGATCATCTCCGTACTCCTGGACACCATCGTTACTGGTCTGAAGAACACAGAAGATGAAGCGAATGTGTCGGGAATGATGCGGCGGGTGTTCGCTGAAGAAAAGGCCTCGGATGTCCGAGACTTCATGTCTGAGTACATCAAACCCTTTAGTTTAAAAATGCACAATCCTGAAGAGCTGCTGTCTGAAACTAACCGCTTGGAGAAAAAGCTCAGCAACGGGCTGACTCGGCTCAGGAACTCCATGCTCCACGATAACCAAATCAGCACACGTTCAATGAAGCACTGGACCAACGGCGCGGTGTTCCACCTGCAGATGTTCATCCACAAGGCCCGGATGGAGGTGGCGATAAGCGGGAGTTCCAGTTCTGAGCTCGACAGGCAGGTGCTGTCAGTCGGAGAACTGGCCGAACATTACGGAAACGACATGAAAAACCTTCTAACCAAGTATGAGGCTTACAAACGTTCTACCATCCAAACCATCACAGACAAGCAGAGTGTTCTAACACTAGGTGAAGGGGCAGTAATGACGGCTTTTAACTCTGTACATTTCGATACAGAGTTAAATACGCAAGCTGGGTTGGATCGGAACTATATGTTTAAGAACTGGAATCTGCTTAAAGAGCTCAGGGAGTATTTCCCCTCCATCAAACAAAACCTTAAAGAGACGATAATGCAGAACACGACCTTTTCCATCGAGAAGTTCTTACCTGCTCCAGAAAGAAATGATAGAACAGATAACTGAATGTAACTGTAACTACAGCCTATGATTAGCTTAAGAATCCAGTGAGGACTCTTAATTTAACCTAAGACTTAATTTATATGTAGATAGATAGATAGATAGATAGATAGATAGATAGATAGATAGATAGATAGATAGATAGATCCCAAAGGAAATGTAGGCATCCAGCAGCAACAACACAATACAATAAGAAGCATATTAAACATAAATTAAAACACAGAATAATAGAAAAAATATATAAGACTATAAAAAACGTACTATACAAGGTAAGGATCTATCTGTAAACGGAGCAGTGCAGTAGATGTTGCTAATGGTCATTAAATTATAAAATAATAATTAACAGAGTAAAGTGCAATGTGCAATGACATTGATTACGAAAGTGACTGATGTGACATAAAAATATAATATAAATATGCATCTGTAACAAATATAGTTCTAAAAAGAGAATGTGAATATGAGAATACCCAATCATGAGTAAAGTGTACTTGAATGTATGCCTCAGTTTCACTTATTTTACCTTATTTACAACTTTATTTTGTAAATTGTGCAGTTCTACAATTTAATTTCATAGATTTAACCCTTTACTTTGCAGCATCTGACCCAATTAAACTGTGGAAATCTTTTTTTTTTTATTATTATTATTATTAAGTGTTAGTGGAAAACAGCCAAACTTTTATCTTTCTGTTGATTTTTCATGTCTGGTATATTTGGTTGTTTTTTATTATGTTAATCTGTGATTTAAATACTGCATGCATGTCTCTATTAATGTACTCATTTATTTGCTTATTTGCATATATCCTACATTTTACCCCACATCTTCCGTCCTGATGTTACACGCATGAAAAAAAGAACAATAAAGTGCTGAAAATCCAAGTTTGGACACACCTCCTCTCATTCAGTGTGTTTTCTTTCTTTTATGATTTTGTACATTTAATATTGAAGACTATATTAAAGCTCTACAGGAACACATGCAGAATTATTTAATAAACAAAAAGTGTTAAAAATAATATTTTCTACTTTAGATTCTTTTAAGTGTCACATTTATCTCTGAGTTCAGATCTGCAGACTCTTGATATTTTAATCTCAGTATCTTCATGAGGAGAATCACCTGGAATAGTTTTCTCAGAGTCTTGAAGGAAGGAGTTTCTGGAGGTGCTGAACAATAGCTGCTGTTTTTCCTTCACACTGTGAAGCTCCAGCTCATCCAGGGGTGTTGCTAGCTCTTCACTGTAATACACTACAGGAAGTGTAGGGGGAGCTCTATAATGCTCTATAATGTTCACATGACCCACACTCTCCTTCTTCTCATTCTGTCCTCTCTCTCTCTCTCTGTCTCTGAGCAGTTTGTGGAAAAATAGAGAAATGCCAGCCTCCCTGTTTTCCCTTTTATGGCTAATATGTGTGTGTGTGTGTGTGTGTTTGTGTCATTTTTTTGTTATTTTTGTTCAGCTTCTGAAATATTTTCCTAATAAGTCAGTGCTGCTCTTTTAATCCTTTTCCCCTGAAAACCAGATTCACTTTTATTTTTATCTCTTTAAATCATTTTTATTTCTTTGTTTTAAATGTGCTGCTTCTCTTATTGTGTAAGAACTAAAATGTAAATGCAGGCTGTAGGCGGAATGGGTGGAGCTAAACTAAAGTAAACGAGAAGGGTAATGCTGCAGGCCGGCGCCCCAGTGGGCGTGGCTAAAGGGCGGAGCATGTGTCAATCATTTTCGACTGCAGTCAATCAGATACTACACTTTCGTTGTCAATCACTTTTTACTAAGCCAATCCTCAGACAGACCAAGCTGTCCATCATTTTTTACTGCAGCCAATCACCTTAACAGATCTGTTAAAAGAAGGCGGAAACTGTGGTGCTACCGGTTAAACGTAGCGTCATTTAAACTTCTGAACAGCGGTGAAGCTGAATGTGTATAAGTATTTTACACAATACTACATTAACAGTTTAAACACATTTATGTGCTACTGTAGTTAGTCCTGCCTATATGCCACTCTTAAACAGAAGTAACTGAATGAAAACGTTAGAAAAGCCCTGACTTTTTAAAGATTAAAATACTCGTTTTTACGGAATGGCACTTTCGTGATTTTTTTCCTTTATTGCAGTAATTGCATTAAATCGTGTATACGTATGTATGTGTATATATACATATATATATATATATATATATATATATATATATATATATACATACATATATATATATATATATATATATATATACACACACATACATATACACGATTTAATGCAATTACTGCAATAAAGGAAAAAAATCACGAAAGTGCCATTCCGTAAAAACGAGTATTTTAATCTTTGATTTAAAAATATCTAAAGTCAGGGCTTTTCTAACGTTTTCATTCAGTTACTTCTGTTTAAGAGTGGCATATAGGCAGGACTAACTACAGTAGCACATAAATGTGTTTAAACTGTAAACTGTAAAAGTATTTTGTAAAATACTTATACAAATTCAGCTTCACCGCTGTTCAGAAGTTTAAATGACGCTACGTTTAACCGGTAGCACCACAGTTTCCGCCTTCTTTTAACAGATCTGTTAAGGTGATTGGCTGCAGTAAAAAATGATGGACAGCTTGGTCTGTCTGAGGATTGGCTTAATAAAAAGTGATTGACAACGAAAGTGTAGTATCTGATTGGCTGCAGTCGAAAATGATTGACACATGCTCCGCCCTTTAGCCACGCCCACTGGGGCTCTGGCCTGCAGCATTACATAGATGAAGTAAACTGGGTGTATAGAGTGTAAAATAGTATATAGAGTGCTCTGATGCACAGAAATGTTCTGAATCCAGAAACCGGTATAAAGTTTTAATGTACATTACATTATATTACATTTGGCAGAAACTTTTATGCAGAACAACTTACAAACACGCAGCTGTGGGCTAATAAGTGCATTAAGGATTTGCTCAAATGTAAATTGTAATTTTTTTTGAACAATTGTTTAATTAATTTGCCAGTGAATTATTGAAATTATTTAAATGTATTCCGTATTTCTTTTCAGGTAAAAAGGGACTATACATTTACCATAGCTGTGGTATTCTAATAATACATTTACCTCAGCAGTGCTATTCTAATCATACATTTACCTCAGTAATGCTATTCTAATAATACATTTACCTCAGCAGTGCTATTCTAATCATACATTTACCTCAGTAATGCTATTCTAATAATACATTTACCTCAGTAATGCTATTCTAATCATACATTTACCACTGCAGTGCTCTTCTAATCATATATTTACCACAGCAGTGCTATTCTAATCATACATTTATCTCAGTCCTTTTTTAATGTATTAGAGGTATTTTTGCTTATTTGTTTGAGTACTGAAAATGCTTTTTGGCCATGTTTCGGTAAACACTGCTGTAAACTGCATGCAGTGTTTTAATGTTTTACAGTGTATGGTTCTGAAGAACTGCACTGAGGCTTTATGGGTCTAAAACTCACTGGATCAGAACCAGTTAGGATATAAGGACTGATTCCTCCTCTGGCTAATGTTTCAGAGCAGTTAGCGGGTCAGTCGGAAACCCGTCTCAGCTGTAATGGTGTGTGTGTGTGTGTGTATGTGTGTGTGTGTGTGTGGACGGTTCCACCCATTGCTCCACTGTGGAAATATGCGGAACGTTCTGGAAATGTCAGAGATTCAGAGCAGCACAACAGGATGTCCATGTATAATGCAGCAGCAGATCAGCTTAAATAAAGCCTGAACTGAAGGCCTGTTCAGAGTGTGTGTGTGTGTGTGTGTGTGTGTGTGTGGTGGATTTTTAGGATTTAATTTTGGAGCTGAGTTGATATGTTAGTACTTTATTTGGGATGAGTTGGAGTTTAGAATCGGATCTGTGATGTAGATCTACATTTTTTATGTTTTTTTATTTTATAAAATCAGTGGAGAAATACACAATATAGTAAAACAACAAACCACTCTAAACAAAGTTTCAGAAGTCCTTCACTCGTCACCATTACACTCTGGAGCTTCATTCTTAAAAAAATAGTTTTCTTAAATATCAGTCTGTTCTTCCTCAGTGCTGCTCTGTTCATTAACATCATTCTGAACAGATTTCACTCATTCAAACAGCTCAGTATTCTGGTTAAAGTTCAGTTTTAACGCTCTACTTTCCAAAGTCTGTTTTAATGCTCTACTTATTAAAAAGCTCAGTTTAAATGCTCTACGTACTAAAAATAGTTTCAACGCTCTACTTACTAACAAAGCTCAGTTTTAACGCTTTACTTACTTTAACAACTCAGTTTTAATGCTGTTCTTCCAATAAAAAGGTCAATTTCCAGTGCTTTTTGTTGGATATAAGCTTTCTTTATTTGTTAGCTGCGTTAACCTCGTAGCTCCAGTGCTAATAGGTGGAAATAAGCTTTTTAGTAAAGCGGGTGAGGCTGGCGTACGGCTGTAATGATAACAGTGTTTATATAATAGCTGAGGGTGTAGCTGCTGTGTGGGTGGTGTGTGGTACCTCGTCTTTAGCATTAGCGTTAGCGGAGTGAAGAGCCGCCGGGCTGCTAATGACCCTCTCAGTTCCACTCAGATGAATGAGGCTCTTTATGGTGTCAATAGAGGTCATTTGCAGCTGAATGGCGGGGTGATCCGGCGCTTCAGAATGAGATGATTTATTCTGATTTGGTTTCTCAGATCTGAGCTCAGGATAAATAGATTGACTCATCAGTAGAACGTCGGGCTGGAGAGCTGCAGGTTTCACCCAAAAAAACGTTTACCCGACTGTTTCAGTGACGCATTCATACACTGGATACAATATTACATTTTTATTAAATTTTTTACATGACTTACCAACTTTCAGACGCTTTCCTGCAGTGCTAAGCCATGGGGTATAATGTAAAAAATAATAAAAATGATCAAAGATGAGTAGATTAGCAGATTTTTGGCTGATGGTGGTGATGGTGTACAGTGCTGTGTGGATGGTGGTGGTGGTGTACAGTGCTGTGTGGATGATGGTGGTGATGGTGTACAGTGCTGTGTGAATGATGGTAGTTATGGTGTACAGTGCTGTGTGGATGATGGTGATGGTGTACAGTGCTGTGTGGATGATGGTAGTTATGGTGTACAGTGCTGTGTGGGTGATGGTGGTGATGGTAGTGATGGTGTGCAGTGCTATGTAAATGATGGTGGTGATGGTATACAGTGCTGTGTGAATGATGGTAGTTATGGTGTACAGTGCTGTGTGGATGATGGTGGTGATGGTGTACAGTGCTATGTAAATGATGGTGGTGATGGTGTACAGTGCTGTGTGAATGATGGTAGTTATGGTGTACAGTGCTGTGTGGATGATGGTGGTGATGGTGTACAGTGCTGTGTGGATGGTGGTGATGGTGTACAGTGCTATGTAAATGATGGTGGTGATGGTGTACAGTGCTGTGTGAATGATGGTAGTTATGGTGTACAGTGCTGTGTGGATGATGGTGGTGATGGTGTACAGTGCTGTGTGGATGATGGTGGTGATGGTAGTGATGGTGTGCAGTGCTATGTAAATGATGGTGGTGATGGTGTACAGTGCTGTGTGAATGATGGTGGTGATGGTAGTGATGGTGTGCAGTGCTATGTAAATGATGGTGGTGATGGTGTACAGTGCTGTGTGAATGATGGTAGTTATGGTGTACAGTGCTATGTGAATGATGGTGGTGATGGTGTACAGTGCTGTGTGGATGGTGGTGGTGGAGTACAGTGCTATGTGAATGATGGTGGTGATGGTGTACAGTGCTGTGTGGATGTTGATGGTGGTGGTGTACAGTGCAGTGTGGATGGTGGTGGTGGTGGTGGTTATGTACAGTGTTGTGTGGATGGTGGTGGTGATGGTGTACAGTGCCGTGTGGATGGTGGTGGTGGTGGTGGTTATGTACAGTGTTGTGTGGATGGTGGTGGTGATGGTGTACAGTGCCGTGTGGATGGTAGTTGTGATGGTGTACAGTGCGGTGTGAATGATGGTGATGGTGATGGTGTACAGTGCCGTGTGGATGGTAGTTGTGATGGTGTACAGTGCTGTGTGGATGATGGTGGTGGAGTACAGTGCTGTGTGAATGATGGTGGTGATGGTGTACAGTGCTGTGTGGATGTTGATGGTGTACAGTGTTGTGTGGATGGTAGTGGTGGTGTACAGTGCAGTGTGGATGGTGGTGGTGGTGGTGGTTATGTACAGTGTTGTGTGGATGGTGGTGGTGATGGTGTACAGTGCCGTGTGGATGGTAGTTGTGATGGTGTACAGTGCGGTGTGAATGATGGTGATGGTGATGGTGTACAGTGCCGTGTGGATGGTAGTTGTGATGGTGTACAGTGCCGTGTGAATGATGGTGATGGTATACAGTATTGTGTGGATGGTGATGGTGGTTGTAGTGAGTTGGTTGTGAGTTTGAAGAGTCTGAGCTCCAACAGCTCCACCCAGCTGCACTCTGTAGGAACTCTGTAACCAGATCTGTCTATGAACCAATCAGATTTCACCCGTCAGGACTGTCCTGGGCGAGAGAGAGAGAGAGCGAGAGATGATCCTGTAACCTGAGATGGATGAAACTCTCCACTTTAGCTCTGAAACAACAATACGGCCGAGAGATAACCGAATTACTCAGAAAGAGAGAGAGAGGGGGAGAGAGAGGGAGGGATAGAAAGGGTAATGGCCGGAAGGAAGGAAGTGTATCAGAGTAAATAATGGGTGAAGGATCTGATGAGATGAGATGGGATGGGATGAGATGTGGAGTTACAGGTGGTGATTATGTAGAACCTTGGGTAGAGATGGGCGTGGGCGATCAAGCAAAAGTGAAAATATTTCAAATTGAACATTTTTACATCGTCTTTGAGGAAGAAGTGTGGCCTAAAAAAAGTCCTGAATGATAGTGATCGGCGATCACTTAAAAAATTGGTGAAATCAAATCGAAGAAAGACAACAGTAGAACTCGGGGATATGTTGGTTAATAGTGAAAGTAAGAGCTTTACCACGAGTACACACTGCAGTGAAGAGAACTGAAGAGATTAAACAGCTGTGTATCTTTAAGAAAAGCTCTTATCAGTGAGAAAAAAACAGATAAAACAGCTTCAGTTTACTAGAGAGAGTAAAGTTCAGACTCTGGATCAGTGGAAGAAGATCATGAGAAGATCTGATGAGTCCAGATTTACCCAGAGTTCCAGAGTGATGTAATCACTAGTGCTACCGTACAAACCTGTGGGGACGGAGCTTTGGTCTGTGGATGCTGCAGTTGGTCAGGTCTGGGTGATTAAATATATACATCTCTCGCTCTTTCTCTCTCTCTCTCTGTCTCTCTCTCTGTCTCTCTCTCGCCCTGCAGGGTGTTAGATGTGTTGTAGTGAATTATACATGCTGCTCACAACTCTGCCTTTCAGCTAACACACACACACACACACACACTTGTTGGGAGAGCTCCAGCTGCAGTGAGTGAGCTGTATGGGAAGCCCCTTTAGCACTAGCATTAGCATTAGCCTGGTTGTTTTGTTCTTATGGTCAGTCAAAAAGCATTAGTTTTACCAGAGGTGTGAAGTAATGAAGTACAAATACTTCACATTACTTAAGTAGTTAGTGAAGTAATTATTTTTACATTTTCACACATTTAACTGTCTACTCCTTACATTTGAATAGTATTTTTTTCAATACTAGTATCTATACTTCTACCTACAGAGTAAAGAATGGAGATACTTTACACACTTTTGAGATTTACATAGCGCTAACCACATAATAGCATAATTTGGCTTAACTCAGTTTAGTTTAGCTTGAGATGGGATTAGGTTCTCAGGGGGACGTCTGTGAAAAATATTTCACACTTCTACTCTTTAGTGATAAAACTCCTGCATCCGGACTGCAATTAAAAAAACAGGAGGATCAGTGAGTTTTTAGTTTTTCTCGGTCACATGACATCATCACGTTCAGTAGCTCCTCCATTTCCAGTTGCTGTTGTGTTTTTCATGTGGATCTCCATGGAAACCGTGGCGCGCTCAAAGTGTAATTACGATGCGTGGCAGTGGACAAATATCTATTTTATTAAAGGCGAGGAGACAAAACTCTCAGAGGATGTCTGAGAAAAACACGTACATGATTGTTCTGGACAGGAATAAAATCACAGAGGATAAAAACCCCACAAAAACATGAAATTACCCAGAACCCGCTGAGAAACTAATCCTGTTTGGATTGGGCTATAGTTTAGTTTTGCTTAGCTAAATGTTAATTTATCCCCACCCATAAATTCCAGTGTAGTATTTCCAAAATAATAATAATAATAATAGGTGCAAATAAAAGCGTAACAGTGGAGTTGAGGGAGTGTATGTGTGTGTGTTTAAGTAAGCAAGTTTGTGAGTGTGTGTGTGCGTGGGTGTGTGTGTGTGTGTGTGTGTGCGTGTGTGTGGGTGGGTGATTGTTGCTGATGCCAGTAATGATGTTCTAGGTTGAATTTCACTGAAGCAGCGCTGACCCTTAAAAGTGTGTGTTTGTGCATAGTGTACACTCACCGGCCACTTTATTAGGTACACCTGTCCGACTGCTCATTCACGCAAATGTCGAATCAGCCAATCGCATGGCAGCAACTCAATAATGCATTTAGTCATGTAGACATGGCTAAAGACGATCCGCTCATCAGAATGGAGAAGAAAGGTGATTCAAGTGATTTTGAACGTGGATGTTGGTGCCAGACGGGCTGATCTGAGTATTTCAGAAACTGCTGATCTACTGGGAACTTCAACCACAACCATCTCTAGAGTTTACAGAGTTTACATCTCTAGAGTTTACCGAAAAAATCAGAGAAAATATCCAGTGAGCTGCAGTTCAGTTCTGTGGGAGCAAATGCCTTGTATAGGTCAGAGGTCAGAGGAGAACGATCAGACTGGTTCCAGCTGACAGAACGAGAACAGTAACTCAAATAACCACTCGTTACAACCGAGGTCTGCAGAAGAACATCAGCCCAACACATCCAACCTTGAGGAGGATGATGATCTACAGCAGCAG